>NC_056745.1:788896563-788944063 GCF_019279795.1 Protopterus annectens
AATTAACTGATCATTTCAGCTACTGATCGCACTGAATCGAACTTTTGATTTTCTGTTGTGTTGCTGTTTGTTCCATTGTATAGGTTCATAGGTTCATAGGTTAGTACTAGGCTATCAGCCCTAGGGCCTATACAAGCCTAGCCATAACAATTCCCTGAATATTTCTTCCCACATTATTTACTTTCCTGGACCCCTGTCTAGCAGGGCAACTGATGTGATCCCTGGGGTGAATTTCCTTTCTCCCATCCAATCGTCAAGGTTCCTCTTGAAGAGGTCCAAAGAGGCACTCTGCTTGACATGTATGGGCAATCTATTCCAGAGTCTGGGGAGTCTCTGGGTCAGGAACCTATCCCTCCAACATGTTTTGTTTATTGTGATGACAAGGTTTAGATCCCTGGAGCGTGTAGCTCTGAGGGATTGGGATTTCTTTAAGTGTAGCATGTCCAACAGCTCTGGGTTTGACATGGCCTTGTATGTTAAGCAGAGATCGCCTCTGAGTAGACGATATGCACAGAGTATAGCTGGAGTTTTTAAGGCGGTCAGTATAGGGCATCTGCTTTAGGCCTGTGATTCTTTTAGTGAGGTATTTCTGAGGCCTTTCCAGTTGTTGCAGATGTCTTGAGAGGTACATACCAAATGGGGCATTGTATTCTATAATGGGTCTAATGAGGGATGAGTACAGTGGGACAATGACCTCCTTTTTCTGGATGAAAAGCCCTTCGTGATGAGGTGTGCCACATAGAAGGATTTCCTGACTGTTGTGGCGATGTGGTTATCGAAGGTGAGACCACTGTCCACCTGTGTCCCTAAGTTTCTTATCACACTTTCTGTGTTTAGTGTACTGCCACCTATATGGTAATTCATGGATACATGTTTTTTCCCAAAGGGGATAACAATACATTTCTTGGCATTGAGCTTGAGCCCATGGCTCTGGCACCAAGCATCTGTTTCTGTAAGGCCCTTTTTTGAGTATCCACATCATTTGGGGATTCAATAATGGCTCCCAGTTTGCAGTCATCTGCAAACTTTGTTAGCCAGAGTCCCTTAGTGTTGACCTGTACTTCAGAGAAGTAGATGCCAAACAAGAGCGGCCCCAGGACTGAACCCTGAGGTACTCCACTTGTCACTTGTCTGGAGCTGGATTTGGAGTCGGCTACTTTTACAGTGTGGGTTCTATCAGTAAGCCATTTAGCAACCCATTGGGTGACATAGGGATTAATGCCCAACTTAGTAAGTTTATCTATGATTCCAGAGTGGGGGATGGTGTCAAAAGCATCATGCTGACTTTGACATTGCAAAGACTTTTGATACTCTCCCAGTTAATGGAATAAGTCAATGATTCATAGATACATATGTATTTGAAAGCCACTGCATCTTATTACAATTCACTACTTGCCAGTACCCTCCCTTAAGCCATACCTGTTTTCTCCAGAACTTTAAGTTATTGGTTTCTGTTATTGCATTTGAAAATATTGGATAAGACTGTACAACTGAAATTGACCACTTGTTGATGTTTACTTTACAGTTTGATATGTATTTCTCTCAATTTAACTTTGTTTTGTGTGGGTGATTACATTATTACAGTCATTCTTGTATCCATTTACCACATCCCATGTTATCATCAATATCTACTGCATTTCATTGTATTCTTCAGTCTTGTACCAGGAGCAGTTAATTAAGATATCCTGCTTTCTCATACCCCTTCAACTGTACTAGCTATTATGGAGTCTTAGTCAGCTACTGGCACTTCGGTAGCCAGCCTGATAGCATTAGTTATTTTAACACAATGTAGTAATGCCTTGTGCTTACTGATAACCTTCACTGAATTCTCACAATGATTCAATATGTGAAAGATGTAGCCTTTAATGAACTTGGAAGCTACCTTTTCACCTCATCAAATTCAGTAAACTCAGAACACACACACGCGCACACCCACACACACACACACACACACACACACACACACACACACACACAGCACAGAACACTTACTCATCATCAGTTTACACTGAATTTATTATGAATACATAGCCTAAGCCTCATAAAATAAGGACTATGTATTTCCCCTTCTCTGAGACAAAACTTCCCCTGCATATCACACAGTGTAGTACACTGCCATCTTCAAGGTAAACCTAGATAACCAGATGAGCATCCTCAAATGTTGTTGCAGTCATTCCTCTGCTGCCTTCCACGAGGCTGAAGATAACTTCCAAAATGGTTTCTAAGTCTGGTTTGTAAGAGTCTGTAGCCTGATTGCTTAGTACTTACCTATAAACATATGTGCCTCTGAACCTGCAAAGCATATCCTAAATTACACATGGGATTTGCCAATAGGTTTTTGGGGGGAGATCTTACATTTTGAATTTTGTGGCATTTTAAGGGTGATAACAGCACTTGATGAAGACCTGACGATACATCATGCTGACTTTGACATTGCAAAGACTTTTGATACTCTCCCAGTTAATGGAATAAGTCAATGATTCATAGATACATATGTATTTGAAAGCCACTGCATCTTATTACAATTCACTACTTGCCAGTACCCTCCCTTAAGCCATACCTGTTTTCTCCAGGATGGCTATACCAGTCAGTCCCAGAGTAAATTTGAAGATACCCCTCCAGCCATTTGATTTATGTTTAAAGGCAGCTAATGCTTTGTACTAATTAACATGCAGGGGATGTTTATTCCAGAGGTTTGGGAAGTGGCGTGTTTTAAACCTAGCCCTCACTTCTGTGTCACAGTTAGACAGAGGCACAGTATACTAACCTCAAAAAAAGGCATAGCAAAATTAATTTAAAATGGGTGGCAAAAGCCAAACACACTCTGGCTAGGCTTATAAATGCCCTAGGGCAGATAGCCTAGTACGAACCTATGAACCTTAATGAGTTTTATTTTTCTGTTGGTGAAGATTTATGTCCTTGTTTCTAGTATTGGTGGAGATATTAGACATGCAGACAAACAGTAGGTCTAATGCAACAGGATCTGTAATGGCACAGTAGATGAGACAAAGGTCTTCCTCAAAAGTCTATAATACACTGAAGGAAAGATTAGAGCTTCCATCCTCTTTTGGTAGCTCAGGACTTTAGGCTTGTGATAATTTGAGTTAGGAAACATTGTAGTTTTTCTGGTTTACCTTCATATGTGCGTATTGCACAAGGGCGAATGGCAATTGTTCAAAAGGCCATTTGCAAAGCTTGCAAACTCTGAACGGAAAAAGGTTTGCATGTGTAATGAACAAATGCACATTGACATTCTCTCATTGCAGATTCGGCATTTTGGGACAGATTGCACTATAGTGGGGATCAGAAAATGGTCCCTTTCCCCACTGTAGTGCAATCTCGGAGTTAGAATATTAAAGTAGGGAGGGTGCAGGTGGGCTTGCCCCCCTGCTTTACACTTCATTACATTCATTTTTCGACATTTATGTTCGAAAATCAGTGAATCTGCTTTTTGATTTGCTGATTTTTGAACATGTAAAACTGTCACTTTTTTGATTTTCGTGGTTACGATCCGCACATATGAGCGATCGCATCACTATAATTTGGCATTTTAAAGATAAACCAGTTTTTCTGCTTGATATGTTTTGTTAGATACATTCCAAAGGGGGCATTGTCCCAGTCCCCTTCAGTAAACACATCACACCAAATGACATTTGACGACCTTTATTATAACTTCCATAACATAGCTTTGATCACCAAAATTCATTAATTACAACTAACCATAATATAGTTGATTCTAAACACCACATAACATCCTTGTAATGTTAATCAGGACAGCGTACCTACTCACCCTGCCCCAGTAAGCAGCGTCCATACCTCTGCTCACTTACTTTACTTGTGAAGCACCATCCTTGTAATGTTAATCAGGGCAGTGTACCTACTCACTCTGCTCCATAAGCAGGATCCATACCTCTGCTCGCTTACTTTACTTATGAAGCAGCGCCCCTCTCACTTAATAAACCATTCATTGAATTACCTTCCAACCAAATAAGCAACATCCTTACCTCCACTTGCTTAACGATTCAGCAAGCTTCCTCCAGCTGCTCATTTCCTTTCCCCAAATCCTTGAAATGAACCTCCAGACACCAGAGGGGGAACAGAAGAGGGCAAGCCTGTCCCTCTTCTCCACCCACCAGCTTGACCAGGCTGTTCTCCCTCCCACCTACCAAACTTATCTAAGCAACTACCCCACATAAAAGAGGGAGTTAAGCCAAACATCATTTGGTGTACTCCTCTGCAAACCAAGTCCGATTCCTGCCATCAACCCCAAAGCCCTAACATACCAAGACTGAAACATACCAGTATTAAAACATGCCTTGATGAACCTAAATAAAATAGCATTACCTGTGACCTCTTAGTACCACACCAGAACATCCACTCCCACCGAATACCTTCCTTTTCACTCCACTTCTGTCAAACAACTGACCACTACTCCCTCTGTTAACTATGCTCTGTGACCGCATTGCATCACTCTGGTAACCAGGACCTGTTCTGCCATCAACTTCCACACTACATCCTTCAGGCCCCTACTGCCACCTGATGGGATCACCTCCTTCGACCCATCAGCTGATACAAAGCCTCCATTGACACCATCTATGACCTCCTTGCATCATAATCTGCAAGCTGAAACCGATCTGCAAAGACAAACAAATGTAAATAGTCTGAAATACATAACACATCACAGCACCAAGAGAGACCATATTATACAAGTGGTTCATAAAATCTGGGATTTTTTTTTTTTATATTTTGATTATTAACCCAGCATTACAACTGATTAAGCTAAGATTATTTTAAAAGACCTAGAAATATAAAAAAAATGTTTTGAACATAAATATAACAATAGCTGGGGCAAGGGGACAACCTGCAGGTCAAAAAAGTATGTTATCAGTTTATGTCATCAGTTTAATTATATTAACAGTTACACAATTATTACTTTAGCAGGTATATATAATTAAAAGGACCAATGTTTTTATTCCTGTGGTGTGGCAGGTGTCATTTATCTAGCTGTAAGCAATTAATGCCCAGTAGGGAAAAACTGAGGCCTATGCAAAAGCTTATTTATGAGCATAATTATAACATTTTAAAGAGGGTAAATACCAATGCTTTGGCAAAACAAGCTTCTCAATGAAAGGGATTGAAGATGTATTATTACTATAAATCTGAACCAGTTAAAGATTCATAGAGAGATCAATTTGGTGACTTATTAGAATATAATGAGTGACTGTGACAACTATGATTATGAGCCAACAAGACACCTGGAAAAGATAATAAGATCACAATTACTAGTAAGTCAGTATCAAAGGCTGCCAGTTTATAAAAATATTATTAGTAATAATATCTGAGTTTTTTAAAGAACAATGATTTTATATGACGTGTTTACTCAAGATGGTTTGTGTTATAAAATGTTATTATTATTTGCTGTTTATATGACTGTTTGGCATATTTTGTTTTATTAATGATGTTTAATTCATCGATTGGAAGTTGATCATGTGATTAGCAACACTGCAATTTTGATTTAAATTGTGTTCTTGGTTATTTATCTTTGTCTGTTGTATATTTGAGCAGTGATTCTGATGAAATCTAATACAAAGATGAAAGCGCTTAATCATTGCTGCCTCAATAAAAATGTGCATTATAGTAAGTTTGTTTGTAGCACCCATGGTTGGCACTTTTTAGATTATTACACACAATAAATATGCAGGAGTAGAAGTGAATCACTGGCACACCATCTTTCAAGAAATACAGTTAAATACTAAACTTTGCACTACTTTCCCCTCTCTGTTATGAACATTACCAACAGCATTGTCCTACAGAGCCTAATAGACTAGGGATGTTCTGTTTCTGGTGATCCAACAGTGCATCACATCCTTACGTGATCAGCATCCCCTTAACACAAGTGAAGCTGTACTTTAGCACTTATAGAAGTCTTACATCCTAGCTGCAATTCTACCTATACTGAAAGGTGACAACAGCATAATACATAGACACCTCTGTGCACAGATAACACCTAATACAGTGTGAAGGTGGTTATCCTTTTCAGCAGCCAGCAAATAATGCTAGGCTTTCTAGAGAGAGATGACACACACATATATTTCTCAGTTGCTGCATATTTAGATGCTATGAGCTGCATAGTGCATTTCAGGTATAAAACATGAAGATGAAAGAATAATAGGAAACTAAATTACAATTAGGTTCACGGAGAACTAATAAAATTCTGCACAAATATCAATGTAATGGAACAGCTGTTAGGTTAAAAGATAGCAAATACGAAATTGCATGTATGCAGGCAGTAAAAGGTTTCACGTACCATACACACAATACCTTTGAAATATGATTAGAAATGTCATTGTACAATGATTACTCATGTACCAGGCAAAGCTAATGTACAAATACTATCCAGCACCCTAGTCTAAGCAAGACTGATTCAGATGTATATCATCATGCAAATGCAACACAAAGCAGAATAAAACAAGGTAAAAATACAGAATGCCCAGTCATTAGTGATTTTTTACATGCATATCACCAGTGATAACAAATAATCACAAACACTATTGCTGATGTGAAACATTTAGATATGCCTTTAAAGTAAAAGAGTGTCCCATCATAGAGAGGGAAGACACCCGAGAAAAGAATACTAAAAGTGTCTTATGAGCATACTCAAAAACAGTTAAGAGATATGCAAGAATCCCATCCTAGCAGCACATTTCTCACTAGCCTTTGATACAGCTTTCTTTGTCTGAACATGATTCTATGACAAAGGAACACTGAACACTGCAGAATAGTTATAGTTACTTGACACTAGAGAGAAGAAGGGATGATACATATCCAGCTAATATCAGTTCCAGTGACTGCAGTCTGTTTAGATCACATATGTTTATTTATTTATTTTTTGGTTAAAATTGAAAACAGACTTCTTCCGCATAAAGTTCCACACAACAGCAATTTATGAAGTGTTTGCTTATTGCTGGATGGATGTTTGAGCTACGGGTGCCAGTTGCTAGTCTTCGTTGGGTTGGTTTGGTATTTATAGGTTCATAGGTTCATAGGTAAGTACTAGGCTATCTGCCCATGGTCATTTATAAGCCTAGCCACAGAGTGATGGCTTTCGCCTCCCCATTAGATTAGTAATCTTGGCCTCTGTCAACAGGTCTCCTGAAGTGATCCCAGGGTAGAACTTACAATTACCCATCCACTCATCAAGATTTCTCTTGAAGAGGGTCAGAGAGGAGCTCTGTCAAATATGGATTGAGATTCTATTCCAGAGTGAGGGGAGTCGCTGGGACAGGAATCTATCCCTTCAGCATGTCCTGTTTATTGTTGTACATAGGTTCAAGTTGCTAGAATGAGTGGTTCTGAGGGATCTCGTTTTTTTGAGGTGAAGCATGTCCATTAGTTCAGTGTTTGACATGGCCCTATAGGTCATGCATAGGTCACCTCTGAGCAGACGATAAGCGACTGAGAAGAGCTGGAGCTTTTTTAGTCGTGTTTCATAGGGTAATTGTTTAAGGCCCTTAATCCTCTTAGTGAGGTACTTCTGTGGTCTTTCTAGTTGTTGCAGGTGTCTAGTGAGGTACATCCCAAATGGGGCATTGTACTCTATTATGGGCCTAATGAGTGAGGAGTAAAGGGGCACAATCACCTCCTTGGTTCTGGATGAGAAACCCTTTGTGATCAGGTGTGCCACATAGAAGGATTTCCTGACCATTTTGGCTATGTGGTTATCAAAGGAGAGCATGCTATCTACTTGGGTACCCAGGTCCCTAATTACTTCTTCTGTACTTAGTGGATTCCCATCTATGTGGTAGTTTGTAGGCACTTTGTTTTTCCCAAATGGGATTACTATGCAGTTTTTGGCATTTAGCTTGAGGCCGTGACTTTGACACCAGGTGTTTGTCCCTGTGAGACCCTTTTGCAGGATGTCTGTGTCAGCTGGAGAGTCAATTATTGTACCCAATTTACAGTCATCTGCGAACTTGATTAGCCCCAGTCCCTCCGCCTTTGCCTGTACTTCGGAAAAATATATACTGAACAGGAGGGGTCCCAAGACTGAGCCCTGTGGGACTCCGCTTGTGACTGGTTTAGTATCAGACATGGCGCCTGCCACTCTTACCGTGTGGGTTCTGTCTGAGAGCCAATTGGCAACTCATCTCGTGACATGGGGGTTGATATTTAAGCTGGTGAGTTTGTCTATGATTCCTGAGTGTGGGATGGTGTCGAACGCCTTAGCAAGGTCCAGATATGCTGTGTGGACCACCTTCCCTTCATCTATTGCCTTGGTGACTGTTTCGAAGAAGTTGACCAAGTTCAGGAGGCAAGATCTGCCTTTAACAAAGCAGAACTGGGTGGGGTCCAGTGTCTGGAGGTTCCCAATGTCCCTGTTAATGAGCTCCATGATAGTGCGTTCCATGGCTTTGCAGACCAAGCTAGTCAAGCTTATAGGGCGATAGTTCCCAGGGTCAGATGTGGCACCACCTTTGTGGAGTGGTACGACTGTTGCTGTACGCCATACTTTGGGCACATAGCCTGTAGAGAGGATGAGTTTGTATAGTGATTTGAGATGGGGGGTTAGTTCATTTTGAAGCTCGTGTAAGACACAGCCTGGGATAGCATCTGATCCCATTGATGCTGTGTTTTTGGCCTTTGCAAGGGCTGTCTTTACTTGTGTGTCTGAGATATCTGGAGCACCACATTCTTCTGGGATGTGTGCTAGCCCCTTTGGTGGAGGGGGGGGGTGAAGTTTGCACTGAACTTGTCAGCCAGAATGTTGGCAATGTCGGTTGGTTCAGTGTATTTATGGCCATTATGCACTAGCTCGGAGCATATCTGAGAGTTTGCCCCTAGACTCTTGACATAATTAAAGAAGGCCTTGTGGTTATCCTTAGAGTCATTGGCTATTTTTCTTTCGAAGTTGGCCTTGGATCATTTAATGAGGGAGTGCAGATTTTTACTGATGTTAATCAGAGATGCCTTCTTATTTTGGGATTTTGTTCTATCCTGCAGGAGTTTCCTCCTTCTATTGTAAAGTTTATTTATGGCTGGGGTCCACCAGACTGGCTTCCTCTTTTTTGGGGAGTTGGTCTTGGTTTTACTTGGGATGGCTCGGTCCATGCATTCTCAAAGATGTTCATAGAATGCACTTGTAAAGGATTCTGCCGTTGGGTCATCATTTTCCATATAATTGGGAGCTTTCTAACTTCCCACCTCGGTCTTGAGGTGTGTGAAGTTAGCTTTAGAGAAGTTTTTTACCTTGATTTCCTTGACTGGGGGGGGGGGGTCGGGATGTGGATGTCCAGTGTGATTAGTTTGTGATCTGATCTTACCAATGACGAGTTTACCTCAGGTGTGGAACATAGGTTCCCCATGTTGGTGATGACCAGGTCCAGTATGTTGTCACCTCTTGTGGGAGTGGTGACCAGCTGTTCAAGGGCGTTTGAGTTTATAAATTCAAGGAAGCATTGGGCTAGGGTGTTTGAGCTTGAGTAGTTTTCCCAGTCAATGTTTGGATAAATGAAGTCACCCAGTAGCATGGTGTTGGGTAGAATCTTCATACTTTCTAATGTTCTCAGGAATGCTGCGTGAGGGTCCTGAGACAAGGTGGGAGATCTGTAGCAAGCTATAAATTGAACAGTCAATTTACCCGCTGTCAATTGTACTTGGATGGTCTCAGATTCCGCGTGCTGTGCTACTAACCTGGAGGTGTGGGTGATCTTGATGAATATGGACACACCCCCTCCTTTTGTGTTCCTGTCCTGGTTTTGGGACCTAAAGGTATGGTAGGAGTTATAGCCTGGTAGTGCTGGGATGCTCTCTGGAGCCTTGAACCAGGTTTCTGTCACTGCATATACGTCGATTTCTTCCATACTAAGGAGAGCCTTGAGTGCGTGCATTTTGAGGTTTAGACTTCTGGCATTGAGCAGCATTACCCTCAGTTTTTGTTTATTATTGTTGTTTATGGAGGCAGGTTTGTCTTTTGAGCCTTGCCTAAAAAAGGCAGTATTGGGGCAGCAAGAGTCTTGGTCAGTATTCGAAAGCCCAGGAGCGACAGGTGCAAGTTGTCTCTGGTGAAGCAACGCGGCTTGTCAAGCATGTCGTCCAAGGCTGACAAGTACTGGATCCCCTTTGAATGACACCAGTAGTTTAACCAATTGTTGAAACTGATCATTTTTTCTTCGTATGCTGGCATCATTTTGGGTGAGGGCAGGATGCTACTCAGAGTCAGAGTCATACCAGCCTGGGCTACATGGTCAGAGAGCTCCTCCATGTCTCTTTTCATGTAGTCCAGGGAGGTACATCTCAGGTAATTTACGCCAACATGTACAATGATAGAGTCATATTTGTACTTGTTGTGGAGTGACCTGAGAGCATGTGCTATGTGGTGGATTCTGGCACCCGACAGGCAGCTTACGGTAACCTTCGCCTTGTTCAGTCTAGTGAGTGGGACGCCTGTGTGCCTGATGATAGAATCACCGATTACTAGTGTGTTAGGTGTGTTATTTAGCCTTAGCTTAGTTTTTGCTTGGCACACTGACGTTGTGATGTATGTGTTACCTGGTTTCTGCTGTGGGGTGGGGGTGTCTTGGGTGTATGCTTAAGAGGTCTCTGTTGTTTAGGCAGGTTCTTATTTAGAGCCTCTGAGTATGTTTTTGCATGTTTCTGAGAGTTGTTTTCTGGTGCAGCTATGGCTGGTCTATGTGAGTCTGGTAATGTGGTGCTAGTGTTGCCCTTCTCCTTGTGACTGGTTGATCCAGTCATGGGTTGAGAGAGCTTAGCCTCCAGTTTGGCTGTGTAGCTGCATCTCTCACATATATTTGTGTTGGTTGGGAGGAGGAGGGGGTTGTCTGTGTACATGAGGCAATTGTGACATTGCCTCAGGATGCCCAGATTCACCAGCTGGACCAGAGAGCACACCTGAAGCTGTCCCTTGAACATGCCTGAATACATGTTTGGGACTGTATTGCTGATTGGATGAGTAAAGAGCCTTATACTTCCTGAGTATTGGACTGAAATGCAAGCTGTAAGCTAGTGCAAGTTTTAGTAAGTGCCGGTCTTAAATTACCTTATTTCTAGTGCTGGGTTGAAGTGTTTCAAGTTTCAATGGAAAAACTGAAGTGCAGACTTCGTGGAGCCTGGAATAGTTTAACCGCAGCTAAACAGCGCTGCACGGTGCGCAAACCCATGCAAAACCGCACTAAGTGGTTTTTATACCAGGTAGATCAAAAAGGATAGAAATTAGCCCAAAATGGCCAATGAGCTACAAGTTGCTGGGCTGGGACCACTCCTACATGGACAGATAGGCTGCTCAGAGTTCCCTCTCTCACAGTGAACAAGGAAGCCACCTAATTATCCAAGTATGATATGGGCAACACAGGAACCTTTACCACAGTCCTGGATTCAGCAAAGCCTGAAAACTGGACTAGACTAGTTCAGCAAGGTGGGAAATAAGGAATTTTTTTGTGTGTGTTTTTTTTTCAGAAACAACAGAAATGTAGAGCATAAATTACTTTAAATACATAGAGAGGCTAGCGCACTTGAGTGTGTAGCATGCGACTGTGTTACAGGTAACTTAAATGCAAAAACGACAAACAGTAACTTTTTTCAAGTGCAACAAAGAAATAAGTACAGTAAGCAATGCAGATATCACTAGGGATCCACAGAAGTGCTGAAAAGCCGCGTTTTAGGCGGAATTAGCGTTTCAGGGAAACAACAAGCAAAAACAATACTTAACCAAGTCCAAAGTCTCTCTTTTGTCTCTCGGCCGCTTGTAGGCTCTGCAGGGCACCACGAGGAGCTTGCTGAGCTGTATACAAGTGCAAAACTGCACTAAGTGGTTTTTATACCAGGGAGATCAAAAAGGATAGAAATTAGCCCAAAATGGCCAATGAGCTACAAGTTGCTGGGCTGGGACCACTCCTACAGGGACAGATAGGCTGCTCAGAGCTCCCTCTCTCACAGTGAACAAGGAAGCCACCTAACTATCCAAGTATGATATGGGCAACACAGAAACCTTTACCACAGTCCTGGATTCAGCAAAGCCTGGAAACTTGACTAGACTAGTTCAGAAAGGCAGAAAACAAGGAATTTTTTTGTGTTTTTTTTTTTTAGAAACAACAGAAATGCAGAGCTTAAATTACTTTAAATACACAGAGAGAGGCTAGCACACTTGAGTGTGTAGCCTGCGACTGTGTTACCGGTAGCTTAAATGCAAAAACGACAAACAGTAACTTTTTTCAAGTGCAACAAAGAAATAAGTACAGTAAGCAATGCAGATAACACTAGGGATCCACAGAAGCGCTGAAAAGCCATGTTTAGGTGGAATTAGCATTTCAGGGAAATAACAAGCAAACAAACAACAAGCATACAAACAAAGCTAAATATCATGCTCACTATTAGACACACGGAAGTGGCCATAGTGATTCAGACATGGTTATATCATTGGTGGTATTGGGTTGTGTTTTATATAACGGGTGCAGAGGGTATGCGGTGGCTGGTCTATTTTGAGTTGGGTGTTTGAGCACGAGCTTGATAGTGTTGTGCCCTTGTAGCTTTTTGTTTGCATGTACTGGCAGGGCTATGGTTCTGGCTTACAGTGCAGTGGTGAAGGATCTGTTTGCGGGCTTTGGTTTAGCGGTAGGGACCATTCATTGTGGCGCAGGCTTATTAGCAGATAGAGTTAGCATAAAATTAAAAAAATAAATAAATAAAGTTGTTGCCAGGTTGACAGCTCTGTAAACTTAAAAAAGATTGGTACATTGTCTGTCCAAGTGGCTGCGGCCTCTATTTAGCCCTGAGAGACTGGAACATGCTGTTTTATTTTTTTTTTTTTGGCCCTTCTTCGGGCAAGGTGGTTTCAAAAAAAAAGAAAAAGGAAAATTAAGGGTTTTGGTATTTTCGGAGGTGGTGCTGTTGCTCGCCAATGCGGTTGGATCAGTGCCATGCTTTTGTTGGCTGTGCCGCAAAGTACGGGGGTGCTTCATTTGGTTAAAGGAGCCCCATTACAAGCTGAGGCATTTCTTTTCATCTGGCACTTTCGCGGGCTTCAAGTAAAATGGAGCAACAGCTGCTACAGTGCATGCATGGTACTACGCATCGGCCGAAGGCAGTGTATGGATGTTCTGCTTTAATCGAGTGGTGACCTGGTGCTTTCCTCTCTGCGGGTTATATGAATCGCAAATTGTATTTTGAGTGTTCCTCATCCTACAAGATGTCATTAAATGCAGTGCCAAATGTAACTTGCCAGGCTGATTTTGGTCTTCCTATAGTTAATATAAGCCATTATAATGTGGAGAGTAATAAGAGCTCTTGTGAATCTTGTACATCACAATGCAAAGAGCTCAACAGGGCACTGCCTGAGAATAAATGCCAGACATAAATGGACTCTTATGTTGAAATTTGTGTGTCTAATAGTGAGCGTGATATTCAGTTGAGAATTCCTGAGTCTCTAAATGCCGAAGGTGGAGGAGAATTTACTGTTAAGGATAAGTTGGACTATATAAGTGAAACATCACCATACAATAGGCCTTATGAAGTTTAACAGTATTCTTTGCCTGTAGAGGACTTGGAGCCTGTCCAGCATATGCAGAGTGCTTATACAGAAAGTGAAAGCAAATGTTTGATATCTAGATGTTCTACTTCAGTGTTGGATCACAAGAGTGAAGGTCGCCTTGTGGTTTCCAATGATAAATGTGATCTTACTGAAAAAAAAATAAATAAATACATAGATAAATAAATAAATAAATAAAAAGAATGCCTTAAATATACTTGAGGAGAATATCAGCAGTAACATATGTGGTAGTATGCAGGCGTGTAAACTGGAAACAGGTGGTAATTCAACAGTTAAATTATGCCAGTGGAGGATTTCAGAAAATGATTCACCAGAAGAAAATTGTACTGGTTCTTCATCCAGTTTTATGGTTAACCGAGTGGGAACAATGTGGTGGTTATACAATTATGTTGCTGGGTTTTTGCTTACGTTGCCCAATTTGGTGGGATTAGGAGCTGTCTTGTCTAGTGGTGAGTACTATTCATACTGGGTTTAGGCTGGCATAGCCATTGGTGGCATTGGCATTTGTTCTTCACTTTGCAGGGGCCTTGCAAGCCCAGTATACAGCTGTGGTCAGTTGGTCACTGCTGTTGCGGTGGCTTTTCATGTACTTATTCTTTGCATTGGTCTTTAGTCTTTTGGCTTTTCCTGGTTAGGGGTCACTACAGTGAAGCTCCGGTCCTCTGGTGATTGGCAGTGGATTTTGCAGTGCTGAGTGGCCGGCCCGATGCCCAGCCTTCAGAGAGGGCATGCCCATATGCACATGCACGTACCTGCATGTCCTTAGACATCACTCGACTTATGTGATCCCGGGACGAATTTCCTATCTCCCATTCAATCAATGTTTCTTTGAAGAGGGCCAAACAGGTGCTCTGCTTGATATGTATGGGCAGTCTATTCCAGAGTCTGGGGAGTCTCTGGGTCAGGAACCTATCCCTCCAGCAAGTTTTGTTCATGGTGATGACAAGGTTTAGATCCCTGGAGCATGTGGCTCTGAGGTATTGGGATTTCCTTAAGTGTAGCATGTTCAACAACTTTGGTGGTCTGGAATTGCAAAGTTGCCTGGTTTGTGGTAGAGATAGGTCCCTTCAAAATGGGTTTACTTTTGATATATTCCACTGGTAGTTAAATCTATCCTGGGTGTTTGATATGATCATAGGAAACGTTGCTTCAGTTATGGCTGCTTTGTCACAGATGGGAGTGTTGATGGTACATTCTTTCCCAGGTTGGCAGGTTAGGTTGTCCTTGAAGATGTCTTGGAATGTGTTATGTATTTTGGATGCTTTACATGTCTTTTTCTTTCTTGCAGATGGGGTCTTGGAATGCTGTGGCTGTAGTTTGGAATAGGTGGGTATAAGGTGGAGCCTTCTCTTTGCTATTAGAGGGTTTATTTCTACTTTTCTTTGTAGATGATGGTGTGCCAAGTTCCTCTGGTGAGATACATTGAGTTCGCAGATGATCATGCTTTGGTGTCGATTATGTGGTGGGGTGATTGGATTGGCATTTTCTGCTGTTGTAATTTGGAATTGGTGGGTATAAGGTGGAACCATCTCTTTACAGGTTAGAGGATTTACTTTTTGTCCTTTTCTTTGCAGATGGTGGTGTCATGGGTACCAGTGGTGGCGCCACACAGTGAGTTCACAGATGAGGGAGGCAATGGTGAGAGAGGAGGTTACACATGATGAGCTCAACTGGGCAACAGTTACTGGCTGAAGTAAGTGTATTTCAAAGTTGAGTTTGGTAGAGGATTTACATGGCTAGCCAGAGAAGGGCAGGCATTTGAGTTGATTTCAAGTTTAATTGGTGGTACCGTCAGTACGTTAGATCAATGTTGGAAAGTTGTTCCCACTAAAGGGAGAATCAGCCATTTAGCCATAGGTAAGAGTTTAGGATTCTGTAGTGGGCTTGATGATTATTTTATGTAATGTTCATTAAGGCACATCGCTGTGGGAGGGGTGGAGTCACAATAATCTTAGAATCATAGGGCGTTATTACACAATCAGCTTTGGGGTGATTGCAAACTAGACAACATCTGGCTTCATCTCTGTGGTTAGCATTTATCATGTGTGATAGGTAGCCAAGAAAGATTTTTATTTCTACATGCTGCTGCTATTGTCTTTCTTGGGACAGAGGTAGAACCCTAGGGTGAGTTTAGTCACCCATCTAGTTGTTTCGTAGTGGGATATGGAGGGATTGTTATTGTATATACAAGGCAGTGTTTTGTTTCAAACACAGGTTTTTGGGGAGTTAGGCATTTCTGAAGTTGCATGGCAGCTACTTTAAGGTGGTTACTTTGGTAGGGGTTAATAAGCTGATGTGTTTCACCGTGGTTGTTACCTTTGGGTTATTTCACCGAGATGTTTTTTGGGGTAGATGGATAGTATTGGGGGTGGTTTTAGAAACTGGGTGTGTTGTTACAGGAGAGTTAGAAGGTTTCAAGGAAGCTTGGTTTAAAGGAAGATTGGTTGCAGGTTAAGGCAGCTGTAGAACAAGGGGGGGCTTGTTTTCTGCCAGCTAGGGTAGGACATTAAAGTTGGAGTTAGACTGTTCCCTATGGTAATGGAGTTGTTACACATATAGAACTGGGTAGTGGGTGGGCTAAGGTGATATGCTACAGTTAACAGGGTCTTGGGTAAGAGATTTGCTACTAGTTGTTTGACTGGGTGCCGCCTTGAGTTCAAGGAGTTATAATTTGTGGTTTTGTTTTGGTTATAGACTGTCAATGCATTCAGATTGAGCCATGATTTCAGCTTTGAAGGCAGCAAGCTAACAGGGTATGTTTTCTTTTGGTGTGGATGTTCCGGTGTTACAACGGGGTCACAGTAATCCTACTTTATTTAGTTTCATTAGGGTGTGTTTCAGTGGCATGGCAAAGGGGTTTATGATGCGATTCTCAGGTGCATTACAGATGTTGGGTACATCAAATGATGTTTGGCTTGATCCTTCCCTTTATGGGAAGTGTATTGGCTTGACTCTTCCCTTTATGGGAAGTGGATTGAACAATTTTGGGTAGAAGGAGGGGGAACAGCCTGTTCAGGCTGGTTGGCAGAGAAGAGGGATAGGCATGCCCTCTTCTGTTCCCCCTCTGATGTCTGGATTTTCATTTCAAGGATCTGGGGAAAGGAAATGAGTTGTTGGAGGAAGCTTGCTGAATAGATAAGCAAGCTGAGGTAAGGATGGTGCTTATTTGGTGGAAGGTAATTCAATGGATGGTATATGAAGTGAGTTGGGACTCTGCTTCATAAGTAAACTAAGCGAGCAGAGGCATGGACCATGCTTGTTGGGCAGGGTGAGTAGGTACGCTGCCCTGATTAACATTACAATGAATGGTGTATGCAGTGAGATGGGACACTGCTTCATAAGTAAAGTAAGTGAGTAGAGGTATGGATGCTGCTTACTGGGGCAGGGTGAGTAGGTACGCTGTCCTGATTAACATTACAAGGATGTTATGCTGTATTTAGAATCAGTTATATAATGAGTAGTTGTAATTAATAAAATTGGTGATCAAAGCTATGTTATGGAAATTTAATAATGGTCGTCAAATGTCATTTGGTGTGATGTGCATTATTGAAGTGGACCAGGACAAATATCATTCTATGACAGAGGCACACTGAACACTGCAGAATAGTAATAGTTACTTGACACTAGAGAGAAGAAGGGAGTGATACGCATCCAGCTAATATCAGTACCAGAGTCTGCAGTCTGTTTAGATCACATATGTTTATTTATTTATTTATTTATTTATGTATTTATTTTTTTTTTTGGTTAAAATTGAAAACAGACTTCTTCCTCATAAAGTTCCACACAACAGCAATTTATGAAGTGTTCGCCCAAATTCTGGACAAAGCCATCAGTAAAAGTGGGACAAAGGCCCAAAATATAGGAGCTATGCTTAAAATATTGCTCTTACAAATTAGAAAGTTGATAGACTAACAGGCTTTCTATTAGCCTGAATTTCTGAAGGGTATGAAGTCCTAAACTCAAATGTCTGTCATTAATTCCTAACGTTTGTCTTTAACAATTTGCTACTAATTAACCAGAAAACCACAATTCTAAGAAAACCAGACCAAACACATCAGGCAAAATTTGGACATCCAGCGCAAATCTGTACAGTTGAGAGGTGTGACTACAACACCCTTAAAATTACCACTACCGTTATTGTACCGCTCACTGTGAGAAACAACAGCCCTCAGATTTTCTGTTCATCTCTACTCTGTCACTGCTTAAAGTGCACTCCGAAGTTCCTCCTCTCAGCATCGCAGTACCTGCCTCTCCAGTAAAAAAGCACTAACAGCAACTGAAATGTATTTTATTTTATTTTATTTTGCATTTGTTGACCAGGCTAGTCTAACTGGATATATATCCATTTTCAGTAGAGGCCCGGGGAGATAAGCTCCAAGACAGACACAAACAGACAAGATCATTCATGTTACAAAAAACAGACATAGATGAAATATTTCTACACATTTCATAAAACTGTTTACAGTATTTAGAGTTAATTATTTACATACACTAGTAGCTAATACAGCTTCATATTTCTGCATATGTGCTTTCATGTTGCACTAAAGGACAGTAATTAGAAGACCGAGTAGAGTTAGTAAAGATACTAGTAGCAGTAATGATTGTTAAGTCAGGGTTACTACAAGGGCAAAGCCAGTGTGTTTTCAGGAAGATTTTAAGTTTTTGTTTAAAGAGTGATAAGGAAGGAAGGGAAGTAAGTGGACTAAGTAGAAGTTTCCACTTTTTCCCAATTGTATTTGAGAACAGAGAGTCTCCTGCCATGTTGTTAGCCTTATTGATGTTAATTAGGAGTTTATTTGATGAACGCAAGGCATTAAGATTTCTATAAGGGGTTATGAGGTCTAGAAGTATAGGAGTATTGTTAGGTTAGTTAAGGATCTTATGGGCAATAGTAAGTTGTTCAAGCCATCCGAGCTGTTTGAGATTATGACAGTGATGGGTACTGAAAGGTTTACCAGTGGCAAATCTGGCTATGCTGTTATAGGAGGAGCTAGTTTGAGAAGATTATTTTTAGAAAGGTTGGTATATATTGGTGAGGCATAGAGAAGAGTAGAGACTAGATGGGAGTGGGCAGTGGTAGCTCTTGCTGTTGGTGTTAAGAAGGGTTTATTTTGTACAGGGAGCCCATTTTTCTGTTAACTGATTTTATAATGTTGTTAATATGGGTATCAATGTTAAGGTTGCTGTCTATTGTAATCCCTAGGAGTTTGGTAGTAGAGTCTGGTGATATGAGGGTGCCGTTATTAGAGATGACTGAAAGGTCTATTGGTATTGACCTGCGAGTAGGATTAACGAGCAGGAGCTTTGTTTTTTTTGGGATTCAAAAGGAGGCACCACTTCGAAAACCATGTCTCAAC
This sequence comes from Protopterus annectens, assembly GCF_019279795.1. Lineage (NCBI taxonomy): Eukaryota > Metazoa > Chordata > Ceratodontiformes > Protopteridae > Protopterus > Protopterus annectens. Next base: position 788,915,482 of record NC_056745.1, read on the forward strand.
TATGTTAACTACCGTCTGGGTTTGGGATTGCAGTTTAGATGCAGATTTGGCTGTACAGATTAATGTTGAATCATCTGCATATTGTATACAGGTTGCATTGGGAATAGCTAAGTAGAGATCATTAATGAAGATTGAAAATAAGAGAAGACCTAGAATGGAGCTGGGGTGCACCCAGTGTGACTGGCAGGTGAGATGATAGTTCTGGAAAGTGATTTGAGAAGATAAATAAGCAATGAGTGCTTTACCATATCAAAACCTTTGAAAGATCAAATGAATAGGCTGAAGAGAGTCATTGTTATCGCTTGGGTTGTAGTAGGAAGGTAGGAAGTGTGCTAGTCATAGGGGTTTGTAGGCTGGAAGTGTCAGGGGGTAACTGACTGGCTAGAGATTGTATGGTTTCTGTGAAGAAGGAGTTAAAGTCATTTGCAGTTTGGAAGGGAGTGTCATAATTAGCTCCTATAGGGGTTGGTGACTGGAGTGTCCTGGATAAAGGAATTTATTAATACTTGCCCAGAATCATTGAGGGTTATTTTGGTGTGTTTTCTGTATAGTAAAAGTTTTTTTTGTCTAAAAGTATAGATTTTTTAGGTGTGTTTCTTAACTGTCTAAATGTTTGTTGATCAGATGTGCTTTTAGTAGTTCGCCACTTAGTTCAGGCTTTATTTCGAAGTAGGATTTTTTGCCTGGTATCTTTGGGGAGCCATGGGGCTGGTTTTGCCCTGATTCTTATTATATGTTTGGGTGCATGCTGGTCTAGGATAGTTAAGAATTTACAGTTAAAGTACTGGACAGCCTCTTCTAATGGGAGAGTTTTTAGATTAGTCTAATCACAGGCACTAAGTTCGCTCTGGAATAGAGTTTGGTTAAATTGTTGGAACGTATAGTCCTGCATGATGTTGGGTGTGAGATATCTATTCTTTGCCTGATTATATAGGTCAAGCAGTGGTCACTTATATCATTAGGGAAAATGCCTACTCCATAAGTTTGGTGATGATTATTAATGAGTATCCAGTCTAAGGTGCTCTGTTTTTGGTTTGGTTTGTTAATTCTAGTTGGGGAGGTGATGGTCTGAGAGAAGCCATGAAGGTTAATATGTGAAGTTGGATGCTCAGTATTGATACACTTCCAGTCAATATTGACATCACCAAGGATTATACCTCGATGATACCTTACCAGTCTGGTTAGGCAGTTCTTTGCATTAACTGGCAGCCTGAAAGGTGTGAAATATGAAGAAAAGCAGATAATTTTCCAGATCCATCTGTTCCTCTTCTTGCCGTACCTAACTCCAGACCACTTAGTGTAAGCATTCTAAACAAAGCTAAACAGCTACACAATAGTGGGGAGCGGGGTAAATGACCAAAATCAGGACAGATTTAAAAAATTGCTCTTCTTCAGATATTCAAATAGCATGCTTTGTATTTACGTTTTCAAAAGGATATATAGACTGGGGCTCATACAACTGTTATTATTTAATGTTTCCTATCCTCGATAATTCGAAGAATGGCAGCATTCCTCCACGCATGCACAGAGGCAGACATTACTGAAAAACCTTCAAGCCCATGAAAAAAGGTTTGATGTACCACAAAGTTGATCCCAGTAAATTCTGCACCGCACAAGCCCGGCCATCCACCGTTACACTGGAGTGCCTCGTGGCGTGAAAACATCTCGACCGGAGACGACCTCACAGAACCACACTATGTAAGCCACCCAACCCAAATCTGGATCTGTTGCCGATGAATATAGCATACCATCCACTGAACCAAATCTCAAAACAGCTACACATTTAGGAATAAGAGACAGCAACAACCCAGGCAGAATGTGATCACAAACCGCTCACGTCACATGACCACAAGGGTGAGCAACAATGAAAGCATTACATAAAGTCAATGAGGAAGTGGATTGTGTAGGCAGAAGTACCGTGGCCTGTGAAAACCTTTACCTTGAGCCAATCAGCTCAGCTGACCGCAGTCTGGTACTGTAAACATACTTCTCAGACAAGAATCTGGACCAAGCATAATTAAAAGTGGGACAAAACGTCCAAAATAAGGCCATTTCTCTCTCTCTCTCTCTCTCTCTCTCTCTCACTCTTTTTTTTTTGTTCGTACATACTTAGAAAGTGGATGAAATTCCCAGTTTTGCATAGCAAGAATTTCTAAAGGGTTTGAAGTCTGCAAGATGCAAGATTTAACATTATAACTACTGCCCCCTGCAAATAACATATAACAACTCTGAGATTGCACTAGACTGAGGCAAAGGGCACAGTTAATAATCTAGACTACATCGCGATCTGCATGAAAAATATAATGGTAATTCTATGATGTAACTTATGATCTTCTGACTTTTCAATATTATGACCTTTCAGATTTTATGTCTTGGTATTATCAAGTTCAGTATTTTGGCAATTTGAAAATTAAAAGTAAATCCACACACACACACACATATATATATATATGGTTCTACCTGACATAGTCGAAACCACACAACACCGACAACCACATCACCGACACCACATATTCGACAGTCCATAAACACGAAACCACACATAACCGACAACGAAATAACCGACGGTACACAAACACGAAACCCCATACACTGCACACACCACAATAACAATTAAAAACAAAACACATCCCCATTCCACAAACCACACACACAACACAAGCACACCAAAATCCTTACAAGCCCACACTAAACCTTACCCTAACCCTAAGGTCCGTCACTATCGCACACTTACCTACCGCTCCTAACCTAACTCACTTAACCCGCCCCTATCGCTCCCTAACCCTAACTCACTTAACCCACCCCTATCGCCTCCCTAACCTAACTCACTTAACCCACCCTATCGCCTAACCCTAACTCACTTAACCCACCCCTATCGCCCCTAACCCTAACTCACTTAACCCACCCCTATCCCCACAGACCGTCAATCTCCACACTTACCTGCTCGCACCTAACGTCCGTCACTACCGCATACTCACACAGCCTTTCCCCATGTCGGCATCCTCGGCGTTGGTGTTGTCATCCGTCGTGTCGGTCTTCTGCATTGTCGATGTTCTGCCACTCGCGATTACGTCGGTCTTCTTCACTTCGATCTTCTGGAGCTCGATTCGATGTCGGTCTTCTGCGCTGTCGACGAAGTCAGGTAGAACCATATATATATATATATATATATATATATATATATATATATATTTATAGGACAGTACTAGGCTAATGGCTTAAGAGCCCTTACAAGACTAGGCAACCTAACCCAATTTTCTCTAATATATGGCCTCTAGGGGCAAGAAGATGGCATGGATTTCTGCCTATGCTTTGAGTGCCTTACAGATCCCCCTGTCCATAAGGGAAATAGACCCTACCTTATGTATGAATTTTTGACTGAACATCCATTGAGCCAAATTGTGTTTGAAGAGACCCAGGGAATGGCTCTGTTTAATGTGAGTAAGAAGCCTGTTCCAAAGAAGGGGAAATCTCTAAGACCCATATATGTCTCAACAGCAAGTTTTGTTTGAGTCGCTGACTAAGTTTAGATCCCTAGGTCAGATGACTGTCATTCTGTTTGACTTGCAGATGTGTAGCAGATCCATCAGGGCTGGATTTGTGATTGTCTTGTAAGCCAGGCATAAGTCACCTCTTAATAGTCAGTAGGAGACAGAGTAAATGGGAAAAGGCTTTTAGTCTATCCTTATGAATATTAAAAAGGGAAAAAATTATTTCAACACTAAAGAAGTCCTAATTACAGGAAAAATCACAACAGTAAGAAACACTAGCACCTAAACAAGAAACATCAAAAATAAACAACTATACAGAATACTCACAACTAACATAAAATACATAAATAATAAGTATATATTATTTGCACCTCCATGGAATGTGTTTGACAAATTATTATGATAAAAATCTTGAAATGAAAGAAGTGAAAAACAAAACAGGAAAATAAGATAGCATCTTCAACAATAATCCTATTTTTCCGTTCATAACGTTTCTGTCATGGACTATTGCCAGATTTTTCTGAAGTGCTGTTATTTTGGATCTTCAGTGATAATGTTTATTCAGCTGAGCACAGCTTCTCCACAACGGCACTTCACTCTTGAGAATCATTCCCATCAAACATAAAATCCATCATCTCTTACCATGAAATGAAGCACAGACAAAATAAATTCATACATTTCTCTCCTCTAAAGCAACCTGCAAGGATTCATTTAATAACCACACCTAGCGCACTTTAACATCTACCTACACTTTCCTGAATCTAATCACATCATATTCGGTTTTCTTAGCCATGTTATGCTATTTCAGCTTTTTAAGCTTCCATCCAGTTCTACCTTCCTTTTAACATTCTCTTCCTTTTCCCCTTCTTGTCTCAGTCCCCTATCCTCCATCACCCCTATCACTAATTCTGTTTTTCTACACTTCAGCCACCCTTCATATCTACTCCCAACCTCCTCCCCTTCCTTCAAAACCTGCAATGCAGACTATTAACCATATATAGATCTAACTAACCAACAATGTGGCATATTACCTTACTAACTTGAATGACATTTTTTTTCTAAGATATATGGTCAACACTGTTTTCACATTGATTTAGTAGTCACCCGAAAACAGTCCATGCTGTAGCAGTCTAGCACACCTGCAAATGTGATAAATGAATGATTAAATAATTAAACAGACGGGTACATAGATAGACAAAGACAGCTAGCTAGCTAGATACATATATAAATAGATTAGACGAATAAATAATTTGCATACCATTAATTTGAAAAAAGAAGACATAAAAAACAAAATAAATAAATAACAAGAACAAAAAAAAAATAGTAACAAATCTACAAAACAGAAAATGAAAATGAAGCATGCAAAAGAAAATTGTTTCCTCTTGAAATTCCAAGATCCACATTTATGATCTTTGCAATGCTGACGCTGAAAATGAAAAACATACATAAACCCCAGATACAGGTATGATAAAAATCGTTTTTCCACATGTTATGGAGTTACTTTTCTTTGAGAGTAATGTATCTTGAGACACATGCTGTAGAGGACGAGGATGTAGATCAATGCTTTCCATAGAAAGCCCCTGCCACTGCAATCTCTAAGTGCACGTCATATTCCATGCCACTGCCACTGCAATCTCTAAATGCACAAGTGGTATTCCATGCCACTGCAATCGATAAGTGCACAAGTAGTATTCCATGCCACTGCCAATGCAATCTCTAAGTGCACAAGTGGTATTCCATGCTGCTGCCAGTGCAATCTCTAAGTGCACAAGTGGTATTCCATGTCACTGCCACTGCAATCTCTAAATGCACAAGTGGTATTCCATGCCACTGCCAGTGGAATCTCTAAGTGCACAAGTGGTATTCCATGCTGCTGCCGGTGCAATCTCTAAGTGCACAAGTGGCATTCCGTTGTTTTGGAAAAATCCTTAGTTGTTTGTACTTGAGGAACCACATAATTGATAGGTAAAAGTCTTAACCCTTCCACAACCTGGCAGCAGAGACATTTCTCCCTCCTGAAAAAAATCCTTACTATTTAGTTTTTCATCTTTATGTGTGTTAAGGATTTAATTGCTGGCATTACAGCACATATGACACATGTCTGGTACAATGTGTAGATTTGTTTGTTCTATACATCTGGCATGTCATTGAAATATATCTACACTTTTGATGCTTTTTCTATATATTGTCTTCATGCTTAATGCATCATCAAAGCTCTTACAATTGAGCTAAAGCAGATAGAGGCCCACCATTTTAGTATCCGTGGATCACATGGGTTCCCTTGTGCTATCTAAAGGGATATAAACTGCAATAAATTCCACTGTCTTTCCTATCCCCTTCCACCATGACTTCAAAAAGTATGGAAATGACCCAGACCCTACTCATTCTGACACATTTGCATAAACTAGTAATGCAAAGGATACGCAGCACAGAACCAGGCTTCCTTCCCAAATTTGCGTTCTCTTTACTGATGTATGAAGAGCAGATTTCTTTATGTCAGGGTCATAGTTTAGTAAATATTTTTGCTGTATCTGCAAGTCTACTGTAGCTAGACATACTCAGTGTCCTCAAAACAGTATTTTTGTGATCATTTGTCAAAAACTGCATGAACAAATTAGAGGACAAAATATTATGGTGTCTACATACAGAGTAATACAAATGCTTACCTAATCGGAATTCTAAAAATAGATTTTCTATAGTTATAAGTAGCAACATGTGAAGATAATATATCCCTTTCCAAAATGTATAGGGACAATGATGTGAAGGTTGAGTACATGTTTTTAAATTATAGCTATGTGGTAGGAATAACAGCATGAGGCTTGAATGCAACATATACATTTTCTGATTACACCCATGCTTTTCACTAATTTTATTTTCGATTATAAAACATCTGCCTGATCTGGGAGACAGAAGCTCCTGTTGGAATTTATTCATTTTCTTCATTAAAACTTGACCACATTTATCCATTGACTGTTAACACCTTTCTTTGTCACTCTTGGAAACACACTGAAGATTTTAAATGGTCCCAACTGCCTACTGAACTCAAAATAAATGAAATGGCTTGAAAATAGAGCAACTAAACTTAGGGCGCTGTGTGACACACATCCCAACAGCATTACTTACCCAAATATCTATATTTACAACAAATTTACTACATGTCATTTATGATATAACCTTTGCCTTCTGCCTCAACTAAAATTTACTCTTTTGACTTTTCCTCGGTTAGGGGTTGCCACAACGGAACTCCGTTCCACTAATGATTGACAGCAGATTTTTATGGTGCCAAGTTGCCAGCCCAATGCCCAGCCTTCAACTAAGGCACACCCATTCACACATGCACCTACTTGCATGTCTTTTAACGTCACTCGACCATGGGGAGGACATGCAGACTCCACACAGAAGGCTCTCCAGCTGAGAATCGAACGGGAGCACCTTTTGCTGTGAGACAACAACGCTAACCTCTGCACCACTGTAGCCCTTCTCTAAAATAGCATTTACTACAGATGATCTTTCCTCAAACTGAGAAATTATAGTCAAAACCCAAACAATTTCATGTTTCAGCTCATAATAATACATAATACTAGTAAATATTTTCACCTGCCAAATACAATTTTGCTTAAGCTTTAATGCATTGCCTGAATAATATCATTTAATATCCAGCAAACTCTGACCAGACACACATAAATGAAGACTATGATGTACTTATTTTGTCCAGTTTCTCTGACCGAAGTGCAGTAGCAAAACTCATTGCATAATGGACCTTTTACATTGCTTGTGCCTGGTATGTATTATTATAACACCTGTATTCCATTTATTATCTTGATAACTCATTCTAAGTGATTTCAAGACAGAGGCATTTAGTTCCAAATCACTACCAGGTTTAAGACAACCTATATCATACTAAATTGACACAAATTCTTTTGTTATGTGAAATAACTCAGTTTTGTGGAATTGTCTATAGGAAGATGCAATAAGCACTGAAATTAGGAAGGACGCATTATATTGCTATAAGTCATGTAGAAGCTAGAGGCTTGCTAAAACTATTTTACTACAAAATTACAGTACCCACAGTGGCACAAAATAAAATTAACTGGTCATGTGGATGTATGCATGTCACATGAACGAAGCAGTGTGAGCCAAGTCAAGCAAGGAAGTCCAACAAGCACTTGACCATGCACCTTGCATGTGATATGGCAATCTAGACAAAACAAACAAGGACCCTGGGGGTGGTCTAAATGTGGCTCATAGACTGAAGGCTAGCTACCAATGCCCTCCACATTTAAGTTATTTGCTAAGAACTCAACCCAGGTAAAGCTTTAAACATTGCACACAAAAAAAAAATATAGATACTGCTATAGCTCAAAACAAACTAAGCTACCTACCTAAAAAAATCCCCTTAACCCAAATCTATACTTGGTTTGACAAAATCTGAATATAGTTTACACTGGAGAAGAACAGAGTATATTTACACTAATCCACACACATTTCATTTTTATCACTTTTTAAAACGCCTTTATTATATTATCAATTAAGACATAGGCAGGCATACATTAAGAGGAAAGAAAACGGACCATACCAACATTTTTGTGATTTACATAAATTATACATCATACATGTTTTCTTTATAACTATCATCAGTCCAACATTACATAAATTGCCTAGTTCCTACCTTCCCTTAACCCTCCTTCTCCTGAACAGTATTCTGCATGTATTGTTCCCACAATTTCCATTTATTTCTAGGTTATTTGTTCCTTCCTTTTTCTAAGGATACATCTTCCAGTTCTTTTAGCTCTTTCATAATTCTCAATACTTCAAATACAGTTGATTTAGACTTTTTGTTTTTTGTCAGCCAACAGAATTAAATATAAAAAGGTCTTACTTCTTCTAGGCATTTCATATCATGTGCCCCAGTTCAAAACAATCATTCCCTTATTACATCCATTTTATCACCCAATATTTCTGATGGAATACTCTATAGGGAATTTCTAAAATCTGCCAACTTATTACACTCCTGTTACCAGTTACTACTTTTTGCCTAGCACATATCCATCATTTGCTAGCCACTTGAGGAAATATTCTTTGAAGTCTGACTGGGTATAAAAATACGGGCCTACATAATATGGTCATTTCACAATGTCGAAATTCATATCATCGAGACCATATGATCGACATTTGAAATGTCGACCATACAAGTAGAACATAAAAAAAAAAAACTTAAACTTAAAAATCTTAATGCTGCCATCAGGGGGGGCTTCCTCCCCTGCACCCCCTGTGGGGGCTCCACCCCCCCCCCACGGAACTTAAATATACCTCGCACTGCATTGCGGAAGTGGAAATCTTTCCATTCCACACTGTAGGGAGATGCCGGTTCCCCATGGTTGACATTTCAAATGTCGATCATATGGTCTCAGCCGTATGAATGTCGACACTGTGAAATGTTAACCATTCGAAGGGGACCCAAAAATATATATGCAAAGACTTCCAAACAAAAATCATAAACCTTCTGGATGCTGTTTTATACTTAGGAGCCATACTTATGTCCTCCCATTGTTTCATGTAAACTGCCTTTCCAATTTCTCTTCCAAATTTTTGTCTAACCTCCTCTGATACATTCTTATAGTTACCATGCAATATTTCATATACCCTACTAATTATCCCTTTTTATCAGCACCTGCTGTTCTAGATTCTACTAAAATCTCTTCCAGAGCAAGGATTTCACTTAGGATTTCCCTATCCCTTTCTCTTTGCCTATACTTTGAGATCAATCCTTGGTTGGGAAGGCAGACTCTGGGCTACAGTTTAAATGTTTTCTTTGCCTCATCCCACTTTTACCTTTGTGTCTCAAGTTATTTGGTCCTAAAACCTTGGTTCCCTTGCCAGTTTTCTCCAGTAAAATCCAACACCCTCTTGCCTCTTTTCTGTACCTCTACTTGCAGTTAGCCTTATTGACAAAAATCTCTTTTCTTCATTCTCATACTTGCAGAGTTCTTAGAATAAGTCTGTTGCTCTTTCAATATAATATTATCTATGGTTGTTATTTTCTCCTTAAGGATCTGCACCCAAAATCCCGTTCTCTCTGTCTGTCTCATTATTTCTTGAACTTCTACCTGCTTCGTCATCCCTTTCCAGTTTAAAAAATAGCCTTCTATTTGTGTTATATTTATATATATATATATATATATATATATATATATATATATATATATATATATATGTGAACCTTAACTATGTTGTTCTAAAATATCCATTCAAATCAGGTAATCATACACCAATTTGTTCTATTGGAAAAATAACCGTATCCCACTTAGCTCTTGCCCTCTTCACCTCCCATATAATTTCCTTCAGCCCTTCATTAATTATTGTCCACAGCTTCTTCACCGACTAATAAAATTGTACCATTTCAATTTTAAACCATGATTATGAAGTATTTATGTCAATACTATCCAAAAAGAATGGCAAAGGTGATGACAAATGAATAGATAGGAATCAATATGATTTTGTGGAGGGAATGTAACGATTTGACATTAATCGAACAATGATAATACAGGGAGAAGTAGAAAGTAAGAAAATACTGCTGTTGGTGGGTCTTGATGCATAAAAAGCAATGGAAACATTTACATTCCTGGATGCAATAATAAGGTTAAATAGGAAGATATATGAAGGATCAGAGGCAAAAACTAAAATGTGAGGTTTCCTCTCTGATATGTTGTATTTGAACAGAATAACAAGGCAGGGCTGTCCTCTTTCACCATTATTTGCTTAAATTTAGAACCATTGGCAATGACAATAGGAGACTCAGAAATTCAAGGATATAATTGGTATGATAATCAGAAGAAGCTGGCTTTATTTGCAGCCAACATTATTTTGTACTTGGTTAGTCAAGAAAAGTACATCTCGTTGTTGTGGGACATTTCAAGACAAAGTCTTTTCAGGATATAAAAATGAATGAAGATAAAGCAAAGGCTATAGTCATAAAATATGTACCCACCCACAAACTGGTTCAGCAATACCCATATTTATGGGAGCATGATAAGATGAAGTCTTTAGGAGTATGGGTTAAAGAGGCTTCTGCCATGGCAGCTATGGGTAGGTGGGACGAGAATAAACAAAAGACAATACAAAAGCCAAAAAATGGAAATGCTCATGTATGGGTATTGATAGTAAACTACAAGCAGTGAAAATGTTTTTAGTCCCTTCAGTTTTACATACAAGTCATTTCTATCACTTTTTATTCAAAGCATAGCATTGCCATTAACTTTGCATCCCAAGCCATTATTCACATCTTCCATTTCTGTTTTACTGTTATCTAACCTGTAAAATATCCTCATTTTAGTGCATGCCATGCTTCTACTATGGCTCTAATTAAGGCAGTAAACTTTTAGACCATCCTTTCCTTTTGCTCTGGTGTAATTTTTATTCATCAGTTACATCTGATTTAACCTGGTCACTTATTGACAGATCAAAATGCTGCAGATCCTGCTGACAAGTTTCACATTTTACCAGCCTTTTCAGTGATACATTCTACTTTCTGAAGCCCAAGCACTCCTACGTAGTAATTCTCTTTCCCTCTTACTACAGCAAATGGTGGTTTGTTCACTGTAAGTGCATCCGACCCTTGGAAGAATAGTAGATAATTATGACATCATTTTTCTAACTGGTTTGACAAAGTGAGAAAATCAGCATTCAGATTAGAAGAATGCTATAGGTGAACTCTTTATCTTCTTGTGTCCAACTGCCCATCTTTCTTCCTGAGCCTATGCTGTCCTTTAGAAAGGATCAAGAAAAGAGACTTCTCTTGTTATGTTGATCTCCAGACATTAGTTTATCCTCTGACTGTTGCAGAGGCATTTGCAGTAGTCTTATGAGGCATATTAAATTAACACCTACCTTGGAATACCAATCCCATCACACGTGTAAAGCTCCCACACATTTTCTGCCCCTGCCCTCACTGCATATGTTGCTTGCAAACTCTGTGATGCAACCTGGCACTTGGTTTCCTTGGAAAAACTTCCTGACCTCTGTCAGGAATCTATTGTAAAGTGAGCTAGGCCATGTCCCTATCCCAGGCTAGTGAAACTAGTGTTGTCTATTTATTGCCATCCTTCCTGGCTTGCAGCTACAACATCAAAAGTGATATCCTATCCAGGCTTACCCATTTTATAGTCATTCTTTTATCTATCTGTGCCATGCAGCTGGCCATAACTACAGGATTTATCAGCCAGGTCATGAACTAATAGGGGTCTGTATTTCAGTAAATTTATTGAAGTTGGAATTTTATTTCATGGAATAAAAAAAGTGTTTGCAAATGCCTTAAAGAGTGATGAATCTGCGTCATACTGATTTATTTTTGTAAGATCCTCATTTTCTGTATGGAATTCAGAACTATTTATGAGATGGCATATTGCAATTCAGACCTGTAAAGACCAATACCTATTCCTTTTCTAAAATGTGCAGTCTAACAAGCCAGTTAGTCTGTAAAAGAACGTAACTTATTTTAGGGCCTTTCTCAACCTTCTGATGAATGTTTAAGTGGAAAGACAGGGCCTGGCCTTATCTCAAAGTAGTCGTACTGCTGGACTTCTATGATTTTAAGTGGACTAGGTATGCAAACTGAGAGAGAGAGAATTTTCAGACACTGACTGAACACTGTAATAATTTGTTAAAATGAACTAGCAATGTAATATTCTCCATGCAGTTCAAGAATTTCTTGGAATCATTTTGCAGTTTTTTTGCACTTCTTGCTGCTTGGCCTTTCAGTGATGTACTGTTGTTTTCTTGCTTTTTCCTGTTCTTATTTTGTAATTGCTTTAACTCATTTGTTTTTGTATTTGCTTCAAGTGTGTTGACTCTGTCCAAAATTTAATTCTTAAGTATTATACTGATGTTATTCTGTGCATAACGGAATAAGGTCTTCTAACTAGTATTTCTACTTGCTTAACAAACAGACAAAATAAATAAATAAAATCTTTTTTTTTTTATTCAGATATCCTACTTTTTCGTTGACATATGTATTTAACTAAAGCTGTTGCAGACTATGGCCTTTGTCATTTATTCATAATGAGAGGAGGGCCTATAATACAAAAACCTTATGAGACTTAAGTTTTGAAATTGCCACATCCATGACCAAGGTACATTAAGTTAACTGAAAGGTTCTGTCTATAAAGTAATTCCTTAATCATCTGAGATGCCTGTCACCAGCCCCATATTGACAGTGAAACCATCTGTTCTGAGATTTTCTGTTCATAGGTTCATAGGTTCAAACTAGGCTATCTGCCCTAGGGCATTTATAAGCCTAGCCAGAGTGTGTTTGGCTTTTGCCACCCATTTTAAATTAATTTTGCTATGCCCTTTTTCGAGGTTAGTATACTGTGCCTCTGTCTAACAGTGACACAGAAGTGATACCCGGGATAAACCTACGATTTCCCATCCACTCATCAAGATTCCTCTTGAAGAGAGTCAATGAGGGACTCTGCTTAACCTGGACTGGGATTTTATTCCAGAGTGAAGGGAGCCTCTGGGTTATGAATCTGTCCCTCCAGCATGTCCTATTTATTTCACTGCTGAGGTTCAAGTCTCTCAAGTGCGTAGCTCGATGGGATTTGGATTTTCTGAGGTGCAGCATGTCCATTAATTCCAGGTTGGACATGGCTTTATACATCAGGCACAGATCGCCTCTGAGTAGGCAGTATGCCACTGAGTAGAGCTGGAGTTTCTTTAACCAGGCAGCATATGGCATCTGTTTGTGCCCTTTGATCCTCTTGGTGATGTACTTTTGGGGTTTTGCCAGTTGCTGCAGGTGTCTAGTAAGGTACATCCCAAAAGGGGCATTGTACTCAATTATGGGCCTGATGAGGGATGAGTAAAGAGGCACGATGACCTCCCCTGATCTAGATGTGAATCCCTTCATGATTAGGTGGGCTATATAAAATGTTCTTCTAACCACTTTGGCCACATGGTTGTCAAATGAGAGATTGCTATCAACTTGGGTCCCCAGGTCCCTAATTACTTCTTCTGTACTTAATGGATTACCACCTATGTGGTAATTTGTGGGCACTTTGTTTTTGCCAAAGGGATGACTATACACTTTTTTGGCATTTAGCTTGAGGCCATGGCTCTGGCACCAGTTGTCTGTTTCTATGAGGCTCTTTTGGAGGATGCTTGTGTCGGCTGGAGAGTCGATTATGGCCCAGTTTGCAATCATCTGCGAACTTGGTCAGCCAGAGTCCTTCTGTGTTGGCCTGTACCTTCGAGAAATATATACCAAACAAGAGAGGTCCCAGGACTGAGCCTTGTGGGATGCCACTTGTAACTGGTTTGGAGTCTGACATGGCTCCAGTAATTCTAACCATGTGGGTTCTGTCCTTGAGCCAGTTTGCAACCCATCTAGTGACATAACGGTTTATATTTAAGCTGGTGAGCTTATCTATAATGCCCGAGTGGGTCATTGTATCGAAGGCTTTTGCGAGGTCCAGGTAGGCTGTGTGGACCACCTTCCCCTCGTCAATGGCCTTGGTGACTGTTTCAAAGAAATCAACCAGGTTTAAGAGGCAGGATCTGCCCTTAACAAAGCCTAACTGGGTAGGATCCAGTGTCTGTAGGTCCCCAATATCTTTGTTTATGAGGTCCATGATGATCCTTTCCATAGCTTTGCAGACCAAGCTAGTCAGGCTTATGGGGCGATAGTTTCCAGGATCTGTTGAGGCACCACCTTTGTGGAGAGGGACCACTGTTGCTGTACGCCACTCTTTGGGTACATATCCTGTAGTAAGGCTGAGATTGAACAGTAGTTTTATGTTTGGGTTTAGCTCTTCTTGGAGTTCATGTAGGATGCAGCCCAGGACACCGTCTGGTCCCATTGATGCTGAGTTTTTTGCTTTGGAGAGGGTGGCTCTTACCTGAGCATCTGAGATGTCAGGGGGGCAGCACTCTGCTCGGATAGATATTTGCCTTTTTGTTGGGGAGGGGGTGAGAAGTTTGCACTGAACCTGTCAGCTAGGATGTTGGCAATGTCTGTGGGTTCGGTGTATTTTTTGTCATTTTGGACTAATTCTGAGCATATCTGGGAATTCCCACCCAGGTTCCTAACATAACTAAAGAAAGCCTTGTGATTATCCTTAGTGTCCTGTGCAATTTTTCTTTTGAAGCTGGCCTTAGACGATTTTATGAGTGCCAGTAGTTTTTTGCTAATACTGATCAGAGATGTCTTCCTTTTTTGGGATTTTGCTCTATCATGTAGTAGCTTGCTCCTTCTATTGTATAGTTTGTTTATGGCTGGGGTCCACCAGACAGGATGTCTGCCTTTGGAGGATTGGGTCTTGGTTTTATTTGGGATTGCAAGATCCATGCATTCCTGAAGGTGTTCATAGAATGCGTTTATAAAGGATTCTGCAGTCTGGGCTGTATTTTCCACAGGCCCAGGGGCTTTGAAGGATTCCACCTCAGTTTTGAGGAGTGTGAAATTTGCTTTAGAGAAGTTTTTCACTGTGGTTTTCTGGGCAGGGGGTGGGGTCGGGATGTGAATATCCAGTGAGATTAGTTTATGGTCTGATCTTACCAGTGAGGGATACACTTCTGGTCTGGAGGACAGAGTCCCCATGTTGGTGATGATCAGGTCCAGTATGTTTTCCCCTCTTGTGGGAATGGCAACAAGTTGTTCCATAGCATTTGAGTTTATAAATTCTAGGAACCTTTGGGGTAGGGTGTTGGAGCTAGAGTAATGCTCCCAGTCTATGTTTGGGTAGTTGAAGTCACCCAATATAATGGTGTTTGGAGAGACCTTCATATTGTCCAGTGTTTTCAGGAAGGCCGAGTGGGGTTCCTGAGTTTGGGAGGGTGGTCTGTAGCAGGCTATAAACTGGAAGGCAGTTTTACCCACTGTTAGTTACACATGGATAATCTCTGATGCTTCGTGCTGTGCCACCAACCTGGAGGTGTGGGTATCTTTGATGAATATTGATACTCCCCCTCCTTTTGTGGTTCGGTCCAAGTTTGGGGGCCGAAAAGCATGGTATGAGGTATAACCTGGTAGTGTTGGGGTGCTCTCGGGAGGTTTCTGTTACTGCACAGATATCAATGTTCTCCATGCTAAGGAGAGTTTCGAGTGCGTGCATCTTGAGGTTTAGACTTCTGGCGTTGAGTAGCATTACTCTTAGTTTCTTATCCCTTGTGATACCTATGGAGGTGGGTTTGTCTTTTGAGCCTTGCCTAAAAAAGGCACTATGGGGGTAGCAAGAGCCTTTGCCAATATCCAAAAGCCTAGGGGTGACAGGTGCAAGCCATCACTAGCGAAGCATTGTGGCTTGTCGATCATGTCATCCCAGGCTGACAGGCATTGGATCCCCTTTGAATGACACCAATACTTAAGCCAATTGTTGAAATTGATCATCTTGTCTTCATATTGTGGCATCATTCTTGGTGAGGGTAAGATGCTACTCAAGGTCAGGGTCATACTGGCCTGGGCTACATGCTCAGAGAGCTCCTCTATGTCTCTTTTCATGTAGTCCAGGTAGATACGTCTCAGGTCATTCACACCAGCATGGACAATGAGTCATATTTGTACTTGCCTTGGAGTGACCTGAGTGCTTGTGTTATGTGGCGGATCCTAGCGCCTGACAGGCCGCTCACCATGATCTTTTCTTTGTTCAGCCTGGTGAGCAGGACGTCAGTGTGCCTGATGATAGAGTCACATATTACAAGTGTATCAGGTGTGTTGTTTAGCTTTAAGGGCTGTGACTGTTTGGCACACTGGCTTTGTGAGATCTGTGTTGCACTTGTTTTGCTTTGGGGTAGCAGTTGCTTGGGGGTCTGCTTTGGAGGTCTCTGCTGCTTAGGCCGATTGTTATTTAGAGCCTCCGAGTATGTTTTTGTGTGTTTATGTGTTTGGTTTGCTGTCGTGGTAAGTCTATGTGAGACTGGAATTGTAGTGAGTGTGGTTTCCTTCTCCTCCTGACTGGTTACACCAGTACTGAGTTGAGAGAGCTTAGCCTCCAGTTTGGCTATATGGTTGCATCTCTCACATGTGTTGGAATTTGTTGGGAGGAGGAGAGGGTTGTCTGTGTACATGAGGCAGTTGTAACATTGCCTCAAGATTCCCAGATTCACCAGCTGGACTGGAGAGGAGATTGACAATTGACCTTTGGACATGCTAGAATAGTATTGGGAATTCCTTTATAATTGAAAAAAAGGGCCAATGGTGAACAATGTACTCAAGGGGAGTTTGTGAGGGTGTAGTGATTTTAATTTTTTAGTGCTGACTTAGTGAGCAAGTGCCAGGTAACTTAAATGCAATGTGTTACAGGTAACTTAAATGCAAAAACGACAAACAGTAGCTTTCTTTCAAGTGAAACAAGGAAATAAGTACAGTAAGCAATGCAGATATCACTAGGGATCCACAGAAGCACTGAAAAGCCGCGTTTTAGGTGAAATTAGCATTTCAGGGAAATAAGCAAACAAATAACAAGCATACAAACAATGCTAGATTCAGCAGGCCTGGATCTAGTCTATGCTACAGCAAACAAGGTGTACCAATTTCAGTAAGAAACAGTTCAAATATGCAGGCACTATAAGCCTTTAACCAGATATTCCCAGCTCAGAAGGGCAGAGTCCAGCCTCTCCTCCCACAAGACTGCAGACCACGAACCTTCTTAATGTAAAATAACTGGCCTGAAGCCCAAGTGCTTAAACCAGAACTAATACACTTTTAGAATAACAGACACTGAGCCCTCAATCAGCAGTTCCCAACTTAGAAGGATGTAAGCTACCTGTCCTGCCACCACAGTGCAGGCCACAAACCTTCTTAATGTAAAACAACTGGTCTGAAGCCCAAGTGCTTAAACTAAAAGGCATAGAATGAGTTACACCAAGCAGTAATAAATATAATTGAGTACTTTTAATATGACGCAAAAGCAAAATAAAGTAGGAAGAAACACGAATACAGTAAAAGCAGATACATTGTTTTGTTTTTTTTTAAGTGGAAAGAGAGAAAGGAGTAGCAGAAACTAAGCTGATTGGCCTTCTCAAATGTTCTCCCTGTACTGGGTAGAATGAGGTAATGACACTAGACTGGGAGGAGGGTCCCAGATCAAATTTACACTAGGGGCGGGCAACTGCTGTGTTTTTGCAGCAGGCTTGGACCTCTGTACCAACATCATGGGGCTGTACAACCCCCGTGTCCCTGCTACATAAATATACTATGTCCACAATTATTGCATGTCAGTTAAACTCAGTCTTCCAAAGGAAATTCAGATTTGAACATTAAACACCAAGAATCAAACTTAGGCAACCTTTTTGTCCTGGTCCCCTTCAATAATACACAATGGTAAAAAATTACCTTTAATAACCTTTGTTAATTTCACACATATCTTTCATACATTATTTCAAATATTAATTGTAACAGGAATGACCTTGTAAACACAACATGAAAATCTTTATAACATACCTCAGAGTAGCACACCCATTCACTCTGTCTGAATAAGCAGCGTCCATACCTCTACTCACTTATTCTTGTCAATCAATCAGTGTCCTACAGCTCATTTTCTTCCCCAAAACCCATTGTGTCAATGCCCAACACCAAGAGGGGGATCAGAAGTACAAGCCTACCCTCTTCTCCACCAACCAGCCTGACCACAGGCTGTTGTCCCTCTCTTACAGTAGAACTTTCATCAAACCTTCTAAAAATAAACTTAAGTGTACGATAAACAAATCTAAAACAAACTCATTCAAATGCACCATATCAGATGTAAACCAAACTGGGTCCCTGTCATCAAAATCCCTATGGTCTATCATACACATACCCAATTTCCCCAACTGCTGCACCAGCCTCTAGTTAATAAACCTCTGTGTGCACTCCAAAGCCTTAAAACTGTGTCTATATTGAATCAGCGAACACTTAAAAAAGTGAACGCTGATTCATTGACCCTATTTGAGCGAACGTTGAAAATCCCGAACACCCGGAACAGTGATTTTTTTCTCAGGGAAAAAAATCTCTGGGCTGGTTTTGGGAGTTTGCCATTTCCTCCACTGTGGTGCAATCTCGGAGTTGGTATATTTAAGTATGGGGGTTTGGGGGGGCAAAGCCCCCCTCATTAAATACTGTTTTAAGTATTTTTTTTTTTTATGGGACAGCGATATTTTTCCCTGGGAAAAAAATCTCTGTTCCGAGCATTCGGGATTTTCAGCATTTGGTGAACTAGGGTCGCTCAATCAGCATTCACTTTTTTAAGCATTCGCTGATTTAATATAGACCCTTAAAATTAGCAGCATTCTTCCAACATAAGCGCGAGACTATCTCCAGCCATACAATGGACATGCCTGAATGTAATGTCTGCAACATAAACAAATCCTCCATTATCTTATCCACCAACTACTTCTTAGGTGTTATTCCCAAAACATTACCAGCCAAATGTATCACCAATATTCGAGGAAGCCCCATTCATAACCATATCCTTTCAATTTCATCCATAAACTGAGTCCACCTAAGACCTCTATCCTGTGACAACTGACTGTCCACCCCAATCGATGCAAATCCAGATCCTTGCCATCCATCCTAACTGCTTCCCTCTTTGAAACCTAATGGATATACAAATGGCCCAAGATGACAATCTCCTTTGCTAAAAGACCAAAAAAAAAAAAACATTAATCATCAATTGAATCCATTACCTATTATAAGATAAAAAGGCATTGGAAGACCACTTCCCCACTCTCCAGATGACTTCAGTGGATCTGCTTTCCCTTGCCAAATCCAAAGCCCTACCAATATGAAAAGAATGAATAGAGAACATTTCAAATGGAAAACTCATGCATCGCCATGTCCTTCGTATTACATGTACAAACTGATTACCTGTTACCATTTTACCCCCTCCCAACTGAAAAATTCAAATTGTAAGGGCCCCTCTCCCCCATGAGTCTGCATAAAATCCACAGCCCAACACACTGGACAGAGCCCTTCACTCCTATCTTTCCTAAGAACTATCTGCTCACCCTTCCCTAACTGATCCATTTTAGAACTACATAACCAAATGTGCACGACCCTGAAAAAAAATAACATCTCTCCAAACTAATGACCCTAACAGCTCTGACACCTGAAATGCCCCAAAATACAAAGTAACCCACAAAAGAAAATCCACTGACTCCCCCACCACTAAAGTCAAACCTTTCAATTAAACTTTCAAAATCTGTTTCATCAACGGCCAATGCACATTCATATTCACTCCAACCCTCTACCCCATCTGCTCAACACATATACAGGACTTTGTAAAATCATGCAGTCCAGCCACCCACACAAATATACTAATCACTGCCAAGTCCAACTTTACCAATTGCACTATCTTACTCTGCCCCCAAGCCTGCACCAAGTATTGCAATAATAGTTCCTCTGCACAAACCTCTTCATCCTCAGGAAACTGCAAAATAAATTTATCAAACTCACCAAGCTCCCTACCATACAGTCTCCTGCAAGACACCACCAAAGATTGCTGCACCAACCTCCTGGCTACATCAAGTCAAGATGCCACACCTTGTCTGGCAATACCAAGCACACCTGCTCCACCCCCGGGGCCAACTGTCAGAACCTGGAAAACTAAAATTGAGACAAACTGTCAGCAATCTCATTCCTAACCTCAGCCACATGCCCACCTGTTAATGAAAAATGTATTAACATACTCTGCAAAACTAACTTATGTAAAACCAAGAACAATTCAGATCTTCCATTTGATGCTTGCAAACCTCATACCATAGGCATTTTATCTGAATTAAAAATTACCCTCTTTCCTCTCAATCGCTCTTGCCAAACTACTGATGCAACCCAGACTGGCATTAACTCCAAAAAGGCAACATCCCTTTTCCACTCATTATTTCAATCTGCCAGCCACTAAGTCACAAACAATTCCCCTCCAAAAAATACACCTATTCCAATACCACAACTGCATCAGTGAACAATTGTAGTGACTTTTGACCAATCCAATCTGTCTGCTGAAAAGAGACACCATTAAACTGCTTTAAAAATGACAACTAGAGAGTCAAATCAGCCTGTATCAATTTGTTAATCCTGACCAATGGTGTTTGCTCTTTCCTCTTTTTAACAAAAGGGTCACTGACCTCCAAAAAGTATGTCCTGGATGAACTGCCCAACATGCAAAATTCAATAACCCGAAAAGCTCCATAACCTTCCTAATCCATACATTATCTTTGCATATTACCTGCCTAACCTTCTCCTTCCATTGAGCTATCTTTTCAGCCAGCAAGCAAAACAATCCACATTCTGCATCCACCAACAAACCCAAAAAATCTAAAGCCTTAGCTGGGCCTTCCAACTTCTACCTAGCTAATGAGACCCAAAACTCATCACGCATTCCAAAAACTCTTGCAAACCTTCAAACCCCTCACCTATTATCAAGAAATCATCTAAGTAATGCACCACCCTCTGCGTATCCATGGATGCTGGCAAACCCAATGAAGTATAGTGCTAAAGTTTTTGAAAGTAGTGCGGGCTACAGAGCATCCCATTAGCATAACCCTAGCAAAGTAAAATTTTTTCCAAACTAACCTGCCTAATAATGGTCACTCCTCCTCCTGTACCAGCAAAAGGTGAAAAGTGTATTCAATGTCCACCTTCAATATCCACGGATCCTTAACACCCCAAATAACTTTCATGGCATCATCCAAAGATGCATAACTGACCTTGACATCCTCAATTGCCTCCCTTCTGGGTACAACAAATGGTGAACCAATCTGAACTCACCAGCCTCTTTCTTAGGAACCAAATCCAGCACTGAAACCATACATCTCTCAAATGTGGGGCTATCAAAAGGACCCAACAACCTATCTGCCTGTTGTTTCTTCTCTGCAAACCCTTCAATATGTCCTCGTTCCCCTATACTGAACACAAATTCTTACAGACTACACCAGCCCCCACCACCCTTGATTTAATAGAAACATCCCTGAGAAAAGTCCTCAACTATTTCTTCCTTAATAGAAGAATCAGGAAGCTGTTGGTGCATATGCCACAATAAATCCATGTTAATGGGAGAAGGCATCCACTGGCTGTCTTATTGCCCTCCTAAAGAACTACATCCATGTAAGCCTCAAAAATTCCCCCTACCTTGGAGATTCTGAAACTCCTGAAAAGAAGTTCAATTGAAAGTGAACCCATAGTCACCAAATTAACCTTCTGTTGACCATAATGTACTACCAGATGGTTCCCCGCACACTTAGAAGAAGCATGCAAGAACTTGCACCCTACCCAAAAGCAATATCCCACATTAAAAGCCCAACATACTCCTCCACTTCTCCCCCTACCTTTCCCCATTTACTAACCCACCAAATCTATAGTGGCTAGCCATTTGCCTGGATGCCTAACCTCCCAACAGAGAGAATAATCAACTGCTTTCCATTCCTGACACTTCTGGTCATACCATAACTAAGGAGTCCCCGGCTGCTAATTCTGGGCCTCACAAATCATAAGAAAGTAGGACAAGAGTGACAGAGCCAAAGAACTATCCTTCTCAAGCCAAACTGACATATACTAAGCAAAAGATACCACACAATTATCCAGTGCCATAGGTTGCAATCTACAAGCTCTTCTCCTCCCCAAAGCTGCTAAAGCTGCCAAAAGGTCCTTGCTATTCACCATCTCTGATTCCACTGTCACTGCATCCCTTCAGTATCAATTAATTTGTAGACATCCATATACTTCTGCTTCTAAGTATTTTCCTTAACTGAGGATGGAATGTGATGGGTCAGAAAAACTGGCCCTGTCCCCTGCCCCATAGCCTGTATATCTAACCAGTCACCCAGCCATAGGCCAAAGTTCAATCCAGCTTCTGAAAATGATGTTACCCATCCACTCATGGATAAGCCCAAGCTCCTCACAGACAACCCTATGCTATCCTCCCCACTGATTGCTTCACCCTGTCCCTGATCATGGCACAGTTGTTTCCCCCATAAACATCCAGCTTCACTTGATCCCTGACAGACACCATCCCCAGCTATCCCACAATCATTCCCCACACAGTCTAATCCTGTCCCACCTAATGGGACTCCCAGCCAGATACCATTATCTGTTGCTCCATTCTGGGCCTCTCCAGCTGCTACAGGATCCACTGCAACTACAGGTCTCTACTGCCGTGCCCACTTCACATGAGCCACTGACCTGGTCTTCAGCATCAGATGTCATCTCTTTCAACTGGACTCACCCACATTATCTGCTGTCCCAGACTCACCATGAACATGGAACATTTTCTCTGGCTGTGCCACAATGGCCTCTCACCTCTGCTATAAATTCTGCCTATTTGCTATCTGCAAAAAAAGAGAGCACATTAAGACTCCAAGGAGAGGAAAACAATTGCCTATAAGCTGGCCCCAGCCGCCTCAGAACCCAGCAAATATTTCTTAATGCCCAAACTCTGTCCCCTCACACATAGCCAGACTGTATTCCATCTAAAGATTATGACCCTGAAAATAGTCACCCAAATGCAGACAAATGCTCTGCAAAACTAATGCCATTACTTCATCTGTCAATTTTTTTTCACTTTTCCTTCTTTCATTTTTTTTCCTTCTTTTTTAACAGCTGAAAAAAATTAGCATTTACCTGAAGGGATATATTCGTTTAGATATCAAACACAGGTGCACTTGCAAATAAACAGTGTTCACCCTCCTAGCGACATTACACCTTGCTTTCAAAGTCATTCATGTTGCATACAAAAAGAGTGGGAGAGTGGCGCTTTTAGCATTTCCCATTTTACAAATGCTTAAATGTAAGCTATACTCGAATACTACATAGAACATGAATATTTAAGCCATTTCACCTCAACTATCATTATTTGATTGGTTGTCAACAGACAATATTTAGCACATCATTTATTCAGGATGCTTCCTGTTTTTTTTTTTATTTGATAACCAGGGTTTATGCAGCACATGCATCCCTGTGTGTCTGTGCTAAATTAAAGAACGAAAGTATTGCTATTAATACTAGGCATGGATTTAAGTTACAAATAAGATGACATTGAAAAATTACTTCTCATGTATTCTCTCAATGACCATCTTCCACAGATATGGTCACAAAACAGTGATTGAGGTATGGAAGTGGATCCCTCAATAATTAGTTGTGCTCCACGCATGCGCGACTAAAAGCCATTACTCACTGCCATCCTTTACCTGCGAACATGCCCATGCAGCCTGGGAGCCCGGCTGAAAGAAAATGAACATTCCTACTTCGCTCTCCACTAGCATTGCACCACGGTATCCACGGTAATGGTAAGTTAGCGCTTTATCCACCAATGAAACGTATTTGAGTTCCTCTTCTCATTTTTTTTTTTTTTAATTTACCAACAATGGCAAGAGAATGTGGTGGAGTAAAATGCTTAAACCCTACACTGTTTCCCAGGTCCTATAGTAAATGCTCCCCTTCAGCCTCCGTCATCCTATGCTAATGCACCACCAATGGCTATCACTCACAGGCATCTCACAGCCAGACAAACCCACACCTGTATACTGGAAAAATATCCAGGCCACAAATGAACATTCCTACTGCACCATCACCACCAATGCACTGACAATTATTCTTACTGACAACCTGCAAATTAAAACCATACTGTCAACACTGAAAGAAAAATTCAAACCATTCTGTCAACACTGAAAGAAAAATTCAAACCATTCTGTCAACACTGAAAGAAAAATTCAAACCATTCTGTCAACACTGAAAGAAAAAAAAAAAACATTGAAGAGAGGTTATTTGTGACCAAACCATGATTCAATTGACTGAAACCATTATCTACCCAAGGCATCATAAAATACACAACCCCTCATAAACTCTGTATTGAAAACAAACTAAACTCTACAATCAGCCCACCCTCTACTGAACAACAATCTCACCAGTCAAGCCTAGCCCTAATCACACACACTCCCAATATACCCAGTCAGTGAGCAGATGGTGGACAGAGAGGAAAAGGATATTAATTCATTCACCCAGTGCAACAATGCCCCACTATTACCCAAGGCCTACCTATTCTCCGAAATACAGAGAGGTTGTCTCGGATGTAATATTGTCTTTGCAAGTTCACATCAAATGTGATTCCATTTCCCAGTTACAGCCCTATAAAACTGAATACCCACCCTACAACTACCGCACTTCTTCTAAAGTTTCCTTAACAATTAACCCATCCCTTCCCAAAGTCTGCTCAAACCTATCTCTTTTACTTAATCTCAATCCCTTCCCTAACAATTCTCCCACTCCCACCCTCATTTAACTCAATCTAACCCTGACCAAAGATGTGCCTGGACAAATTGGTTTGTTCCCAAACCTCATTAATCCTTAAAGAAACTAACACAATATGCCAGAGATGTACATACATAACTTCCTTGGAGGCAAAGATCTCACAAACAAGATTGTCAGGAACACATAAGCCACATCCTTCACACATATCACTCACCACACACATACACCCTCTTATGCTGAGGCACTAAAAAGGAATCTCTACATACCTTAAATACCTCCTAGACATTCAAATGGCAACCCCTATCCTCAGACCATGAAAGCACACACCAAAAGAAACACCTAACACCACACATAAGCCTACACCCAATGATCCACCAAGAACAAAGCCATTAAGGGAAGTAAACACTTTATGTAGTACTCGTCTCATAGAAGATTCTATTGTAAGACACATATATACCCCTCCTAGTAGGGTGTATGAAGAGGTGATAACTATTAGTTGCCTATCTGGAGCAAGGATCTGCAATATCATGCACTCAATCAAGTCACTGCACCACAAGTACCACTATGTTTCTATCATAGTTCATGTGGATGTAAATGACATGAGACACAACTCTCTGGACTATACAAAAAGTGACTTTATGGATCTCTCTGTATATGTGTCACAGATAGGTATGTGCCTTGAACTGACCAGCATTATACCTTCACCACATTACACTTCATGGTAACATGGTAGAAAGTAACAAATGATATGTCACAAAAGGCATTTTCCATTTTGGTATTGCTTTATAAAATGGAAAATGCCTTTTGTGACATATCATTGTTGCATGTGTGCATCATAGTGTGTGCCTGCTCCTCTCCCTTGCTGAAGACCTGTTACATTTTCACAAATTCTAAGCCATACAGTAACCCAGAATTTCCTCTTTCTTTTGTCAGTGCTCTTAATTCTCTGAAGGTCACAAAAAGTCTCTTCTCTCTCCCTATATTGACTCTCATTTCTTCACTTCCTACATAGCAAAATCAGGATAAATGTTTAGATGTAACATTCTTAAAAATATCACATGCAGCGGTAGATCTTATGCTGAGGAAAACTCAGAATTTAATATTTTTGTTTGGCAGTGGACAAAGTAGAAGGGTTTGACAATATTATAGAGACAGACCTGAGAAACTCATGCTTACGCAAATACAAGATCCATCTTATCCTAGAAAGGACAGATGTACTCTGAGCCAGGCAGCATACCTATTTAATTCTACATTTAAACTTAATTGGAAGGGGGGAGTGGGGATTACGAAACCATAATAGTGGTATATGTACTGTGTAGGTAATGTTGTGATCCAAATAAAGGAAAGGAATGATATAAAACTTAAAGTTGAACGGTAAGAGTGATTCAGAGTATGACTGAATAGTATTCTTTTACAGTTCAAGGAGTCCAGGTAAGAAGATATTGTAGATGCAAGCAATACAGCAGGTAAAGGTAAACATTTTTTGGCATTGTAGAAACATGAATCAATGAGAAGATCGTGAAGAATAAACAGTTTCCTGTTTGCGTTTTGACAGTTGCTTTGTCACAACCTATGTGATCACAGCCATATGATTGTGTAACTATCCCACTGATACCTGCCATGGGTCATCAGTTCTTCTTTTGTTACAGGCGCTATATGTAATTTGAGGTTACATGGCCTAGAGAAAGGATAGAAGGATGATTTTTTTTTTCTTTTTTAGTTCTCCCTTTTTGCTGAGGTTATGTTTTCTCACAGTTCAGTTATTCAAATATAAGGTTTTGGAAGCAGACGCCCCCCCACACACACACTTTCTGTGTAAGTTTGTATACTTAATTTTTGAATGTGATTAGATGTGCTCCTTGTGTTGTTTTGGCTTATAACTATTTTGTTGACTGATTAATTAGTATAGACCCATAATAAAAAGGTGTCATGGAATAGGTTGTTCAGGAACATCACAGATGGGTAAAGATGCAGGTAGATGAGTGATATTCATAAAGGAAAGAAATACTGTCACAAGAAGAACTCAAGGAAGCCATAACTAGTACCTATGTAGTCAATGAAAAAGATTGCAAGCTGCACAGAACAAATTACAGATGCTCCGGAAGTATAACAATAAAGCCTGTTGAAAGAAAATAGAGGTTATGAGAACCAGAATCACTTTGAGATGCGGAAAAAGCCTCCTAAATCTGTGTCTCCAAGTCTCTATAGAGCAGCAGTTTATGCTTTATGATTTACAGCAGCATTCTCCTACTGTTTGCAAAATGAGTGCAAAACATATATTTTTAGTTAAAGATGAAGATAAGACAGGTTAGCGGCATTGGTAACAATCATTTCTCATTTGAATATCTTGTTCTACTATTTGTGCTTTTATATGACTGCCACAGAAAATTACTAAAATACTTCTTACTATTTAGGACACCGCAGTATAGTTAATTATCTGTTTTCTGCCATGTGTTTGTAACAGCTGCTTTGGCAAAGGGATACAATAAATTTATTAGGCTTGTAAACAATACATTAGCCATCTGCTTGTTTTTTTTTTTTTTTTTTTTGACACTGCACTCAGAAGTGATGAATGTGAGTTCTTTTAACTTAGAGATCCAAAATTAGTGTAATGATAAATGAAAACAAGGTGATTATCAGATTAGTAAAGAACATCATGCTAGGTCACACAGAAGGCAAGTGGAAAAAGTAATAAAAGACAGATAATTTGATTAAAGTCATTAATGACAAAACTACCTCATACTTTGCACTCAATTGCCAAACTAAATTATATTAAATGAGCTATACCAAATTGGTATTTATAAATTATTTTCTTATTAAATAAGCAATTCATCTTTTTTCTAAAAACATTGGAGAAAGTGACTGTTAAATCACATTACTTCTTAAGAACAAAGAGTTCTAATATTATCAGTTTGGATTAGAGAAAAACAAATATACTGTTGTACACAATAAGATGAGCTCCAAAAACTACTGATATCCCACAGCCCCTGCGGAAAGATGTTAAACAAGTGCATAGAAGTCATCAGCTCTGCATGCTTGTATGTGTCTCTCCTTATGTACACTATAAATACTTGTCTTACTAAATTACACTTCAAGAAGCAATGCAAGTTCTAACTTTTAAGAAGCACCATATATAACCTCTGTTAAACCTAGTCAAAAAATAAGTTGCTTAATTGTATTTAGTCCATTCATTGTATGGGACTCTCAAATATCCAATGTTTTAAAAATGAAAAATAAGAAAACTTAAAAGGACTAGCACCACACCCTCGTGCAGTAAGATATGTAAGACATCATTCTGTAATTGGTTTAAATATATCACATTTCTCCCTTTTCACAATACACCCACACACACACACACACACACACACACACACACACACACACACACACACACACACATACATTGATGTACAAAGGCACACACACACACACACACACACACACACACACACACACACACACACACACACACACACACACACACACACACACACATTGATGCACAAAGGCACACACACTCACATACATATACACACACACTCACATACACAAACACACACACACACACACACACACACACACACACACACAAACACCACTATTTCACACTGTCCTGTTGCGCCAAATGTAGTCAACAGTTTAATTAGATAAAACAGTCCAGTTTAAGCTTAACTTGGGCACAACAAATATACCCCTTACTTCTTTATATATATATATATATATATATATATATATATATATATATATATATATATATATATATATCCAGCCAAATAACAAATACTGCTGGTGAGAGAAAGAAAATGGACGACCCAATCTGTATTAATGTTTTCATTCAATTTAATATCACTGAACTTCATCAGAAACACACCCAAACAAT
>NC_056745.1:788946563-789099063 GCF_019279795.1 Protopterus annectens
AATGTATTTTTTGATGACAATGTGTCTGCTTTTTTGCCATTCTTGTTACTATAAGCACGTAATACAATAAGCTGTTGTTGGCTTGAGAACCTTACAAGTGAACTTGAAATGAATGATGTATAACTTGTAACTGTGGATATCATCTGTCATTTCAGAAGGATTGTATTGACAAAGAAAAGTAGCATTTATTTCTTTAAGTCACATATGATATATCATGTGTGCAGTCCTCATGCATGATGCGTAATGCTTGACACTGAACTGCATTTACAATTATTTCTTAAATTAATCTTATACACTTCTATATTATCTACTTTTGAGACAGGCAGTACTTAAAAATCACATTTTAATATTTCCATAATTTTTTCATGTTTTGCTGTAGAGTTTAACTATCTCATATCTTTCATCTAGTAGAAAAATACACTTCTCTTTTGTAAATGTCCTTTAGATATATACAGAGTTTACTTGATCTAATATAAATTACATTATTTCCTGTTTATATGCATCTGGTTCCCTCAATCTTTATTGTAGTGCTGCATCCTTTTGAAAAAAGCCTCTCTTGTGGTCTTTGTTGGTACTTTAAGCACCTTAAACTTACAGCTTTTAGCTACTTTCCAACTCTCTCTCACATCACATATGGTCCACTTCCTTTTTAAAGTTTTGCACCTTGGCTAGGCTATACCATTGAGTTCTAGCTCCCAGTATCATACCTCATTAATATATCTGGAAGTTCCTTCTTTTTCCATCATCTTGAGATATCCTTCTTTGCAACTTTCATCAGTAATATATAGATGCTACATCTATATTTGTTTGTCTTCTCATGGTTCCATTGTAATAAAAAAATTATCTTTGCTTAATATCCATGACTGTATCCCAAGTTTAGTTAGTTGTTCTTGTACTTATCACTTCAACTGGTATAAACTTCCGCATTCCCAAAATATCAAAATCTTCACCAAGTCGGGTTTCTCTCTGTAAGTTCTGAATTCTGTCCTGCTTTCTCTTAACTCTGAAATTAAATCATAGGTACTCCAGGCAGCCCCTATGCTCTAAGTAATTTTGATATTTCGCTCTATTTCCAGGGTTTAATTACATTCCCTTCCAATATCTCCATTGCCTTCTTCTCCTTCCTCACATCTCCATTACTGACTAGTAACTTGGGGAAACATTTAACTAAGTTTACTTTGTGTATAAAATTATCTGTATAAGCACTTTCATGAAAAGATCCTGAATCTCCTTGCTTTGGTTGCAAATCTTGGTACTAAAAAGACTTTAGTCTTTTCCTCAACTGGAATATCTCTCTATGAAGCCTGTTTCTCCAGGATTATACTATTCCTTTTCCTGCAGTTGCTTTCCCTGCTTTAATTGCCATGTATATATTCTACTAAGTAGTTCCATCATATATCCTCACTACCTCTTTCTTCCATCCGAATCTTCACCTAGTCCAATTTTGCTCCCTCAGATAAGCATTCTTCCCTCCTTTCTCTTTACTCTAAAATTAAACACAGATTATCAAGACACTCCCTATCCTCTAAATTATATTTTTGTTTAGTGCTTTGCCAAAGCATAATTATATTCCCTTCAGGCAGCTATTCCCAGCATTGAAGCTCCATTGTCTTACTTCTCCAAACATCTGATGCCATTCATTACTGACAACCTGCTAGAGAGATTGTACTCAATAGATAATATCTGAGACACCCAAGTTTTATAATTTTCCCACTTAAAATATATTTTATTCCAATCAGAAGAGATTTAGCTTGATCTGGCATATAAGCAGGGATTTGTAAACCAGACTCATGTCGAGTCATCAAAGGTATTTTCTGCAAACAGAAAAAAAAAAATGAAAATCGTTCACCAAAACCACCTTTGACAAATAATTCTACAATTTTGTTTTTGTAGGGGACACATCCTCCTGTGCCACACATGTGAGAGACACCCCCTCCCCCATGTACTTTTATTTACCAACTCTGAAGTCACACAAAAGTGGAGAAAAAATTAAACTCTCCTATCAGGGAAAGTAATTTCGGCAAATAACATTTGCTGTTTTTGTAATGATCTCCAAAAAGTAAACTGATAATCAATATTACCATAGAGTTCCAATAAGTGCTCGAACACCCCTGATTTGTATCACCTCCAGTTCCATTGTGTGGCCAAACAGCTGATAGCGATACAAATCCCTTTTGCTATGCAGTATTTTCACTTATTCCAAAGAATCAGCAACTGTAGTCAATAAGGTTACTGTTGTTCTTCTAAGCAGCACGCCAGTCCGATATATTAAAATAACTAATTTATTGAATTTTTACTTTTATTATTACAAGTTAGTTGCTACTAAACTCGGAATTAAAACTACTGCCTGTTCGCACACTTGATACAAGCAGATGCTAAATGCGTTAAAATAAAAAATGCGGAAAAATGCATTCGCAGAAAATAAAACTTACTTTAACAAACTTTGTGAACACTGGTTAAGCGCTTTCACCCAAAACCTTATGGGCTTCTTCAGAACACCATTGATTTTAACAGTCGGATATTTAAAACCTTAAAGACGCCAAAATGCCTTGACTGTTTAAACATTTAAAGTAACAGTATTATATAAATACCACTAATGTCAAATACTATGTTGCACTACCCTAATCGCATAATTATAAAAGATATTTTAAAAACTGTTACAATAATAATAAAACAATGTATTAAGATATCATATTTATCATAAAGTTCATAACTCAGTAACGATATAACAATAACTGATATGACAGTAAATAAATACAAGAATAAATACATTTCATTCAGTGACTGGTATGCCCTGGTGTTGTTTAACAACTACCCGTCTAAAGTCCTATCGCTAACCTTTCTAAGAAGGTGTATTTTAATTTGTGATCTACTATTAATATATGTCTGTGATGACTAATGTAGTTAAAATACACTAAGGTGATAACCTAGTTAATACTATTGAATGTATTTAACTATAACTTCATAATAGTTGGAATTTATAAAACTATGTAATCAAAATTACGAGCTGTTTGTCAGGAGTGTTTTGGTTACTATGTGGGAAAAACAGAAAGAAGTTTGAAAAAACGCATTTACGAGCACATTTATAATATCAGAAAGAAGGATCAGAAAACTGCATTATTTAAGCACATAGAACAAAAAGGTCCTAAACATCATTTTAATTTTGCCTTATTAGACACAGTTCGTAATGATCCCAGAGGTAGAGACAATAAAAAATGTTTAAGTTATAGAGAAGCATGGTGGCAAATATTCACAGATGCAACCACACCCCCGGGACTCAACGACAGTATTTCATTGAAGGCTATTCTGGAGATCAACATGTAATTCCAACATTTACAGTTCATCAATTTTGATTACATAGTTTTATAAATATAGGTTATAAAGTTACACCAATATTCCTACATTGTCGGTACATAGAAAAGTAATTTTGGACAACATCCTCCATATGGGAATTTTTTAATATCTAACAGCATTTTAGTAGTTTCTGTTCCAACTATTATGAAGTTATAGTTAAATACATTCAATAGTATTAACTAGGTTATCACCTTAGTGTATTTTAACTACATTAGTCATCACAGACATATATTAATAGTAGATCACAAATTAAAATACACCTTCTTAGAAAGGTTAGCGATAGGACTTTAGGCAGGTAGTTGTTAAACGACACCAGGGCATACCAGTCACTGAATGAAATGTATTTATTCTTGTATTTATTTACTGTTATATCAGTTATTGTTATATCGTTACTGAGTTATGAACTTTATGATAAATATGATATCTTAATACATTGTTTTATTATTATTGTAACAGTTTTTAAAATATCTTTTATAATTATGCGATTAGGGTAGTGCAACATAGTATTTGACATTAGAGGTATTTATATAATACTGTTACTTTAAATGTTTAAACAGTCAAGGCATTTTGGCGCCTTTAAGGTTTTAAATATCCAACTGTTAAAATCAATGGTGTTCTGAAGAAGCCCATAAGGTTTTGGGTGAAAGCGCTTAACCAGTGTCCACAAAGTTTGTTAAAGTTAGTTTTATTTTCTGTGAATGCATTTTTCCGCATTTTTTATTTTAACGCATTTAGCATCTGTTTGTATCAAGTGTGCGAACAGGCAGTAGTTTTAATTCCGAGTTTAGTAGCAACTAACTTGTAATAAGAAATGTAAAAATTCAATAAATTAGTTATTTTAATATATCGGACTGGCGTGCTGCTTAGAAGAACAACAGTAACCTTATTGACTACAGTTGCTGATTCTTTGGAATGAGTGAAAATACTGCATAGCAAAAGGGATTTGTATCGCTATCAGCTTTTTGGCCACACAACGGAACCAGAGGTGATGCAAATCAGGGGTGTTCGAGCACTTATTGGAACTCTATGGTAATATTGATTTGCTGTTTTTATGTTAACCAAAGCTGTGTTTGATGGAACTATGTGCTTCCTTGCAAAGTACAAATCTGTTGAATAAAGCTTGAGATATTTTATAGATGCAATTTTAACTGCTGGTGCTTTATTAAAGGTAACAAAACAGTCTTGATGCAATGTACCATCAGAACAAAAAAAAATACATATGCATGTGATACTCTCCATTTTCAAATAAAAATATTTGTACTCCTACAATTGTTAGGCTGTCTGGTGCTTGTTCTATGGTGGAGGTATAGGATAACCAGCCTGGAATAAAATAAATGCCCGAAACCAGAATTTGAAAAATCAGAATGAATGATTGACAGACCATCCTGACACTACTAAACTTTTTGCAGCAACTTTGGAATATACAAAGAAAAAAGGCTACCCTAATCACAAAGAAATATAAAAGCAACATCAGGTCTTTCACATCTTATAAACAAAAACAGTGAAAAAATAATGCAATTGTTAGTACTATAGGTGGAGAAAAAGCAATGTAATATGTACTCAGACATCGTTGTATATATGTACATATATATATATATATATATATATATATATATATATATATATATATATACCATTCTGAAAGTCATTTTATGTGCTCATTGTTAGTCAGGATGAAGTGCATTGTTAACGGCTATGAACCCATGATAAAACAAAAACTGTACATAATGTATTTACTAAAATAATCTTTTTAAAATGCATTTTAGAGTAGTAGTATATTTTGATGGAGGCTCTGATGTGATGTGTTTTACTCATGTTAACAGTTCAGCATGAGTTATTGCTTACATGTTTACATTGATTTCTCAAAATATATTATCTTAATGAAAAAATAAAATCTACCCTTCTAGTGCTCCTGAGTTGTATTCTCTCCTGGCCAAATTTACTATAGATCTTTTATTAACAGTGCTCAGGTATAAAAGAAGATTAATTTTAGACATATCGTTCCCACCCATTCCATTAATGGGTCTCTTTCTAACACTTTTTAAGTATTATTCTTTGAATTTTTGGAGCCTCATTCTTTTTCATCATTGTACATCCTACTTATTACAGGGTTTTGAAATCCAGAAATGAATTTAAGTAGGTAGGTTTTACACATAAATAACACTATCAATAGTTATGTTTATGTGAGGGCCTGATAAACAGTACTGGGACACCAGTAGTTAATAATTTGTGAAATCATGCTTTCAAGAAGAAAAAAGTAATAAGATATGAAGTCATTTAGATTTAAAAAAAACATAAAATCATAACTTTGTGGCAATAGCTAAATGACTGTCTTTTTCCTTTTTTGAGAATTCCATGATATATCTGTTGTTTAGTTTGGTTAACATCTTGTGTTCCTTCTGTGTAGAATCTGCATTTCATGCTGTGTCTTTGTTTTGTTGGGAGAACTTAGTTGACAACCTCTAAATAGTCCCCCGGATTTATGAAGCCCTGTAGAGTGTGAAGGATTAGATTAAGAGCTATTTTCAGCAATATGGTCGGCATGCGATCTAGGAAGGAGCTCCTGGGACATGCACGTGAGCTCCTAGGCTAATCCTGCACAGACCGAGCTCCTGTATGCAAATTACCTTCATTTGCAGGTGAAAACCATGCAAATGAGGATAATTTGTGATCCAGGAAGCCGGCAGCTGTCAGTGCAGGATGAGTACAGTCTGCAGAAATGTACTTATTTAGTAACCGAGTACATTTCTGAAAACTACACAATGGAGCTATGACAGTTCCAAATAAAGGCTGCATATTATTGAGGAAGCATGCCAATGGCCAAGTAGAAGGCCACTGGCATTGCAAACTGTTTAAAAAATAGGGGGGATGCTGGATATGCACTGGAGCCATGGCTGATGACACCCATCAGAAATGCACACCCGAACAAGATCTCAATAATGAGGCACACTCCTAAACATGAATCATAATAGAGCATGTGTTTGGGATTCTAAAGTCACGGTTCCTGTGCCTGGACACATCTGGTGGAGCCTTGCAGCACTCACCAACTACATGTACCCAAATTGTCCTTGTATGTGCCACGCTACACAATATGATCCTGTGGAAACAGCTGCAGCAGGAACAGCATGGGGCAGGACCACACAGCACCCCACCATTGCCAAGGCCTGCACAGGCACATAGTGACTCAGAGGAGGAACAACCTGAGCCTGCCCCAGTAAGCAGAAGGAGGTGTGCCCAGTATGCCCTGGCCTTGGCAAAGAGGCAACATATAGCACATGCACTAACACAGTAGGGACCCAGGGAATGACACCTCTCTCTGACTCGCACATACAGTAAAAGGGATGCAAAACATGACATTACTTGTGCTCAATCATGTATAGGGAGTGTACTATGTGCATCCGACATAGGCAGCCCTGCAGCACCACCCTCAATACTGGGACACCCACAAGGTAAGTGACTCGCAAATGCCAGTTGGGGGGGGGTCACATACCCAACAACAGTTACTGCCAGCAGGATAGGTGTAGACAAACACAAACAAATGCTGTACTATGGCCTCTGAATGAACCCTATGGGTAACTCCACTCCCAGGCCTTCACAGAAGGACTACAGCAGGCCAGGCAGTTGGATGTAAGTTGTGAAGGCTAGGAAGTCAGAAACTAATATGTAGGTAATTAAAGCTAAGATCTGTAGTACACTGGTATGCCTCTAGCCAGCATGATAGGTAAGACTACAGACTGAAATGGAGTACCCAACATACCAGTACAGTCCTAGCAAATGTGTACAAGTGTCAGGTGTGCCTCCCTATCCTACGTACACTTATAGTAACGGTCAGGTGTGCCCCCCCCACTCCTGTGTAGAAATGTAGAAATAGTCAGGTGCCCCCCCCCCGCTATGCAGAAATGTAGTAACAGTCAATGCCAAATGACCAATGGATACCCTGCAGACACAGCATGCAACCTGTTGGTGTACAACACAAATGTCAGCACCGCAGTACAAACTACCTGGACTTGATCCACACATGCAATACAGATGGCCATACTGGGCATGCTCACACACTTAAACACATGAAGGCAATGTCTGCAAAACCCAGTGGACCAGACATATCTGGCAGTCGCAGTTCTTAGTGCAGACACAAGTCAGTATGCACCACTCCTGCCTTGCACACACAGTGGATAGGGATACAGACATTTATGTAAGGAAAACACACTATAATAAGCCAAAGATAGATGGACATAGATGTGTGGAAGAGAGTGACCATGACAAGTAGCCATCCAGGTCTGTCCCACCCAGCACACAGCCAAAGGACCCCGAACACATGAGGTGCAGATGTCACTCACTGCAGATACTAGCCACCAGTATCTGTCCGCATGACAGACTATGTGGTGCACGTGCCAGCTGTGCAACATGGCTGTACAAGGAAGAAGTCATCTAGTAGCTGTATACACGTACCTGTGACATATGACCCCGTGTGTGCCCGCATGTGACATGTCAACCCCTACATGAATGGGTTATGGCTCATGCACACACCACCCTCCCCATAGCAGTATTATGACAAGCCTGCTATGGTCATCCAATGTGAAATACACCTTTGGGAGAGCTATAGCTCAGTAATATGCATGGCGCATCCCATAACTGTGTAATGCTATAGTGATAAACTAGTTAGGTAGTAGTTCTAAGCCCAGCCTTGAGTGTGTGTGTGTGTGTGTGTGTGTGTGTGTGTGTGTGTGTGTGTGTGTGTGTGTGTGTGTGTGTGTGTTTGCGTGTAAATCTGTGTGTGTGTGTCTGACTGAGTAGAGAGCAATTCTTTTTAGGCTACTCACACTCTGTACAAATCATATACTTAACTTTGGCAAGGCTGCTGATGTCACTCACCTCTGGGAAAGTCATAACCCAGTAACCTCTGTAGCGCGTCTTGTAACTGCATACTGCTGTATTATGATAAAGTAGTTAGTTAGGTGTTTTAACCCCACACCTGGCAAAGGTGTGTTTGTGTATAAATCTGTGTGTGTCTGACTGTGTAGAGCGCAATGCTTTTTAGGCTGCTCACACTCCGTACAAATCATATACTCACCTTTGGCAAGGCTGCTGATGTCACTCACCTAGAAATACACCTCTGGGAAAATCATAACTCAATAATCTCAGTAGCGTGTCCTGTAACTGTGTACTGCTATAGTGTGATAAAGTAGTTAGGTAGGTGTTCTAACTCCAGACATGGCAACTGTGTGTGTGTCTGACTGAGTTGAGAGCAATGCTTTTTAGGCTGCTCACACTCCGGACAAATCATATACTCAACTTTGGCAAGGCTGCTGATGTCACTCACCTAGAAATACACCTCTGGGAAAGTTATGACCCAATAATCTCCATAGTGCATCCTATAACTGCGTCCTGCTGTAGTGTGATAATGTAGTTAGGTAGATGTATCAACCCCAGACCTGGCAAATGTGTGTTTGTGAATTTGTGTGTCTTTGACTGAGTAGAAATCAATGCTTTTTAAGGTACTCACACTCTTTAGAATTCATATACTCAACTTTGGCAAGGCTGCTGATGTCACCCACCTAGAAATACACTTCTGGAAAGGTTGTAGTGCAATAATCTCTGTAGAGCATCCTGTAGTTGAGTACTGCTGTACTGTGATTTAGAGCAGTGATAGGGTTCCATCTCCACCCATGGCAGTTTTGGATGTTTTGTGTGTGTCTCAATGTCTGTGTGTGGAGCAATGTATTTTAGGCTATTCACTTGCAGTACAGTTGAAACACCCTTCTTTGGCAATCCTGCTGATGGCATTCATTGTGAAATACACCTTTGGGGAAACATTTCTCTAGTAATCCCTGTGGTGCATCCTATAATAGCTCCATGCTGTAGTATGATATAGACCTCCGTCAGGGGTTCTATACACACCCATGTGAGTTGTGGATGTTTTGTGGGTGTCTCACTGTCTGTGTAGGGAACAATTCATTTTAGGCTAGTCACTTGCAGTACAGTTGAAATGCCCTTCTTTGGCAATCCTGCTGATGTCATTCATTGTGAAATACACCTTTGGGGAATAAGTACTCCAGTAATGTCTGTGGGTTGTACTATAACTGCATAGTGCTGTAGTGTAATAAACTAGTTAGGTAGGGGTATTACTCCCAGACATGACAGGTGTGTGTTTGTAACTCATATCCTTTGTAGAGGTGAGTGTGGGCAATGTGGAGGGGGTTTTGCTTATGTCTTTTATGGTGGCCCTACTATATATCACAATGTCAACCATATATGGATAACAGATGTAAATTAGCTAAGAGGCTGGGGTGCAAAGCCATACCCATACCTGTGACATCAAGGCCAGACAATCTCAGTTAGCAATCCCACTATTACCCAGAGCACACACTCAACCCATGTGTCATACACACACACACATGCCTAGGCAACAGCCAATATGTGGGTAGTACACTGCATATTGGGCCACTGATAGTAACTATGCAGTGATTGCAGTAGGCTACAAAGGGCATGTCACCCTGTCCATCTGTCCAATATGCTTGTACATGCAGATAGTGCACCTCTATGTTCCCCAAAGGACACCTGCACCACCTGTGGTGCCTTCACATGTGACTCACAATGGACATACCATACCTGACAACATGCCCTGTATGGCCAGATGACACTGACATCAGGGAATGCTGTTAGCATGCTATCAATGTAGGTGCAGGGTAAACCTGCTGCCCATTACCAGTTCCTGCCACAGATGGGCAAGACTGGCACATCTGATGATAATCTGTGTTCACAACATGGGCCAGACACCCCAGGTACAGTTCCATATGTCACTGTACATGCATGTGGGAGGTGTGCAAATCCCAGACACCATCCATGTCATGGGCTAAGGAACACATAAATGGCAAGAGATGCACAGCATTGGCCACACACAATAGTCACCCAGATGACTGGATGGGGGATGCAATACCCACCTGTGTGGGCTACAGACCTGAGCCACAATGCAGACCATTGTCATGTGGCCTCATGCCGCGGTATACCCATCACCTACCCCTGTACAGACTGCTGACACAGTTGACCACCACACACCCATGCAGACATGCACCCATGGATGTCAGAACTGGCACCCTGTGTGTCCGTGTGTGTATGTTGTATGGTGCATATGTCCACATCCACACTCACTACAACCCCCAGGGTATACTGAAGCATGCTGTCTGATGTCACTTCCACATACTCTTTGCCCATACTACCTCTGTATGACTCATGCAGTGCATGTGATACCTGCACATTGATGTGTTGTGGCAATCCCACTCATGATGGGTTGCACTCCTGGCCCTGCCAAGTGTGTCAATGTGTGTCCGTCCCTGTGTGAGTGTGCCTGTGTTGACACTGGCACCTGTTCATGCAGACAGGCATGTGTACATCACCTACCATATATCTGCCGTATCCCTGTTGCAGATGTCACTCACCATCACATATATGTTCTGAGTGCTCCACAGCAGGTAACCCATGTGGTGCATCCAATAACTACATCAAATTGTGATAGCACAACATAGTCATTGGGGGTTTGATATCCTGCGCTGGTAGGTGTGTGGCACAAACATGCTTCAGTTTTACTCTCCCACCCTTCCCTGACATGTATTTGCATCTGTCTGCCTCCCCCACTCCCTCTCTGGTAGATGTGGAGACCCACACCTGCTTTACTTAGGCAACAGCATGTGTATTGCAAGTGATGGCCATGATCAGCTGATGGCCTCTGCATGAATTGCAGCCCTCCCCTAGCTGATTGCATGTGGAACAGCTGCGGTAACATTCCCATAGCCAATTGGATGGAAACACACTCCAATATCTAGGAACATCATGGTGGTGTTGGCCCTTTTCGGTCACTGTGAGCAGGAAGTAAATCTGTTGTTTGGCAAACAGCATCTCAGATGGATTGGGGATTTACCTCTAACAACATACACTGTGGAAAGGGGCCAACAAACAGGAGGGGGATGTGCCTGACCTGACTACAGACTGTAAGTGCCGCTATACTGCATTTGGAGTAATGTTTTCTGGATATGCCTGTCGTACATGTCGCAACACCGGCCATGTCAGTTCTATGTATATGAGGAATCCCCATCAACAGGGTCATCTGCAGACTGGGCAGTGTTGTGCTTTTGGTTTCATGTGTTAGCCACGGTGCATCCATCTGTGGAATGCAGAAGGTAGTGTGAGGATTGTAGTCTGTAGATGGTGAAGGCTGTGACAGTTACTGACTTCATATCCCTCATAGGACATATGTTGCAACAAACCCCATTGCAGTGGTAAATTTATGAGGTTATCACAGCAACATGTCTATACTGGCCCTGTGTATGTGCTGTCAGTCACACCTCTCTCAGCCTTTGTACATATGTCGTGCATGAAGTAGTGCATATGTGCTGTACACCATAAATAGTGTCATCATATCTGATAACAAGCCAGTGATATGTCATATTGCTACACATGTCATGTACAGTAGGGGTTATATTTCATGACATAACCTGGACATTCTGTGGATGTTTGTACAGTACTGAGGTCTGTGTAGTGATGGTAAATGTCAGCATCGTGTGTATTGTTAATATGTACTTTAGCCTGTGTACAGACTGTGGTAGATGTCATTGCTCTAGCTCCCCTTAATACTAAACTATGAACCTATGAACCTTCTATCTGATTTTACATGCTGCCCCACTTTATGGTACCATTATGTCATACATGTTTGTAGAGTCATCCACACACATGTCCCATACCATAGACATCCATCAGGCCAAACTGTGTAACAGCCCAGTATATGTAAAGTCATTATGTGAGTGGCACATATGAGGATGGAGTAAAATAGATAGTCCATATACTGTAATATTATGCTAGCTTACCATATGTGGCTGTGTTCACAGTGGTTATGGTTATGCACTTTCACACAGGTGTATCTTACCCTGTGCTGTGACATCGCTGTTAAGCCTGCTATATATGCAGGTACATGTGCCCTCCCCCATAGGAGATGTAGGCCAGTGTTGAGTCAGACTGCCTGTAGCCTGCACAGTGCATTGTTACATGCCTAGCTGCTAAGTGTACTTACCCAGTGAGATGTCATGTGCAGAAACTTGCCAGATATTCTGCTGCCGGGCCTCCCTTAAAAGTCATGTATGTCAGACAGAGCAGTGGGATGCTATACAGATGTATGTCAATATCTAGTGGGTAGCATGTGTCCATGGCACCCCTGTACCAGCAGTCATTATGTGTCAGGCCAGACAGGAATGGGTGAATCCAAAACCTATGGTGACATATGTATACCAGTCATTATGTGTTATGCCCATCTACATGGCTGTCTACATCCATATTGTCAGGCCTGGTACACATATTGTGCACTAAGGGATTATATGTAAACCTCTGAATTGTACAGGGTGTGTCAGAAGTTCCACATATATTGGCCAATATCTCCACAGGGGCATTACATGCTAGTGGTGGTACTTTACAATGATTTCCTTAGGATGTCTGTCAGTAGCCAATGGCACACATGTTATAAACAGATGTCACCTTCCACACACACCATGTCTGTGAAGACAATCCCAATGACAGCAGCAATAGTCTAGTAATATACCTGCTATATATACCTGACATCCCCTTGCACTACAACTTTGGGACTATAGGGGCTGGGGTAGGGCTACACTCCAAGTCCAGGACATATGGTGGAAATATATGTACATATACTTATCCAGATAGCCTTATATATATATATATATATATATATATATATATATATATATATATATATATATATAATTACACATGTGTACTACTTCCAATGACCACTGGCATGTCAACCACCCATTATAAATCCCTACAGCATGTGATTATGGTCCCTTTACATTTCCTGTGTGAACAACATCCTTCCTGTGTGTGGGCATCAGTGTTACAGACAGCAGGTAGCAATACCTTTTACAGGAGAACCTACACACTCAGAGCGGCCACATATTTATAGGAGAATCAGGAACTACAGACAGACTGTGAGTAGCGTTGTGTTATGCTTTGCATAGTACTGGTGTTACAGGGTTTGTGTGTGTGAGTGTGTGTGTGTGTGTGTGTGTGTGTGTGTGTGTGTGTGTGTGTGTGTGTGTTTGTGTGTGTGTGTGTGTGTACATACTAGTGTACCTTGGAATGCAGTCTGTCTGCATAGCTCACTACTGTGGGACTATCCTCTTGCTGGTCAGAGGTATACCTATCATGTGTTGTCCATCCACCACACAGGTTCTGTGTCAGATATTACACTGGCAGTGTGTGTGTTGCATGCTATCAGTACATGGCTACATCCATTTATGTGTCTAACCTCAATTCCCTGACTAAGGGTATGTTGCAGACTATCCTGAAACACCAGCACCTTGCTTAGTGTATGGCAACAGTGTTCCACATATGTGCCTGTGTTCCAGCCTCTGTCCTCCATCTACATACCAAGCTTTGCACATATGTCATGCTGTTGGGGGTTGTTCTGTAGTGGGCTGTGAGTATATCATTCTGCCATTGCTGCCATTAGTCTACTGCTGTTGCATCCTCCACACATACAGTGGGGCTGGGGCCATATATGTGTGGGCATCACCTACACAATACATGTGTGCCCTTATGCACTCCAGAGGCCAGTGTATGTAACAGTGGTATATGGGCCTGTATGATTGAGTGTAGGTGGGGAGCACCATAAATGACCTAGGCTGTTACAAAATGTGGGGGTATCAGGGGTGAGCTGCCACAAGGTATCTGGATGTACAGTACCACCTTATTGACATTACTTACATGAATTGGGGTACTGCAAGCCTACTGCCTCCTGCCATACAGACTGTTCTGTTTGTCAGTGTGCTTGTGATGGTGTCATTTATGCCTTGTTATATACCAGCTACAACCCATTTGATCACAAAACGTCTTTACCTCCTACTGAGTTTGTACAGAGTGTAGATAGAGGCTGCTGAACTACACACCTGCAGTACATACTGTTGATTGTTTGGCATCCTGTGGCCCAGTCTGTCTTCATTATTGCGCAATTTGAAGGGCTTGGCCTGGACAGCAACAGTTGTGAACCTTTCCGGACTACTGTATTACCGTAACTGTTTCACAGTTGCAGTACTCTGTTTATATGGTTGTCAGTATCTGAACAGCTATATGACATGGCATATGGAACTGATATAGTACACAATTAAATGATTCCCATTTCTGCAAACCTGTGTGTGGTGTCTTTCCTATGACCTTTCTATGGGTATATGTTGCAGGCAACGATTGACATTTGTATGGGTGGCCCATACAGTGTCCAGTTGTTCAGGTGTTAACTGTAGGCATAGTGGATGTTCCATATTTTGTGCACCTTCTACATATGTATCCTACTGTACATATATCTGTATGTGTCTACATATATATATATATATATATATATATATATATATATATATGTGTGTGTGTATTTGCATATCTGTGTCTGTGTATCTGTATCCTGGGGATATTGATGGCTTCCACATATTAC
Source organism: Protopterus annectens (assembly GCF_019279795.1). Lineage (NCBI taxonomy): Eukaryota > Metazoa > Chordata > Ceratodontiformes > Protopteridae > Protopterus > Protopterus annectens. Next base: position 788,961,403 of record NC_056745.1, read on the forward strand.
ATGTCCTATGGGAGGCAAACTGTACGTGGTAGTGTATGGCAGGGTGCACGTTTTTGGCTGTGGGGGGGATGCCTATTCATACAAGACGTATAGTGTGTGGGGCCTCCCAACCCCTTTAACGGTGCATGTGGACATATGTGTATTTGTTAATCTGTCATTGCTATCTACAGATGTATGGCCATATATACCTACATATATATATATATATATATATATATATATATATATATATATATATCTGCTAACATATATATATAACTATGTCCGTATATACCTACATAGATATATATCTGCGTACAGATATGTAACGTGCTGTGTATATGTAGACATATAGGTATAGACACATATATGTGTCGATTTAGGCATATGCATGCATATATGTGCATATATATTGATATATATGTATATAGTTTTAGAAATTAATATATTTATATATATATATATATATATATATATATATATATATATATATATATATATATACATATCTAGATAAGTTGTATCTGTTTAGATATTAATATATTTACACTCACATACATCTAGATGTTGGTATACATTCTCTGTACTGTTGCATGACTTGACTGGATGATATGTTTCTGAAAACAGCAAATCTCTTTGTATCTTTTATGGCTTAGTGGTAAATCACTTTGTCTATGGTGTGCAGGGTCCTTGGTTTGAGCCTGGCAAGAGCTGTTTATTTTGTTGCTGGGCAGAACACAGCCCATTGGATACACAGTGATTAAGGCACTTTAAATAATTTGTAAGCAGGTTTGCACAGAGCTAAGCAATGCCTGCACAGGTTAAGCAATTCAGAAGCTAAGTGAGTCTAAGAAACTGCAACCAGACTTTAGCAGTAATTACATCTGTGCAAACCCACACAAACCCGCTTAAAGCTGCTTTAAAGTGCCTTAGTCACTCTGTATCCATCGGCCCTAGTTCTGCCTAGCAATCAAATAAACAACCTCTGCTAGGCTCAAACCCAGGACCATGCACACCACAGCCAAAGTGATTTAACTATAAGCCATCTCAGACATGCATAATCCTGCTGTATTAACAAACATATCATCCAGCCCAGTCATTCAACATTACAGAGAATGTATTCCAACATGTAGATGTATGTGTGTGTGAAAATATATTTATGTCTAAACAGATACAACATATTGATATATGTGTATGTATATATATATATATATATATATATATATATATATATATATATATATATATATATATACACATATATGTAAACAGATATTTACATCTATATAGGTATATACTGAAAGACATCTGTAGATAAAGTGGGAGCATAGCAGAAACATATATGTCCACATGCACCATTAATGGGGGTTGACAAGCACAAACAACATACGTTAAGAACGAATAGGTATTCCCCCCCCCATAGCCAAACACATCTGCCCTGCAATACACTACCTACTGTTGCAGATCCCATAACCAGGACCTTACATGACAAGGGCACAAGATGTTAACAGTGCTCCATCCCACCTGTATGATGTCAGGCTGGTATCAGTAACATATCATGCAGTACCATCAGGGTCATAATTACTCCCATTTTGCAGTTATCTGTTACCTTTGTTAGCCAGAGTCCCATACTGTTGGCCTGTACTTCAGAGATGTTGATGCCAAATAACAGTGTTCCCAGGACTGAACCCTGAGGTACTCCACTTGTCACTTGTCTAGGAATAGATTTGGAGTCAGTTACAACTACAGTTTGGGATCTGTCAGTAAGCCATGTGGCAAACCATCGAGTGGCATAGGGATGTATGGCCGGATTAGTATGTTAATCTATGTTTCCAGACTGGGGGATGGTGTTGAAGGACTTGTCGAGGTCCACATAGGCTTTGTGGACTGCCTTACCCTCCTTCAACTGCTATGCAGACTGAGTCAAAGCAGTCAATCAGTTTCAGGAGACAAGACTGGCTCTCCATGAGTCCAGTGTTTGTGGATTGCCAAAGTCTGCATTCAAAACTTCTCTGATAATGCATTCCATGGCCATGCAGATCAGGCACATCAGACTGATGTGACGATAGTTTCAGGGATCGAATTGGATCCCCCCTTGTGGAGTGGGATAACTGCAGCTGTGCACATCTCAGTGGGCACCAGGCCTGATGTGAGGCTATGATTACACATGACAGTTAGGTGAGTTGCCATTTCATTTTGTAGTTCATCACAGCCCAGGATGTCATCTGGTCACATGGATGCTGTATTCTTAGCTGTGGATAGTGCAGTTTCTGCCTGTGTGGTCATGATTACTGGGCAATGGAACTCTTTTTTTTATTCACATGGGCCCTTTTGGGGGTGAGAAGGGGTGAATGTGGCACTAAATCAATTTGCCAGGAAATTGGCACAATCAGTGGGAGCAGTCTATGTAATGTCATTCTGTTGTAGCTGAGAGCACTTCTGAGCATTGCCAATTAGATTCTTGACATAACTATTGAATGCTGTATGGTTGTCTGTGGAATCTGTGGTGATTTTAGTTACATAACCAGCTTTGGAGGATTCCATGAGGAATCACAATATCTTACTGGGGCTGGTAAGGGAGTTGTTTGCATCCCTGGATTAACCTTTTTTCTTCAACAGTGTCTACCTTCTGTTCCATACTCTGTTAAAGGCAGGAGACCACCAGTCTGGCTTGCTCATTTGGGAGCTGAGCGTCATGGTTTTATGTGGGATGTCAGGAATCATGCACAAGTAGATGTCCTCATACAGTGCCTTAGTGCAGGATTCATCAGTTGAACTGTCAGCTCCTGTCTCCATGGGTGTCACAAACATTGTCACTTCTGCCTTGAGTAGCATGAAGTTGGCTTTGGAGAGATCTTTTACAGACAACTGTACATACATTCCTTTCATGTGTTCAGTTTGGTTAGCCTATGGTGGGATTACTTTGGTGAAACCTCAGTCTCATGTATTGTTGCAATGGCTTAGTGGTTAGTTATTGTGACTATAGTGTACAGGGTCCTGGGTTCATGACCTGCAAAGGCAGGCTATTTTTTTCTGGCCAGAACAGCGGTTAATGCATACAGACTAATTAGGGAAATTTAGGTTAGTCACACTCAGTTCAATTCAAATGCCATACTTTGGCAATCCTGCTGATGTCAATCACTGTGAAGTACACCTTTGGTGAAAGAGTACTCCAGCAAGCTCTGTGGTATGTTCTATAACAGCATAATGCTGTAGTGTGATATAGAACTCCGGTAGGGGTTTTAGTCTCACACATGTGAGTTGTGGATGCTTTTGTGTCTGTTCCTATGCCTGTGTAGAGAGCAATGCATGTTTGGCTAGTCACACTCACTACAATTCATTTGCCCTGCATTGTCAATCCTGCTGATGTCACTCACTGTGAAATAAACCTTTGGGGGCAAAGTACTCCAGTAATCTTTGTGGTGCATTTTATAATTGCATAGTGCTGTAGTGTAATAACTAGTTAGGTAGGAGTTCTAATCCCCAATGTGACAATTGTGCGTGCGTGCGTGCATGTGTGTGTGTGTGTGTGTGTGTGTGTGTGTGTGTGTGTGTGTGTGTGTTAATGTGTCAATATTTGTTGTTTGTGTCCTGTGTGGAGGTGGTTGTGAGTGTGTAACTGCACTCAATGTTAAGTGTGTTTTTAAAATTTCTTATATGGTGCCCCTAGCATAAATCACAATATCCACCGTGCAGGGATAATATATGTGATATCAGTGCATAGTCAGTCAGGGGTACGATACCCTGGACTGGTAGGTGTGTGACACAAACATGCTTACCTTTTACTCTCCCAACCCACCCTGATTATAATTGCCTCTGTCTGCCTCTCTCACTCCCTCCCTGGTGGATGTGGAGACTTACACCTGCTTTGCTTAGGCAGCTGTATGTGTATTGTAAGTGATGCTCATGATCAGCTGATGGCCTCTGCATGGATTACTGCCCACCTCTAGCTGACAGCATGTGGAACAGCAGTGGTAACATTCTCATAGCCAATTGCATGGAAACACACTCCATTATCTAGGAACATCATGTAGGTGTTGGGCCTTTTCATTCACTTTGAGCAAGAACTAGATCTGTTGTTTGGCAAACGGCATAACAGATGGATTGGGGATTTACCTCTGACAACATACACTTTGGAAACAGGCCAACACACATGAGGGGGATGTGCCTGCATTGACTACAGACTGCAAGTGCTGCTATACTGCAGTTGGGGTAATATTGGTTTAACAAGGTGTGTGTGGATATGGCTGCCCTACATGTTTTAATACTTGTCATGTCAGTGCTATGTTTATGAGGAATCCCCATCTGTAGGGTCATCTGCAGACTGGGCAGTGTGTGGTGCCCTGTATTCCCTGTGTTACCCACAGAGTACCTATCTTTCAACTACAGAAGGTAGTGTGAGGATTGCAGTCAGTAGATGGTGACAGCCGGGAGAGTTACTGACGTCATATCCCTCATAGGACATATGTTGCATCAAACCCTGTTATGACAGGAAATGTATGAGATTATCACAGCGACATGTCAATATTGGCCCTGTGTTTGTGCCTCCAGCCACAACTCTGTCAACCTTTGTACATATGTCATGCAGTAGGGGGTGCATATGTTCTGTACACCATATTCATTGACAGCATATCTGATAACAAGTCAGTGAGATATCATACTGCTACACATGTTGTGTATAGTAGGGGTTATATTTGGGGACATAGCCTGGGCATTCTTTGGTTGTGTGTACAGTACTGAGGTATGTGTAAGTCTGGTAATTGTCAACAGTGTGTGTATAGTGCATATGCACCTTGGCCTGTGTAGAGACTGTGGTAGATGTCAATGTTCTTGGTCCTGTTCTATCTGATGTTACATGCTGCTCCACTGTATGTCACCCTATCAGCTTACATGTTTTGGGGTGAACACACACATGTCCCAAACCACAGACAGCCATCGGACCACACTGTGTAGTGGCCCAGTTTATGTAGGGTTGTTGTGTGAGTGGCTCATATGAGGATGGTGTACATCAGATAGTCCATATACTGTAATAGTACGCTAGCTTACCATATGTGGCTGTGGCTATGTTCACATTGTTTGTGGTTATGCACTTTCACACAGGTGTTTGTTACTCTGTGATGTGACATGCCTGTAGAGTCTGCTATCTATACAGGTACATGTGTATTCCCACATAGGAGATGTAGCCCAGTGTTGAGTCAGTCTGCCTGTAGCCTGCACTGTGCTTTGTTACATGCCTAGCAGCATACTGTACATATCCAGTGAGATATCATGTCCAGATACTTGCCAGATGTACTGTTGCCAGGCCACCATAACAGTCATGTATGTCAGACAAAGCAATGGGATGCTGTTCAGATGTATGTCACTAACTAGTGGATAGTATATGGCCCTGGCACCCCTGTACCAGCATTTATGTGTCAGGACAGACAGGGTTTGTATGAATGCATAATCTATGAGGGCAAATGTACACCAGTATGTGCATGTTATACCCATCTACATGGCACTCCTGGTCTACATGTCTTGCATGAAGGGGCTCTGTGTACACCCCTGGACTGACCAGACTGTGTCAGACTGTCCACATATATTGGCCATATCGCAGCTTTATTCCACAATGGTGTTACTGTGCTAGCAGTGGTACTGTACTATGATGACCATAGGATATCTGGAAGTAGCCAATGGCACACATGTTAACAGCAGATGCGGTCTCCCACACACACCATTTCTGTGAAGACAATCCCTATTACAGTAGCAATAGTCTACAAATATACCTGCACTACATATGTGACATCCCCTTGCACTGAGAGGTTTTGACTATTGGGGCTGAGGTAGGGCTCCACTCCATGTGCAGGACATATGATGAATATATATGTATATATAAGTATACATATATCCATATAGATATGTACACATATTCATATCTTGCTTACTGTATGACAACAATTTTACACATATGTGCCTGTATTCCAGCCTCTGTCCTCCACCTACATACAAGGCTTTGCACATATGACATGCTGTCAGGAGTTGTTATGTAGTGGGCTGTGTGTATGTCATGCTGTCATTCTTGCCATCACTCCACTGGTGTTGTGTCCCCCACACATACTGGGGGGTTGGGGCCATATATGTGTGGGCATCACCTACACAATACATGTGTGCCCTAATGCATTCCAGAAGCCAGTGTATGTAACAGTGGTATATGGCCCAGTGTTAGTGAGTGTTGGGGGGGTGTGCACCATGACTAACCTAGGTTGTTACAACATGCATGGGTATCTGAGGTAAGCTGCCTTAAGGTATCTGGATGTACATTACCATACAATCCACCCAGAGTAAATGCAGGTCTACTGCTTCCTGCCATACGGAATGTTGTCTTTGTCAGTGTGACTGTGATGGTGTCAAGTATGCCTAGTTATGTAACAGATACATCTCATTGTGTCAACTTGGGTCTGTACCCCCTAGGGATTGTGTACAGAGTGTAGATAGAGGCTGCTGACCTATACATCTGCATTACGTACTGTTGATTGTTTGATATGCTGTGGCCCAGTCTATCATTACTATTGTACTACTTGAAGGCCTTGGCCTGGACAGCAACATATGTCAACCTTTCCAGCCTACTGTCTTAGTATAACTGTTTCACAGTTGCATTACACTGTTCATATGGATGTCATTGTCTAAACAGCTATATGACATGGCATATACAACTGTCATAGTACACAAATAAAGCTTTCGCATTCATTTATGCACACCTGTGTGTGGTGTTATACCCTTTGATATCTCTGTGGGTATATGTTGCAGGCTATGAATGTCATTCGTATGGGTGGCTCATACAGTTGCCAGTTGGTAAGGTGGTGACTGTAGGAATACTGGCTGCTCCATATGTATCTTACTGTACATATCTGTGTGTATATGTAGTTACATATATATATATATATATATATATATATATATATATATATATATATATATATATATATATACCTGTATCTGCATATATGTGGCTGTGTATATTTATCCTAGGGATGGCCATTTCATGTCTGGTCCTGGTTATGGGATCTGGAACACTTGGTACTGTATTACAGGGGGGGTCATGCTTAGCTTGGGGGTATACCTATTCGTACCAGATGTATATTGTGTGGAGCCTCTCAACCTCATTAACGTTGCATGAGGGCATATGTTTTTGTTATTTCCCCATTGTTATCTACAGATGTATGTCCATATATACTTTATATATATATATATATATATATATATATATATATATATATATATATATATAAAATATATATCTGCTGACATATATATAACCTGCTGTATATATTTAGACATGTAGATGTGGACATATATATATCTATAGATGTAGTCATGTGCAAGATTATATGTTTATATATATATATATATATATATATATATATATATATATATATATATATATACATATATCGATATGTTGTACCTGTTTAGACATTAATATATTTACTCACACGCATACATCTACATGTCGAAATACATTATCTGTACTCTTGAATGACTGGGTTGGATGATATGTTTATGAATCATCAAGTATATGTATATTTGAGATGGCTTAGTGGTAAATCACTTTGGCTATGGTGTGCAAGGTCAAGCATTTGATCCTAGCAGAGTCTGTTTATTTTGTTGCTAGGCAGACAGTGTGATTAAGGCACTTTCGAGCAGTTGTAAGTGAGTTTGCACAGGTTTGCGTGACGGTAAGCACTGCTAAGTTACGGTTACTGTTTCTTATACTCAGTTAGCTCCTGAATTGCTTAACCTGTGTAGGCATTGCTTACACCTGCGCAAACATGCTTAATCCCACTTACTGCTGCTTAAAAGTGCTTACTCCTGCTTACCCTCTTGCTAATTCCTTTAAAAGAAAAGAAAATGGGGTTGATAGGAAAGTGGTGAAAAAAGGGGCACAAAGAGGGAAAGACAGTAGGGAAAATAGCTTGGCATGTGCAGGAAGGGTATAGGAAAGGTCCACAGCTGCCCATTTCTTCTACAGCAACAGCTGTGCATATACACTAAATTTGCAGGTACATTTGGACCCTCAAACCCCTGGGAGAGGGGTGAGGACAACATATACTCATTGTGATGCCAATTAGACCAGATTACATGTGTCCAGTGGACATGTGTGCAAAATGGACAGCTATGTATGGTGCAAGATGTTTTTGTGGGAACAGATTGCCCTTTTATTTCAGGTGAGAATGGGTTGTTGCTGAGGGGTAGTAGGTATATTTGGGGAGGTAGGTTGGGTAGGTTAACAGACAAGACAAACAAGATGCATACAGGGCAGGTATATGACACATGTGGGGGGGTAAACACCTTGGACGGTGAGGGGTGTTTGAAAGTCGCAAGCTCATGAGCACCCATCTGGAAACAGTGGAACTGAGGTCTCCACCCATGGGCAGTCACCGCTGTACCTTCACAGCCCCAAAGGTGGCTGTGCTGGAGGCTGTGTAGGAGGGGCAGGCTCACCCTCTAATTGTGCCACTCGGACCTCAAGTTGCCGTAGCTGGCCTTGATACTCCAGATCGAGCTCCCTACGCACCAGGGCCCGGACCTGTTGATGGGTGACAGGTTCCCCTCTCCTCCCGCTCTGAGTGGGGGTGACCCCCATCCCTGCAGCAGTTCCACCCGAAGGTCATGCAGGGCCCAGAGAGGAGGTGGTCCCAGGCTGAGCCCTAGATGTGCTGGTGCCCGGTGCCATGGCCAGCTGAGGTGGGACATGTGGGTCCGCTGGGACTGGCCTTCCCATTCGAGCTATGTTGTTGCAGGTTTATAACAGATATGGTTTAGTAACAGTCAACAGCATTCAGGATTAGTTATAACAGCATGCATAGGTATTCCCATTAACCCAAAACACCAGAATTAACACAGCTGCAGAGCAAGCAGATTACATGCATATATGGAACAAAAGTGGACATTACAAGAGCATGCAGGTTTCATTGATGGCAACAGGCCACCAATATGGGTGTATTTTAGCATGGCACATGCATAGAAACAGATGTGAATATTTATAAACCATTAGGACATATGTCCCAAGAAAAGTTTGGAGTGTACACATACCAGTTGAGGAGTGTCATTGCGTTATTTTGCACATATGTTAGGGGTGAGAGAGAGAATTCAATTAACAACTAATATATCCTTGTAATTTTCACAACATTCTTATTCACTGCAGTGATCTTTCCCTTACATATATTATTACACTACTCAATAGCCTTATATTGTACAATGGTATGTTTATAGATTATTAAATATGTGACCTGTGTCTTACATACAGGCATGACAAGATGCAGGTGTTAATGCAAATTATGTTGAGAATTGCTGTCATACACTTTGGGTGAGGTGCTAGAATGACAGGTTTGTTTTCATATACATTCTATGACTATGTACACTTTTGACTATCGGTTATATTTCATTAATGGCTGTCTACATTTCTTGGATCATCACACTGATTTGTCAGGGGGATGGGGTACCAGGCTGATGATATGGGCCATTTATGTGGACATGCTGGACAGATTGGAACAGTTGTGGGGTATGAATATGCATACAACTTTCAATATGAACATTCTAGCAAATTCTGTACAGTTGGGTGCAATTATGCATACAGCTTTCAATCTGAACATTGTAACAAAATCTGTACAGTTGTGGGGTATGATTATGCATACAACTTAGTAGCACTCGCAGGATTCAAACCCCTGCTGTTTGTGACAAAAGATTATAGCTCATACCAAGTCCTATGCACGAGGGATTGCACGGTCCAAACCAAGTAGAAAGCACCAAATAGACCAGCAAAGCAGCACAGAGTTCAATAAATTTATTAGATACTTGTGTCAATAACAGACTAGTTTCGGCAAACAGCCTTCTTCAGTGTAACACAATGTAGTCAAGTTCCATTTTAATCATCATTTAAATACTTAACTAGAGCCAATCAAAATTTTTTGCTCATGAATATTCATAAGTTTGAAACATATTTTAACTTTCTCATACAAAAAATGCAGTGGGTACTGTATATACTGACAAAATCAATCCTGAATGTGAGGATAGACACCCCAAAGAAATGCATACATAGAATTGGAAAGTTGTTAGTATATTATGGCATATCCATCCAGTCATATACTCATGCTCATGTTTGTATCAAACTGTATTTAGGTAGCCATTGACACTAGCTACTAAACCAATGTTCATCAAAAGCACCAAATGTATAGTATATCCAATACTTAAATTAAATAGACTCAGAAAAATGGGGAAATATAGGGCATATATATAAGAAGTCACAGTGAATATACATATGTGAATGTACGTGGGTGTGCAAAGGAACAAAATAAAATAGATAATCAGCATCATCCATAATGTGAGGCTTAAATCAAGGATTAAACCCAAAATATGTATTAATAACCTCCAAGACTAATAATATGATAGTAAGTACAACTATGTAGTAATAACATGTCTTAGGTACTAATAAAATCAGTCCTGAACAGTAAGGGTGAACACCCCAAAAGACACGTACATAGGATAGGACAACTTATTGGTATATTATGGCATATCCATCCAGCCATATACTCATTTTATGTCAGTCTGTATTTGTGTAGCCATTGACAGTAGCTATTAAACAATTATTCATCTAAAGCACCAAAGGTATTGAATATCAAGTACTTATGTTAAAAGGCCTAGACAAGCTATATCAGAAAAATGGGGAAATCTAAGGCATATGTGTAGGGGGTTGAAGTGGGTATACGCATGTAACTGTATGTGGGTATACAATTATACATACTGAATAATCCATGCTGTGAAGCTTCAATCAAAAATTAGAAATTGAAACCCAAAACATACATTCTTAACCTCCAAGACTAATGATATGATAATATGTGCAACTAGTTAAGATAATAAATAAAAAATATGTTAAGCTTGCATAACCACAGGGGTTCAAATTGGTCATTGTTTGCACATGGACATTGTCCATATCATATGTATTATTGAAGTAGGGCCCATGATCAATACCAAACCAAAATGTTTATATGTTCATTAACCCTACATAAGGGGTAACCTGAAAAGATGTAATCCACTACTTGGTGTCAGATTTATCAACATTAATATTAAAGAATAACCAAATTCTCCTATAAATGGTCATTCAATCCAGGATGAAATAGACCCCCCAATGTAGTAATCCAATATTTCTCTTTTTGATCCAGTAACCCATGCCAGCCCTGTTTGTTGGTTCTATCTCCAGAAATGCGATCAATAACCATAAAGGTGAACCTGGCCTGAGGATGTTTTAATGTGTGTTGATATAAGGCACTAGTCTCCTTATGGTTTTTCATATCACTGCGGTGTTCATTCATTCTAAATCTCAAAGCCCTAGAGGTTTGTCCAACATAAAATCCCCCACAGTAACAAGAGGCCAGGTACACCACCCAATCGCTACTACAATTACCAAAAATCTTAATATCAAAAATTCTACTGGTATTACGACTGGTAAACTCCTTGGATTTAAGCATATACTGGCAGGATCCACAATGGCCACAAGGGAATGAACCAATAAGTTCATCACCATGAAGTGTCAATTGTTTATGGGTCGTCCCCCCACTTGCCATATGTTTGAAATGTGAAAAGTAAGAGCCTAAGGTTTTGCCTCGTTTGTATGAAAAAAGACAACGAGGTCCCAAAATACTTCGTAGCTTGTCATTAGCCAGTAGAAAATTCCAATGTTTGTTGATAATGTTTCTGATCATATTAATGTTTCTACCATAAGTGGTGATGAATCTGACACATGTACTGCGAGATGATTGATTTTTGTTCTTATTCTGATATTGTAATAAGTCATCCCTTTCAAGACTATTTGCTCTACTCTGAGCAGACAGAATATCAAATCTATCATATCCCCTATGGGTAAACCTCCGACTGAGATCCCTACTGGCCGATTGGTATTCCTCAATATTTGAACTGAGCCGTTTGATACGTATGAACTGGGATATGGGAATACTCCTGATGGTGTGACGGGGGTGTAAACTTGATGCGTGTAACAAGGTATTATATTATGGTACTTGCGGAAAACCCTAGTAGACAAGGTATTGTCTGGGTTCCTATATACAGTGACATCCAAAAAATTAATGGTGTTTTTATCATATGTCACGGAAAATTCAAGTCCCCAGACATTATCATTAAGATACTCAACAAATTCCCTTAGGTAACCCACATCAGCCCGCCACACCAACCAGCAGTCGTCCAGGTAACGTCTCCAAATGTCCATTTCCACCTGAAAGATGTTATGTGATATGTCATAAATCATATATTCTTCGACATAGGCCATGAAAAGGTCAGCATATATAGGGGCAAAAGATGCCCCCATAGCTGTTCCTTGTAGCTGCCAATAACATTGGCCTTGGAAATACAGAACATTCTTATTTAACACATGTTCAGACATACATATCAAAAGAGTGTTGAAACCCGGTGAATATAGGTTGACCCTTTCCAACCAATATTGTATAGATTGGAGACCCGCCCAGTGGGGTATGCTTGTATATAATGATTTTACATCCAAGGTACATAAATACCATTCGGGTTCCAATTGAATCTCCCTGATAATTTGTAGAAACTGAGTGGTGTCCTGCAACCTAGATCTTATATGTTCCAATAAGGGTTTGAGATATTTGGTAAGGAAGGCCGATAATGGTTCGGTCAAAGAGCCTATTCCTGAGACTATTGGTCTGCCTGGTGGTTTTTCTAAAGATTTATGAATTTTGGGTAAAAGATACAATATCTGTTTAGATGGTTCAGAAACCATAAGTGAATCCAAACATTTCTTGTTTATAATGCCCTCCTCATAGGCCAGCCGCAAAAAAGAGTCAATCTCATCCTTAAATACTGGTGTAGGGTCTATAGACATGTACATATAGCACTTGGCATCTGACAATTGGGTTAGCCCTTCCTGGACATAATCCGCAGTATTCCAAACCACAACCGCGCCTCCCTTATCAGCAGGGACAATAACTATATCTTTGTTATCACACAAAGTATTCAAAGCTATCCTATCTTCAGGGGTTAGGTTACTAGCCAACATGATATGTCCCATATTCTCAAAATGAATATCCCTCAAAATGGTGTCCATGAAAATAGAAACGTGTTTATTCATAGGAGGTTGGAATGAGGACTTACCAAAACGGAAGTCTTCAAATGGTTCTGACTGATTATCCTCAAAGAACAGTCTAAGATTTAATATCCTACAAAAAGCCTGTAAATCCTGTACTATGTGATATTCCTGGCTGAAAAATGAAGGAATATAGTTCAAACCCTTATTCAGTAGTGCAACCTGTTCATCTGTCAATATGGTCTTAGATAAATTCAACACATTCTGAGTGGGCCCTGATGTATCCCCTATTTCAAGAAATTGTCCAGAAGACCTTGAAGGGAGACCGGAGTGATTGGTCTTTCTATGCTTTCTGCCACCCCGGTGTCCCTTACTCCCTCTAAAGGGGAAATTTTATTAGTTTTCTTCCTATTAGGTGAAACCCTCTCCCCTGATCCCTCAAAATCAGTGAGGGAGGATTCATCACCAGAAGTGCTAAATGAACTGTCCCCCTTATTTTTGAGAATGGAACGGGGTCTCTTTTTGGTGCGACTGGGCCCTGTTCTAACCTGATTGGTATCCGCAAATCTAACCGATCTACTGAAATCAAACGGTTTCCCCCGTTGATAATCAGAAAAATCACGATGAAACTTCTTAATTTTACGTTCCTTTAAGGTTTTTTCATGCTCCATCAGTTCTGAAGATAGTTTTTTAATATTATCCTGATATTTTGAAGAGGATTCAAACTTTTGAACCTCAGAGCATATGTTTTTAATTTCAAGTATGTTAGAATCTACTGTCCTTTCATAATATTGTAACAAAATGTTCACAAATGTCATGGATCCAGTCTGAAGAGCCTCCTGCCAATCTTGGTTTAGTTTATCATCTGGCTTCCCCACTAGAGGTTGTGTTCGTATTCGTAATCCTCTGGGAGCCATGTTTTGAGCCGAATATGCTTTAAATAACTTGAGATGCCAAATGTTTGATCTAAGAGTCTTAAATGCTTTGGTGATTGAATGAAAAAACATATCACAATCTACCAAAGAGGTCTGAGCCGAGTTACCTGGATCATTGCTTGGCAATTTCTCAATACCAAATACTGCTATATCTTGCCGATCAGCACATAACCCAGATAGAATAGTATTTAGATCCATGTTGTGAACAATGTTTAAATATACTACCAGTAATGACTGATGGAGCACCAAAATGACCAAGGAGTATGGTATTTAGACAAAAAATGTGACACAATAGTTGAAATACCCAGTCGCATCAAACAGAGAGGGAAAATAGGCACCAATCCTTGATAAAGAGTCACAGGGGTGGCAGAAAGCACAAGTAACACAGTAAGACAGGGCGAAAAAGTCCCTATGTCAGGTGGAACACCAAAAATGGCTTAGGGGTGAATTATAGTATTATTATACCACCTTTAACTTATATATTGGGTAAAGCAACACAACATAGAAATAGTTCAATCTAAATGATCCAATGGTTGAGTCACCAATCCAAAAAATCAGTGCAATACACCCCAATGGGCGTAACTGTCCACTATAAATAACAGCTGTTTGCAATACCACAACAAACCACTATGAGTATTACAGAACTGAAGAGAAGATCATAACACAATAGGTACTGAGAATACCATGTATTCAAAACCCAAAAAAAGGTTTTATAAAGATGTATGAGTCAAATGATCAGTGATAAAACCAAATATAAGCCATACAAAATTCAGTTTAAATAGTCTATTAATAAAGACTTTCTTTGATAATACGATGTCCCTCTCTCAGCTGAATGACTGCTCTAGTCACTATATACTTTATGTGTTCTCTGTTAGTATCTATATAAAATGTTCATCCAATTGACACATACAGCAATAATGAGTAGGTAACAGTGCAAATTTTAATCAAGGCTGGGGGACCGAGCAGTGGCTCGTTTCTAAATAGATAAATGGCAATAACTAGCAAAAGAAAAAAACATGAATTCTGATATAAATCAGTACAGCCGTATATATAGTATTTCCATTTATATATTAAACTCTTCAAAGACACTGTAATTCCCCACACTCAAAATCAAACAACATATGACGAATCACAACCATTCTTATCCCTCTTATGCTTGTATGTTGGGAGAATCACAAATGTAGCCTGGTTTAATTACACATCCAACCTGTGTTCAATATTATAATTTCAATAATGATATCCCATATTGTATGTATAATACATACTAAGGTCCAAAGCACCCTTATACTAAGGTATGTTATAAGGATGTCACAAAGGTAATCACAAACATTCATATAAATTATGTTCACTTATCTCATACCAATATTTCCCCGGTATATTATGAAAAAAATTTTTTATATCACTGCTGTTCATATGCCTGTTGTAAATCTATCAGTGTATTAAGGTCATAGACATAATATGTATTGAGACCAACCTAGTCCAATTCACCATGGCACATAAGCTGGTGTCCATACACCAGTTAGCTGACACATCTAAAGGCCAAAAGCTAAATGTGTCAGTAATTCTAAATATTAAATGTTTTAGGATTCCATTCGCACACTATCTAATAGTCACAGCAGAGAATGAAATATAACTTGTACACTGACAAATGTACAAACAGACACATATAAAAATGTCATGTATCATAAATTGTAGTGCACAATCATCTGATATACTATGTAGTCATTAGGCTAATTATTGTTCCAGCAATGAGCCAAAAAAATGTACAAACATATGTTGTCCCAGACCTATAAGATTTTGTGTGTAGTTCTGACCACAATTAGAGAACCAAAATTCAAATACTAGTCACAATTCAGTTCAAAACAGTCCGTATGCCAAATAGTTATATCAAATTGCTTGAAATAAAAATCGTGATTCTAATGGTTCCCCCAAATATAAAGTGTAGGAGACATATAGTATTTAGAGTTCCAGTCCCCCTGCACAATATAAGGGTCCCAGGTCCCAATCCTGCACTAACTGCAAAATAGTTGTCGTCCTATAGTTATATCCAAGATGTATGCATATCAACATGCCAGAACACTAAAAAACTATAAAATTTTGAATAAACCCAACAGATATCTTGGTCCAGTTTGCTATCTAACAACCTCCTACATCCAAAACATAACAGATGTGTTACAAAACACTTTCCGTAAGTACAGGCCAAAAGAAATGAACAATATAAGAAATCGTTTTGTTCATATATATGTTTGATACATCCCTAAATTGCCATATATAGAATACACACTCGACATAAAAAATCAATGAAGTTATACACCACTTCAGTATACCCGACATATATCTTAGGTTAAATTAGTATCTTACAACTCATTCACCCAAAGCATAATATTTAGAGTTCAAAACACTTTCCGTAGTTACAGGCCTATGAAAATAAGCAATGTAAAAAGTCAGCAAGTGTTCAAAAACATGTTTGATACATCCCTAAGTTGCAAAACATACTGATATAAAACAATGCCCAACTGTCGAAGTATGGTATTCCTTCAATTCAAGTATCGTTAAACACTAAACACACTTCCTAACATCAAAACATAAATGAACAACAATTTCACCACTTAGCAAAGTAAAATAAGCACAAAAATGTCCATATCACATTAGTCCGTGGGTTATATAAATCACATAAGTTCAAGATGGATGAATGCCTCCAGAGCGCTTCCAAGTAGACGTCGCTGTCTTCCAAATGCAACAAACAATATGTTCCACTTAACAGTCACGATCCCGTATGTGCCCAAGAGTAGGTATCCCGCACATGAAGGCTGATATTTGATGTAAAATAGCACCACAGCAGTTCAATGTTCCCCAATATCCAAAACTAACAAATCTTTAAGTAATTGTCCTCACTCACGACGGATAAACCATATAACAATACATCCGGATAAAAGGAAGTCAAGAGCCGAGGGTCGGTATGGCCGTATTTCAAACAAACACCCAACGACAATCCAACGTTCCTTAATTCAAACGCTGATGTACCAAAAAGGCTGCTTACACTTACGGAATAACCGCAGAAATGTAGCTTCACCAAAAATGGCGCTCGACAGGCCGACAGCTATGCCTCCTTCTTTCAAACTAACTCGTACCCAGATAAGTGAACTAGACTGAATGTGTGCTGCCAGCTCACTGTATGAAAACAGTCAAGATTATAGCTAACATCACAGTGCACTGTGTTATCAGAGAACTAATGTAAAGCTTTCTACTGTTTTCTATCTATGTCTCCCTCACTCGTACAATACGACTGACTTCTTGGCACTTCCAACATTGTTATGCAGGACTTCATACACATTTTATCTGCATACCACAGTGTGGGTGACACTGCTTAAAATACAACAGTACTATTTATAGTATGCAACAGTTCACCAACATATGACAGAAGAGTAAACAGAAGCACTCCAGGGGCTATACCTTTATTCACAAACTATTACACAGTTATTTATTTGTTATGACAGTACATGCAGCCTAATTACTAACCTGCCTCGCGACCCAGCCTTTGCAACCTACCATCATGTGCTTGCTGGTTCGCAGCCTGCTCATCTGCAGCTGTCGGAGAACTACAGTGATATTTAGCCATACCTATTCATATTATACACACGCTAGGCAATTCTTAACTACTTAGTAGAATGCGTACTTACTCAGTACTGGAGTATTAGCCATCTGCCGAGACTCCTGAATCCACTGTTACAGTACATCCTCCCCTCCACCGCTTCAGGTCAGCATGGTTATGCCTGACCTGCTCAACAGTCCGGGGATACCTGTGGCACTGGTGAGGTCATGGGTGAGACTGTACCAGGCCTCAGTTTTATACTGTGAGCCCTGGTACTGTCCCTGTAGTAGTCTCTCCTCATGGTGTTTTACCTGGAGCCATAACATGGTTTTTGATTCCTTGATGCCCCCAGCACTGTTCTCAAAAATAAGTGCCTTCACCCACACCAGCCATTCTGCCTGCAGTAGGAAGCTACAACCAGTTATGGAATGTATTCCCGCCTGTGTGGTTTAAATACGTCTAATTACCCACACTTTTCCGTGATTGGCCAGGTTTGAAAAGGCTAAGATATGGGTACACCTGCTTACCTAAGTTTGGCAGTGCTTAAAGGGGTATACCGCTAGGAAGATTGGATTGGCTCCCCTACACATTGCTTACTTTTACTAAGTTGAGCCGTGCTGTGGCTAGCATTGCTTAATAGTTAATTAACACTATAATTGCCTGTTGGCAGTGATTTATTATTCATTACAGGTTCTATATGTGTCTGGTATTCATGATTCTACACTTCTACTACTTCTACACATTATTACAATAACACCTCACATCTATGCTTACTGCAGTACTCCAGTTCATATATTTATGTTATGTAGCAGATATACCACTTCACACTGTATATAGATTCAGTTTACATGTTTGGTTTAATTTTGCTGTGATGAGGATTAGTTTGCTGATACCTCATTCACGTCTATTGCTATGATAGCTTTGTGGTTAACTACTGTGACTGTAGTGTACAGGGTCATGAGTTTGAGCCTTACCGAGGCAGTTTATTTTTTTGCTGGGCAGAACATGAGTCGTTCAGTACAGAGTGATTAGGGCACTTTAAAGCAATTGTAAGTGGGTTTGCATGAGTTTGCACAACGGTAAGCACTGCTAACTTCCAGTTACAGTTTCTTACACTCAGCTTCTACTTTGCTTAATCTGTGTAGGCAATGCTTACCCTTGCGCAAATGCACTTAAACACACTTACTAGTGCTTATATATGTTTACTACTGCTTATTTGTGCTTAAACCTGCTTACTAGTGCCTTATTCATTATGACACTGACAATTCACATGTGCATTTAAAGCAGTACTCCAGTTCACATTTAAATGTTATTATGTAGGTTATACAGCAAAAAGATGTAAAAATATGTTCATATACAGATTTCACATGGAAAATGATATGTGCTGCAGGGGGACTCGAACCAGGAATGCCTGTTCATTTGGCGGATGCACTAACAACTACACTATTGCTGTGCTGCTTTATTTGCATATATATTCCTTGTTATCCTCTTCAGCCTTTTTAGCTGCTTTAACTGTAGATAAGCAATGGGCACACCCATGCACCTACGGTTAGCTGTACTCAGGGTTTTAAAAAAAAATAAACGAGTTTCCTCTTTTTATTTTTTTGTCCTGTTGCTGTTGTACAGATGGGGGACTGTTGGTGGGGATATGTGGACACCTATCAGTGGTCGTGCTCATTTATTTACAGCTTCTGCTGTTCTACTTTGCAGGGGCATGTTCATTCTGAGAGCTCTGCTCTCAGACACGCCCCCCTGTACTTGTCCATACTCCGTGTAGGATTTGGAGCTCAGGCAGCTCACCTTCATTAATATGCATGGTGTGCTGCTGTCCTCCTCTTAAACTGCCACTTCCGTGCAGGACTAGCTTAGTCCTGCATGGGAGATTAGTAAATCTGGGGGAGTGTGTGTGTGTGTGTGTGTGTGTGTGTGCGTGTGTGTGCGTGTGTGTGTGTGTGTGTGTGTGTGTGTGTGTGTGTGTGTGTGTGTGTGTGTGTGTGTGTGTGTGTGTGTGTGTGTATGTGTGTGTGTATTCCTACATATCCTAACATGTTTACTATCACATTTCTGAAAATCATTCGGTTGAGTGATGACTTAATCAAAAAAAAAAATTACTGAAAATAAAAACATTGCCTAGACAAAAGGATGAAAACGGTAATGTCGACACATCCCTATTCGACATTGTTGACATTATCCAATGTACCATGCAGTCCAGTGATTTCCAAACAACATTTTGCAGGGGAGCAAGCCCCCCTGTACCCCCCACACTATCTGCTACTTATATATACAAACTCTGAGATCGCACTACAGTGAGGGAAAGCATACATTTCCCGATCCCCACTGTAGCGCGATCTCCAAGCAGAACATTGACCTCACAGCAGTGAATGCACACTAACATTTGCTGTCATAGACTTGACCATTTTCAGTTCTGGACCAGAACTGGAAAACAGCCTTTTGACTAATGCCAGTTTGAGTGATTGCCATTTAGAAATGTGATTATAAACCCTCCTAACATATATCAGTTGTAATTTTTAACTAATGCGTAGTCTGTTGGCACAGATGATGTCTGATAAAGGACTTGTAGTAATCCACCAACCCAGTTAACAAATATATAAGTAAGTAAATAACTAAATAGCTAAATAAATAAAGGATGAATATTAGTTTATATGCCACTACTTGTTTGCTTATTTTCATAATGTATGAACTCTTTCAATTTTTTTCAACCTTTCCTCAGTATTTCTGATAAGTCTACTCTTCCATAATGCCAGTAATGTAGATTTAGAAAAAAAATATCTGTATCTATATCTATATCTATATATATATCTATATCTATACCTATATCAGTATTTGAAGTCATCTTATTGTCATACCTGAAATGTTAGTGGGAGGCCGTACTGCTGCCCAATATTTATTTATTTTTATTTATTTTACATTTGTTTACCAGGAAAGTCCAAATGGACACATATCCTTTTTCAGCAGAGACCCAGGGAGAAAAACTGCAGTTACAACAGTAAAATACAAATGCAAAACACAAAATGCAAAATAAGTAACAAAAAGTATACAAATATGATACGAAAATGTATAACACAAGTCAAGAAATGCTTGGTAGGAATAATGTAAACTTTTACATAGATGTACCCTGTGCAAGTCACCAAGCCTAAGTACCTGTAATGTACAGAACAATATCAATATAACCTTATAAAAACAGCAGGTAATTTGAGGCATTTTATACAGAGTGCTAGCAATTGTCTTCTAGTTTGTTATATGCTACTTGGAGACATTAAAGTGCAATTCATCTTTACAAAGTGTTAAAGATAATTGCACAACCAAGACTTAGTGTTATTCTTTTCCCTATTGATAATGTTAATGGTAGATAGCGTAGAGTGTTAGGTGTGAGGTAGGTAGGAAATTATAGAGAACTAGTGGAGTATGAGATAGTAATTAGCTGGCAGTAGTGCAAGGACAGATCCAGTTGTTAAGGAGGTGGATTTTTACAGCTGGTTTAAACGTTAAGGATGATAAGGAGATAAGATTAGATTTCTTTATTTATTTTGTTTATTCAATCTTTGTTAACAGGGTATGACATGGATTCAACTGGAGGCTCATCCCTGGCAAGTATAAATAATATGATAGATAATATCAAGGTCAGAAGCACTATTAAGCATTGATAAAAAAACATAAAATATTAGAAACCAAACAAAATATCTTATATATTTTAAAACCATAGTAAGTGCACAGAAAATGGAGAAAACTGTACAGGAATATGAAACGGTATGTATAAATGTTCATTTATCACTTGCTTTTGCGATAAAAAGCTAACATCTTTATTTTTCTTTAATCTATAACTTTTTTCTTTTTATCCCTCTCTGTCTGCAGTTTTACTTGGTCATATGATTCAGACTACTACTTCATTAAGTAATTTAGCACTTCTAACTGAAGTATAATTACCAAATAACTCACTTTCAACTATATTATCAGTTCCCTCCACCCCATTGGCAGCTAATTTTTGAGTTTCTTATCTGAGTAGCGTCTTTGTAGGATTAGGCTTTATTATTCCACCTAAACTTATAAATATGTGATCCAGACTAATGCTGTTTGCAGAGCTAAATGCAAGTTAAAATCACACTTATTTTCATATGATAAATGCTACTGGGAGTAGATGACATGCTATGGATCATAATGCACAGTAAAAGATACAGTACCAGTATGTGGAACACATTATGGAAATAACGGAGGTATGAAATACAGTACAGTGTTGAAATATAACTTGTGCAAATGTCATTTATCAAACCTGGGAACTGCTCTCATAAAGTAGGACATTTACATACTATATTTAGAACAATGAATGCACATAAACAGAGCAGAGGTTAGAGTATGCAATTGCAAATATTATGTAAGTGAAAATATATCAGACATATTGAGCTTCATTCCTTTGGAACACATTCATGTCATATCACATAAAGTCAGCATCTAAACACATTTTTTATGGTTGGATGACCTCTAATGTGCATGTGTACACTGTAAAAATCAGCACTCCCATATTAAGAGATTAGCAACGTTATCATTTGGTGGCAGTTTTCAGCATCATCTATTAAAACGACTGCAGCTGTGTTAATCCCAATTAGCACATGTCTAATCCTATTATTGCAAAACAAATTATTTGACTTTCTGGGTCAAGGTTTATTTTCTTTGAAATACATGAAGGGGAAGATCTTCATCAGTACATAAGCATACATGGAATAATGACAGCTTTATGTTTCATTCCACAAAATTAAACAAGCACTGTCTCTGAATTAGTCATATAGCCTTGCATGCATCATGTTTTAAATTCATGTACTAAAATATTTGTTTCAAAGTTTACATACTCAAAGCACATTTAATGTTTCTCTTTATATTATTGGATTTCTGATAGCCATTAATAATAAAAGAACCTGTGTTATTTACTTAATTACTGTTACACTCTGCATTCCTAAACAAAGATTAATCAATCATTCACAGAAAAGAGATGCATATATGATCAATTATATTGCTGTCATAAAATAGATGCAGAGAATTTAGCTCTGTGCAATGTGATAATCACTTTAAGTGCTCTGTCTTTACCTTATGGATGCAACATACACTGTCAGTGGTACTTGAATAACTCAATGTTTTAGTTGTTTAAAATATCAAACCCTTATTCTACATTCTAAAGCTTTCTTAAGAAATTAAGGAGCAATAGCCGTATTCGCAATGTGACACACATTTCCTTGTATAAATACTGAGTGATATGATAAAAGTGAAATACAATTTTGAAGATGCCAAATAAATACTTCAAGTAATCAAATTCCAGTTTTATTTTTGACTATGACCTTTTGCCAGCAACACTGCAAAATAATTCCTGTTATGTGCTACAAACAGATCATTACAATAATGTGTGAAACTGTAGGAATCTGTGTATTCCCTTGCAAGAACAGGCCACATACGCAAACAGTTTCAGTAAGAAAACTGGAAGAAACACAAACTTGTAGGAGGCAGCAGATGTTAGAATACATAGATTACACATTTGGGCATTTTAAATTATAAGTATGGGGCCCCCATACCCACTTTTTTGAAATGCATTGTTCAAAAGGAAATCAGTGTATACTGCATTTATCTTAATAATGTGCCTTTGATTTATTCAGGTGTATTTTAGATTTTAATGTTTTAATTCTGACTATATAGAAAGGCTAAGAAGAACCTCAGTAGTGATTTTTGAGTTTGAAACATTTTCAAAGCAAGCTTTGTAGAAATAAGTAAGAAACCAAATTTAAATCTTATCTATTTTCTTAAGTATCTGCTTTGGGTGGCTGGGTTTGTCCCCCAAGAATTATGGCCCATTTTCAAGGGAGATTAGAGGCAGTATTAATACTGACTAGGGAAATTTGACACAGGCACCTCTCTTACTATTTTTATACATCGTTACATTCCTATTACATGGGCAGGTGAAAAGGGATGCAAGATGGTGGAAGATGCTGTCTAACAATGAATGGGAGAAAGCAAACATATAGTCTATGTTGGGATTTCAGAAGTCATGATGAAAAAAATGTGTATTTTTCAGAAAGAATATATAGGTTCAGCAGATTAATTCTTTGTTGAAGGAGTTCTATTTCTGAAGTAAAAGTTGGTTATTCCAACTTTGAGGTAGGAATGTTTGATTACTGAGTGAGCAGAAGATGAAGTAAATATTATCATAACCCAACCACCAGGTATTGATATTTCAGAGTTAACAGATTTATTACAAAAGTCATAATCAAATGACAAGTCTGCTTTGTCAAGAGTCAAGGCTGCAAAAAGGTATGATTTTCTTTTGGAAACATGACAGCCTCTAACAGAAAAGGTTAGAAAATTGAGTATGTTTGGATCTACAGGTACAAATAGTAAAAATGTAAAGAATGTTCATGTTAAGAGGATAGTGTTGAGGATAAAGACAGGGATCTAACATGATGTCTTATGCTAAAATTTTTACATCAAATAAAAAGTAACTTTTCCAGTAGGAAAGAAATAGGAAGCAGCCAACAGTTAAAATAAAAACAAAGGAAAAAAAAAGGCTTTTCATCTTATAGATTTTTCATTTGGAATTATTTAGTAGTCACTCTAGGATTTAACGCATGTGGTATAAAATGGTTATCATATATAAGTACAGAACAATTCTGCAGCTTAACTTTTGAATTATTTATATTGATGGAAAAATGAAGACCATATGATGCTATACTAGAAACAAACTAAAACGGCAAAGTATCAATTGACAGAAAAGACACCAACCAGGATTAATGTTGAGCTTTTTCATCCATGTTTATTTAATTTAGGATCTTCCTCAGAACAAAGGCATTCCACAGTTCCCAGAAATAAATACTGTCTCCACAAATCATATGATCACACAATCACCAGTTAACTGACAATTACAAATAGTATAACTAATGAAAATTTTGTTTCTTGAAAATTTAGCTGAACACTATAAGGCACCAATACAAAAATGCTTAATGATTCAGTTTTAAAAAATACTTAATGTTAATGAGTTTATTAAGACCATGCGGCTTACCTGCTGACAGCCTTAGCTGTTGCTTTACTTTTTTATATTCTAAGAAAGTGTTCAAATGACCTCCTTGTCTAACATTCTGAATTTGATAAAAAAAAATGAAATTTCCTAAATGAAGAACAAAAAGCTGCATGTTTAGCCAAGACATTTTTATAATCATGATTTTGAATTGCAAGTTGATGCTCATGTATTCTCTGTGACAGTCTCATGTTAGTTTTACTAATGTAAAAAGCTTCACAGGCACTGCACAGTGCTATGTACACCATCCCCTCTGACTGACATGTAAACCTATTTCTAACTGCAATGGTTGTTAAAATCATGTACACTTTGACTGTTGACTATCCATCTACATTGCTTATAAGCTTTGACAAGAAAACTTTCCAACTGTTCCATCTATGTTAGATCTGATAATATTGGTCAATTCAACATTTCCAGTTGTCAATTAAAATACTTTTAATTTAATCCATGTCAACAGTAGATGTTACTGAAAAGGAATTTACAAAACTAACCTTGTCACATGGATTCTTAACTTTTACACCCACAATCAAATGGGCGGACACTTAATCCACCTATTAAAGTAAATCCATGGACAATTTTGTTTAATTTATCCTTAAAATAATCTCTCACTAAAAGTATTTCCTTTATCAATGTAATCTCTAATAAAAAATTACTATCTTCACTAGTAAGCCAAATTAGCCTAATAAATTATCCCTAAACAACATTCTAGTTCATAAAAGAAGGATGTTGATTTCTGAAATGTAAATAATTGTTGGCAAACATTTTCTTTCTGTAAACATTACTCTGAAAACATTTCAAGGTAGTATCCATTTTAATGTGTAAATCCAAAAATAATTATTTTCACTTTTGTTTCCCTACTTAAATTTAAAAAAATCTGTGCTGACATTAAGTTCATACAAAAAATAATTTAACATGTCATAAGAACCATTCCAAATAAATTTAAGATCATCAGTGTATCTCTGTTAAAAACTAACACATGTAAACAAAGGATGTTTCCCCAGAACTAACTGCTCTCCCTAGCTCATTACCAAATTGGCAAAAATTAGGGCCATCCTAGATCCCATAGCTACACCTTTAGGTTGATGATAAATCTTATCTTAAAAACTGAAAATAAAAATTTAACACAATATGGAGTAACAGATTGTATTAATAAAAACATTGTCAAATTGTGTGAAGTTACTAAGACATAACGTGGCACATTCCACTCCAGTGTCCTACATCAATAGTCACTATTTCTGTTTCAATAGAGTAAATGCATGTTCCCTTAACAATTCTAAGTAACTCCAAGAATCTTACATATGAAATTGTGACTGGTGAACAGTAGGGTTCAAAACAGTATCTAAATACACTGCTATACTTTGGGGTTTACCACAATTATCGCCACTATATGTCTAAATAAAAGTGTCTCATCACCTTTATGAATCTTTGGAATACCAAAGATCTTACCATGTTTCTGATATTCATTAGTGAAAAATTCAAATGAAGAAAATTCAATGTATCCCTGAACTAATAGATTAAATAAATTATTGTAAACCAAGCTATAATGCTTTACCATTACTTCTTGTTCTATGTGTTGATAACAGTCGGTAGTCAGCTAGTAACTCACGCATATGTCTGTTATAAGCTTCAGCATCTGTAACAACTATTCCACTGCCTTTATCAGCTTTCATTACTCTAAGGGCTTTGTTAGTCATACAATGCATTCCTTTCTTGACTGGTTAAATCAAATTTCTTAACAACAGTTTTATTTTTCTCAATAACTCTCTAAAATCCAGCTCACATGCATCATGAGATACTGCTAAGGTGTTATGCAAGACTGGAATAAATATACTTGTTTTACAAAAATATTTATATCACCATTGTTAAACTGACTTACATCTCTTATAGTTTAAATTAAGTTTTCTTACAAATTTCTTAAAATTAATAAAGAGTGAAACTAAATCAGGTCTTGCAGTAAGAATGAAAGTAAAACCTTTACCAAGAACAGAATACTGCTCATTATTTACTACAACAATACTGAAATTGAAAACAGGGCATCAGTAAATCAGTTCCTGTTCCCCTTTCCTGCATCCTTTTCCCCTTTTCCTTTGCGTTTACATCTGCTGGTCAAAAATGTCCTTTTTCCCTTCTTCTGATTATAATGAAAAAAACATAGGATCTAACTGGTGATGAGAATGAAAGGCTTTCTTATCAGAATCATTACATACTTGCTGCTGTTGACTTGCTAATCTAACAGATATTTGTGGGAGTGGGAGAAAGTCATCACCATTAACTTTGTCCTCGTTGCTTTCAAAAGAAAAAATCTTCATGAACAACACTATAAATGTTAAAATGACTTTTTACCTTACTAGATTGAGGTAAAGAAGTAGTATTGTTCTTATAACTTTCAGAATCTCTGGAAAGCTTTTTCTTTTTACCAATAACGGTTGCAACTTGCTGATCCAGTTTTGGTGCCATCTTATCAATCAAATGTTCATGTTTGCTAAAAAAGTTTTTGTTGCTGATACTGGTATCCAAAATTTTTATTTGACTTTTAAGCTATTCAATTTTACTTTTGTAATCCACTATCAACAATTTTAATGTCAAAACTGTGGCATTAAATAAGTCACAAATGTCTTTATTCAGAAATGTATACAGTTGCAAATCCATAGGCACCAGCCTGATTTGTATACAATATTCTGAATAGAATGCCTCATATTTGAGGGCATTAAGCTTTAAAAGTTTTGAATCATGATGGAATATGTTTTGCTTACATGCTTTTCAGCATTATCTGATGCTATGTCATACATTATGTGATGTTCTTGCACATTTCCACTTGAACAAGGATTAAATCCATCTGCTATATACTGCTCAATCCCTAAATTACTATAGACTGACATACTGTTCACTAATGTGACATCTGATCCACCCAAGGACTCATCACTCCTGAAACCTTGATGTAGACCAGAAGTGAGAAATTCAAATCTGCTTTAGCTAAAGAGTTAAACACTGGCTATGCTTTAGCCACCAGTTCTGAAAATGGCTATGTGAGCACCAAAAAATCTTTTGGAATAGGATGAACTGTAATGTTCAAATCAATATTCTCCAAAGATGCAAGAGAATTATATAAGCCGATATTGATAAGTTGGACTCTGTCTTCCCTGGCTATTTGGTGAGCATCTAGACAACTGAACCAAATAAAAACAAAACAAGATGACTGGCAAAATATGACACTACATTAGAAACAAACTAAAAATGAGAAAGCATCAATTATCAGAAAAGACAAAAAAAAAATAAATTCAAAAGTTCCTGGAAATAAATATCTCCACAAAATCATGTGATCACACAATCACCAATCAACTGATGATTACAAGCAATTTAACCTATAAAATGTTTCTTAATTTTATTTTTGTTTTGTTTTATTTTAAATCAAATTCAGAATGTTAGACAAGTAGGTGATTTGAACACTGTAAAAAAGTAAAGTGGCAGCTAAGCTGTCAGCAGATAATTCTTCAGGTCTTAATAAACTCTATAACATTAAGTGTTGTTTAAAATTAAATTCTATATATATTTGTATGTTAAACTTTTTGTATTAGTGTCTTATAGTACTGTAGTTTAATATTTAAGTAAAAAAAAATTGTATAGGTTATATTATTTGTAATTGTCAGTTGATTGGTACTTGTGTGTTTACATGATTTATGATTTGTGAATTTCCCCATTCAATAAATCCTACGGGCGATTCTTCGTGTAGGAATAATGTCGTGGCCCGAACATCGATATGGCTGCCTAGAGATCCAGGAAACAGGGCTGGGGGCATGCACGAGTGTGCGGACACCATGTGAAATCCATGCAGATATGGTGAATTGCAATCCAGGAAGCAGAAAGGCATCTGTGTAGGTGCCATGTCTGCAGGAAAAATGTACACAGTTAGTAACTGTGTACCAGACTATAAAATTAAAACAGGGGCTTACATATGAAATTGTGACTGGTGAACAGTAGGGTTCAAAACAGTATCTAAATACACTGCTATACTTTGGGGTTTACCACAATTATCGCCACTATATGTCTAAATAAAAGTGTCTCATCACCTTTATGAATCTTTGGAATACCAAAGATCTTACCATGTTTCTGATATTCATTAGTGAAAAATTCAAATGAAGAAAATTCAATGTATCCCTGAACTAATAGATTAAATAAATTATTGTAAACCAAGCTATAATGCTTTACCATTACTTCTTGTTCTATGTGTTGATAACAGTCGGTAGTCAGCTAGTAACTCACGATATGTCTGTTATAAGCTTCAGCATCTGTAACAACTATTCCACTGCCTTTATCAGCTTTCATTACTCTAAGGGCTTTGTTAGTCATACAATGCATTCCTTTCTTGACTGGTTAAATCAAATTTCTTAACAACAGTTTTATTTTTCTCAATAACTCTCTAAAATCCAGCTCACATGCATCATGAGATACTGCTAAGGTGTTATGCAAGACTGGAATAAATATACTTGTTTTACAAAAATATTTATATCACCATTGTTAAACTGACTTACATCTCTTATAGTTTAAATTAAGTTTTCTTACAAATTTCTTAAAATTAATAAAGAGTGAAACTAAATCAGGTCTTGCAGTAAGAATGAAAGTAAAACCTTTACCAAGAACAGAATACTGCTCATTATTTACTACAACAATACTGAAATTGAAAACAGGGCATCAGTAAATCAGTTCCTGTTCCCTTTCCTGCATCCTTTTCCCCTTTTCCTTTGCGTTTACATCTGCTGGTCAAAAATGTCCTTTTTCCCTTCTTCTGATTATAATGAAAAAAACATAGGATCTAACTGGTGATGAGAATGAAAGGCTTTCTTATCAGAATCATTACATACTTGCTGCTGTTGACTTGCTAATCTAACAGATATTTGTGGGAGTGGGAGAAAGTCATCACCATTAACTTTGTCCTCGTTGCTTTCAAAAGAAAAAATCTTCATGAACAACACTATAAATGTTAAAATGACTTTTTACCTTACTAGATTGAGGTAAAGAAGTAGTATTGTTCTTATAACTTTCAGAATCTCTGGAAAGCTTTTTTCTTTTTTTACCAATAACGGTTGCAACTTGCTGATCCAGTTTTGGTGCCATCTTATCAATCAAATGTTCATGTTTGCTAAAAAAGTTTTTGTTGCTGATACTGGTATCCAAAATTTTTATTTGACTTTTAAGCTATTCAATTTTACTTTTGTAATCCACTATCAACAATTTTAATGTCAAAACTGTGGCATTAAATAAGTCACAAATGTCTTTATTCAGAAATGTATACAGTTGCAAATCCATAGGCACCAGCCTGATTTGTATACAATATTCTGAATAGAATGCCTCATATTTGAGGGCATTAAGCTTTAAAAGTTTTGAATCATGATGGAATATGTTTTGCTTACATGCTTTTTCAGCATTATCTGATGCTATGTCATACATTATGTGATGTTCTTGCACATTTCCACTTGAACAAGGATTAAATCCATCTGCTATATACTGCTCAATCCCTAAATTACTATAGACTGACATACTGTTCACTAATGTGACATCTGATCCACCCAAGGACTCATCACTCCTGAAACCTTGATGTAGACCAGAAGTGAGAAATTCAAATCTGCTTTAGCTAAAGAGTTAAACACTGGCTATGCTTTAGCCACCAGTTCTGAAAATGGCTATGTGAGCACCAAAAAATCTTTTGGAATAGGATGAACTGTAATGTTCAAATCAATATTCTCCAAAGATGCAAGAGAATTATATAAGCCGATATTGATAAGTTGGACTCTGTCTTCCCTGGCTATTTGGTGAGCATCTAGACAACTGAACCAAATAAAAACAAAACAAGATGACTGGCAAAATATGACACTACATTAGAAACAAACTAAAAATGAGAAAGCATCAATTATCAGAAAAGACAAAAAAAAAATAAATTCAAAAGTTCCTGGAAATAAATATCTCCACAAAATCATGTGATCACACAATCACCAATCAACTGATGATTACAAGCAATTTAACCTATAAAATGTTTCTTAATTTTATTTTTGTTTTGTTTTATTTTAAATCAAATTCAGAATGTTAGACAAGTAGGTGATTTGAACACTGTAAAAAAGTAAAGTGGCAGCTAAGCTGTCAGCAGATAATTCTTCAGGTCTTAATAAACTCTATAACATTAAGTGTTGTTTAAAATTAAATTCTATATATATTTGTATGTTAAACTTTTTGTATTAGTGTCTTATAGTACTGTAGTTTAATATTTAAGTAAAAAAAAATTGTATAGGTTATATTATTTGTAATTGTCAGTTGATTGGTACTTGTGTGTTTACATGATTTATGATTTGTGAATTTCCCCATTCAATAAATCCTACACGGAGCGATTCTTCGTGTAGGAATAATGTCGTGGCCCGAACATCGATATGGCTGCCTAGAGATCCAGGAAACAGGGCTGGGGGCATGCACGAGTGTGCGGACACCATGTGAAATCCATGCAGATATGGTGAATTGCAATCCAGGAAGCAGAAAGGCATCTGTGTAGGTGCCATGTCTGCAGGAAAAATGTACACAGTTAGTAACTGTGTACCAGACTATAAAATTAAAACAGGGGCTGTAACAGCCCCCCCAAAAAATTGTATATGTGATAGTAGCTGTCCAAATAGCCAATTCTACGACCATTGAGACAAAAAAGTAATGCAACATATCAAAATTAATTTTATTTTTAATACATATTCCATGTTTAAGCATCACACAGTGACACACAAACATGGTATTTTTGCAAAAAGAAAAAAAAAGAAATGTGTAAAATATGAAATTTAAGGTAGGCAAAGTAATTGTATTATAGTGCCCAGCATACAGAGTCATAAAATGGCAGGTTATAGTGGTAGCTAAGGAGATAGGGCTTGGTGTAATGCTGTATCCAGGGTATACACAATTAGGTGTATATAAAGGGTCTATATTATAACATCAACGCTGCAAAATGTCAAATGTTATAATATTGAAACCACTACATCGAAGGCTGAAAATAGTGAAGCTGCGGAACATCAAATTTTTACCTAGGGCAAGATTTTGGTGGGCCATTCCATGGCTTCACTATTTCCTCCACTGTGGTGCCATAGTTACGGATCTTAGGGTGAGGGTGCGGGTTAAGGTAAGTGGATAGGTAGGAATATGTGTAAGGTGTAGTGTAGGGTAGAAGTAGGGTTCTGTTAAGTGCATGTATGTGTATTAATTAGTTTCTGTATAGTTTCTTAGGGTAAGTGTGTGATAGTTACAGACCTTAGGGTTAGGGTACGGATTAAATTTAGTGGATAGATTGGAATGTATGTGCGGTTTAGTGTAGGTTTAGAAGTAGGGCTTTGTTAAGTGTATGTGTATGTGTATTATTTAGTTTGTTTGTTTATAGCTCCATAGGGTA
The DNA here is from genome assembly GCF_019279795.1 of Protopterus annectens. NCBI lineage: Eukaryota > Metazoa > Chordata > Ceratodontiformes > Protopteridae > Protopterus > Protopterus annectens. The sequence continues at coordinate 788,993,482 of NC_056745.1, forward strand.
AGTGTGCGATAGTTACGAACCTTAGGGTTAGGGTGCAAGTTAAGGTTAGTGCATAGATAGCAATGTATGTATGGTTTAGTGTAGGGTTAGAAGTAGGGATTTAAGCGTATGTGTGTGGATCATTTATTTTGTTGTGCTTGTGTTGTGTGTATGTTTCGCGGAACAGCGATTTTTTCCCTGGGAAAAAATTTGCTATTCTGAGTGTTCGATGTTATCACATTTTGGAATTCCAAGTTTGAGCTTATGGTGTCCGATATGTTGGAATTTCGATTATGTGATATAGACCCATATGTAAATGAGCCAGGTTAATTGAATAGCAAAAAGGGACACTGTGTTCTGTAGGTACTAACCATAGTAGGGCTAAAACTGTGCTGGTGTATGCAGAACAGATAGCTAACATCAAAAGGGGGTGTGTCACACCTTCCTTAAGCTGATTGGAGCTTAGCAGCACCTGTTTGCACTCAGCTAAGTATAACTAAGCAGGGGCATGTGTCTGAGGCTGGTAAGCTATGCCCAGCCCTGTGGCACATGTTTTAGCTGGTTAAAGAAAAGCAAAGTGTGACCATGTACAAGAGAGGGCATTTTCTGCTCAGCGATGTTTGCACTAGATCTATGGGTTTGCATGGAGTGCCGCACAACTTACCAGTGGAAGAAATTAAAAATAAAAAGGGAAAAGGAGAGGAGGAATAGCCTGGGAAAGCCAACCAAGCATAAATGACTGATAAGCCCTGTCCCACTGACAGTGCCCCATTCAAACCCCTTATTAATATAGCTGGCAGGTGGACTGTATCATAGTCAGCTAATAACACACTCTGCATTTGCAGCACACCAGTATAAAGTATGCATACACCCTTCAGTCTGATTTTTTCCCTCATACTCAGCACCATTGGAGTGCACACTTGAGAAATTTAAGTGACAAAATGATAGGGGTTGCTGCTTCTCTGCTACATCTGTATGCACTACAGGCTGAGGTCAGTGATGATGATGATACAATAGGCCCAGACTGAGGAGGAGAAGAGTGCTCAGGCCCAGGGTAACCTTTCAGGGGCTACATGAGCTAGAGAGATAGTAGAGCACTACAGGGTGGACAGGGACATACTACAGGAACTCACCGACCTCTGCCGGCCTCACCTCAGACCCAGAGCCAACAGAGGGGAACCCATCCCAGTGGAAACAAAGGTGTGTGTAGCCTTAAGAATACTAGCTACAGGTACTTTCCAAAGACCTACTGGAGAAATCATTGGGGTCTCACAGGCATCTCCATCCAGGGTACTCCACCAATTCCTAGATGTCATGCTAACACATGCCAGTGAGCACATTTACTTCCCCAACATCCCTGAGGAGAGGACCAGCAATATGCGTCTCTTCCACCGTATATCACACTACTCAGAGGTACTGGGTACCATAGACTGCACTCATGTGCACATCAAAGCTCCACTCAGTGAGGAGGGTAGAGTCTACGTCAACCGCAAGGGGAATGACTCCGTCAACTGCCAGGCCATGTACAATGCACAGGGCATTATCATCAGAGTGTGTGCTGGCAGCCCTGGCAGTTAACATGACTCCCACATCTGGCATGCATCACAGCTGTACCAGGCATTTGCCAGGGGGGACATCCCATATGGCCATCTAGTGGGGGATGCTGGTTACATACTGGAACCATGGATGATGACACCCATCAGAAATGCACACACATCAACTGAAGTATGCCATAATTAGGCACACGCACAAACTAGAAACATCATAGAGCATGTATTTGGACTGCTCAAGTTACAAATCCACTGCCTTGACATATCTGGTGGAGCCCTGCAATACTCTCCAAGCCACATGTGCACACATGTTCATAGTATCTGCCATGCTACACAATATGATCCTGTGGAAACAGCTGTGGCAGGAACATCAGAGGGAAGGGAGACACAACCCCCTCATCATTGCCAAGGTCCCCAAGGCACAGGGGGATGCAGAAGAAGAACACCCTGAGCCTGTCCCTGTAGGGAGACATAGGCATACCCAGTATGCCCTGGCCTTGGCAAAGAGGCAATACATAGCACATACACTGACAACCTAGGGACCCAGGGACTAACACCTAACTCTGACTCACATACACACAGTAAAAAGGATGACAGCCACATCACCTGTACCTTACCATGTATAGGCTGTGTACTGCATGCATCCAACAGAGTCAGCCCTGAAGTACTGTCCTCTCAACTGCTGCAGGCACAAGGTAAGTCACTCTTCTTAACAACAAATGAATGGGGTAGTAGACTGTGGTAGCATATGTATGGTATTGCTGCATGTATGCAAGGTAATGGAGTGGGCTACCAGGATAGCAGCAGACAATGGACTGTTATGTAGGACAAAAATAACTCTTTGCCAAATACTGGCTGCCCCAGAATATACAGTAGGCCCCCAGCCAGCAAACACACTGCACTATGTGAGGGACTTACAAACAGCTGGGCCATAGGGCAGATGCATGGATGTCAATGTTGGGGTCCCATACATACCTATCAACCTCTTAGAGTTAGAAATCTGTACAAAGCCATAAAGAAATGTGGGGCAAAGGCCCAAAAAAAAGGGACACGTGTTAAATATTGCTCTTATAAACATAGAAAGTTGATAGAATAACAGGTTTTGCAGTATCATGCATTCTCTGATGGGTAAGTCTGAAGTCTGAAACTCAAATGTCTGTCATTAATTTATAACTTCAGTCTTTAATGATTTGCCAGTAATTTTCTAGACAAACACAATTTTATGAAAAATGGACGCAAAATGTGAGGCAAACATCTGGACATTTACTGAAAATCTATACAGTTCAGAGACATGGTCACCTACCCCTGACACAACAGTGTTCCCATAGAACTGCAGTAACAGTTATGTTTGTAAGGTAATAGCAGAAGACCACATATCCCCAATCAACTTGCTAACATGTTCCATTTCCACAGTATGCAGGGGTCAATGTGCTAGGTATGTGTGTGGTTAATAATGTCAGGAAGTAGACAGCACTGACTTGTGGCTGTTGTGGCTCACTGGGCTAAGTACATGACTGTGGGTAAGAGGGTCCATGGTTCAAGACTAGCTGTCCCTACTATTTTACATGTCAGCTACACCTACAGTAGGAGTTCTACAGGCTGTCCAGATGTCAGTATTTGTTACTGCAGGAAAGCTGGACAATGGAGGGACAGTGGGCCACAGATATGGACAGTACACAGCTCTGAGTAACCTAGATGGTGCCTACTAGAACAGCCAGTTGTGACAAGTCAGTGTAGTGCCAGGGTAAAAAGACTGTCACTTAACTATGTCAGTACTTACAACAAGTCAGTGGGCACCATCCATACCCCACGAATGTCAGGGTTTCTCAGAATGTCCACACGTATGCTTCATCTGTCTGTTTTGTTTGTCATAACGTTGCATTTGTCTGGCAAACTATTGGCTAAACAGTACAGGTTAATGTGGAAACATCAATGACAGACGGTTGAGATGCAAACTGCATACCCATAAAAAAATGCAAGCTAATACAAAACCAGTCTACCAACTGCCTATGTTTGCAAGAGAAATATTAAGCTGCTGTCCCCATGTCTGGGCCTATGCCTGACTGTGATATATGGCCCTGTCAGGATGTCTGCCTGTAAGAGACAGGTATGGCCAACATGTAGCCTTAGAAGAACAGTGCAACACAAACTGGCTGAGAACCAGAGCAGATGTATGGGGCACAATGCTGGCCAGCCTGATAAACAGGTACACTCTGAGGTGTGTAGTTCGTAACCCTATGTGGGATGTTATGACTTCTACCCCAGTCACACCATAACTACGACTACATAAGAGCAGCAACTGTGGACAAAGCCTGCGACTGGAGCAGAGCAGTACAAAGGGCCACATATAAGGGGACTGCAGAACCAATGGCCACAAAAACATAGAATGTGCAGACTATAACACGTCATGCACCAGGACATCACAGTGCTGTGCAAAATGTACCTCACATAGTATGCAAAACTCTGCTCAGTCCAATACAGTGTGTACCCACCTTAGATATGACTCAGTTAATAAGGATAGCACAGAGCCATGAGTTTCCTCAGCAAGTCTATCGGTGAGGTGCTGGACTATTTACAGAGGCTCATCAGCTAATCAGCTGTAACACACAAAATCCTGGACCGGAGTACAGGTAGGTCTGAACTGGAGTTCCACTCTTACTATTGATGGTCATACTGGGCATGCTCCTACACTTCTGTTAGCCGATGTCTGAACCCACATCTGACTACAGAACTGAGATGTACATATGTCCCTTCTACATACAGACAGCTATGTACACTGTAACTGTCTATCCCAACCCCCATCAGACATGTTTACCCCATCTATCTGTATGTGGTACATATAAGATTTATCTGGAGATGCCTGTGCGATATATAGGTAACATATACAAATATATCAGTATCATAGAGGCAGAGACAAGGGAGAGAGAGAGAGAGACAGACAGACAGAGATAGAGAGAGACCCTAAAAGGCAAACAGTGATGTACTGCAACAGCCACACATACACCAGTTTGAACCAGTGGCAAGTGCAAATACTATAGTGAGGCCCATTGTGTAATAGAGGGTAGGGAGGGGTTGTAATCTCACATCAGTCACCGTGTGTATGTGTGTGTGTGTGTGTGTGTGTGTGTGTGTGTGTGTGTGTTGTATGTGTGTGTGTGTGTGTGTGTGTGTGTGTGTGTGTGTGTGTGTGTGTGTGTGTGTGTGTGTGTGTGTGTGTGTGTGTTTGTGTGTGTATGTGTGTGTGTGTGTGTTGGTGTTTCTGTATGTATTACATGCACAGCAGAATACACACCCCCAACAGCCTATGTCTGTGTAATGACCACCCATATTTTGGCCCTGTGACTACTGTCCTCCACAGCAGTGGTCTTCCTGACAGCAGCTACTGATCATCCACCCCAACATCACTGCCAGACACTCTTAGCATATGGAATCCCTGTGGTGCATGTGATGAGTACATACTGCTATAGTGTAGATTATTAGATAGGTAGTGGTTCAATTCCCAACAATGCCAACTGAATGTGTGAGTGTGAGTATGTACAAGTATATTCCCTTGTGGCCTTTTGTGTTTTCTGCCTATGTGTGTGCAATGCCAGTGCATTTTGAGGCCTGTTCCACTCTGTTAACCCCCAATTCCCCTACTTTACAGGTCCTGCTGATGTCATCCAACTTAGATACATCACTGGGCACTCTGCAGGCATATGAGCTCTGTGGCTCATGCGATAAGTGCGTAGTACTGCACTACATACAATAAGACAGATAAGAGTTCTAGTCTCAAAACTGACAAGCAGGTGTGGGCTGCTTATACCATTTTGAGGTTTGTTCCATCCTGCTGACTCCCTCCATTGCATTACTTGACAGGGCCTGTTGATGTCATCCACCTTAGATACATCATTGGACAGTCTGCAGGCATATAAGCTCTCTGGTGCACGTGATAGATACATAGCACTGTAGTACATACAACTAGATAGCTAGGGCCTCTAATCTCACAAATATGTGTGTAAGAAGCATATCCTGTGTGTGGCTTGCTATACCATTTTGAGACTTGTTCCACCCTGCTGACTCCCCCCATTGCATTAATTGACAGAGCCTGTTGATGTCATCAACCTTAGATACAGCATTGGACACTCTGCATGCATAGAAATTCCATGGCGCACATGATAAGTACATAGCACTATAGTACATACAACTAGATAAGTAGGTGCTCTAATCTCAGGATTGCCAAGTGCATGTGTGGGTTGGTAATACCATTTAGAGACCTGTTTCATCCTGCTGACTCCCCCATAGCATTAATTGACAGGGCCTGTTGATGTCATCCACCTTAGATACAGCATTGGGTACTCTGTAATCATATAATCCCTGTGGTGCACATAAAGAAAATGTAGCACTATAATACATGCAACTAGATAGGTTGGGCTTCTAATCTCAAGACTGCCAACTGTGTGTGTGTGTGTGTGTGTGTGTGTGTGTGTGTGTGTGTGTGTGTGTGTGTGTGTGTGTGTGTGTGTGTGTATTGGTTATACAATTTTCAGGCCTGTTCCACCCTGCTGACTCCCCCAATGCATTAATTTACAGGGCCTGCTGATGTCATCACCTTAGATGCACTGTTTGACACTCTGCAGGCCATATCTCTCAACTGTATACAGCTTTGCAGAATGTCCAGATGATTGCCTCATATATTTCATCTGTGTGTCATAAAATTATGGTTTCCTGGCAAATCATTGGCAAAGCATTAAGAGCTGAAGTCAGAAAATAATGACAGACATCTGAGTGTCAGACTTCATACCCTTCACAAAAGTAATGGTAATACAAACCTGTCACATTATAAGTTATCTAAGTTTGTAAAAGCAATATGTAAAAACTGTCCCTATTTTTGGACTTGTATCCCCTCATTATTGAAGGCTTTGTCCACATATATTGTTCTAACATGTTTAGAGGTATGCCACAGGCATATAAGCTCTGTTGCATATGAAATAAGGCCATAGCACTATACTACATACAACTAGATAGGTAGGGGTTCTAATTCCAATACTGGCAACTGTGTGAGTGTATGTGTCTGCATATGTATATCCTTTGTAGCAGCATGGCTCTCTTGCCTGTGTGTGTGCAATACGTATACCATTTTGTGTGCCTATGCCACCCTGTTAACCCTACCATCACCAACCTATTCCTGGCGTACTGAGGTCATGCACCTTAGATGCAGAGTTACACATTTTCAAACACAACAGCATTGTGGAGCATGCAATACATATGGTGGGCTATACTGTACATAACTAGAGAGATAGAGGCTGTAATTCCACAACTGGCAACTCTCCCTGCATGATTGTTGGAATGCATGTCCCCCTGCAGCAGTGTGTGTGTGACATGGTTAAACTATTTTAAGTGCCTGTTAACCCCACCAGTGGCAATCCTTATAGCACCTGAAGATGTCAACCACGTGAATAGTACCAGCAGACACTCCAAAACTGTATAAGCTCTGTGGTTCATGCATTATGTATATCGCGTAGTGTATCTTATGTATAACTAGCCAGGTAGGGGTTCTACTATCAACAAGGGTAGTTCATGAGTGTGTTTGTGTGTGTGTGTGTGTGTGTGTGTGTGTGTGTGTGTGTATTTATATCCCCTTGCAGCAATGTGCCTGTGTTAGAGGTACAAACATACCTCTCAAGTCCTTACAGAAAGATGTCTGGAGAAAGCCATACAGAAAAGTGGGACAAAGCCCAAATATTAGGGTCAATCTTTAAATATTGCTCTGACAAACATACAAGGTAGATAGCATAACAGGTTGTGCATTTGCATGCATTTTCTGAAGGGTAAGAACTGTTACAGGAAAATATCTGTCATTATTGTGTAATGTCAGTCTTTAATGATTTCATACAACTTTGACAGAAAACCTCAATGTTATGGCAAATGGAAAAAAATAATTGGCAAACATAAGGACATTCTGAAGACATCTGTAAAGGTGAGAGTTATGGCCACCTCCTGTACCACACTGCAGGTTGCAGTCCATGTTTAGCCAAGTGTGACCTGTGACAATGACACAAACAATGCAGAAGTCCCCAGAGTGTAGAACAACAAGCATTTTCTAAGGTTGTCTACTACTTGCATAAAGCAGTTATCTCACATCAGAAGCACCTTACTGGTCTGAGAAATACTAAAACTTATGGTAATGTGACACAAAGAAGCTGTCATATTGGCAAACCAAAGGAAGTCTTGTCTGTTGCACTTGCTGTGGGTTATGGTATGTCCTGCCAAGTGTCACAATACTACAAGACGTGTCCCACATTCCACATTTGATAAGGTGGCAACCCTACTTTGTGTTGCCTATGTGTGTGCAATATGTAGACATGCGTATGCCCTGTGAGTACCTTCTGCCCACAATGACTCATATGCATGAAGGCATGAATGCTAACTGCCACATCCCACATATGTAGGTACCGCCTAACGCTTTGGCAACTGTGAGTAGTGTGCTGTCTGTCATTGACCCACAAACTGATGTTAACACACTGCAATGAGGTCATACAGCGGGTATGGGATGGTGGCCAGGTCCTGGCCTCCAGCTGAATGCAGAAAACAGTACCATCATACCATAAGGTGAGGACATGGACCCACTATTTCCCATATCAACGGCAACCCCATAAACACACAAACTGCCTTGACAGACCTGGCTAATCAGGTTGATAACACTGTTGCATTCAGCCATCAAGTAGTGGCAGTGGTCAGAAAAGGCTTAGACATCATTTACACATAGGTAAAGGGACTGTATCCAGACAAAAGGTGGAGATTACCTCTGTATAGTCCTCAGTCAGTACAGCAATACATTAGTCACATGGCCGGTCTGGTATGTACCTATGCAGACATCTGCACCAAAAAGAAAGGCTATGTTAACACCCACAAAGGTTATCCATGGCCTTCATTACCTGTTCCATGCAGACAGCCTCAAATCAGTACTGCTCCACTCGGTATTGGACAGGTTGTCCACCGGTGGGCTGTGGCATGCCTAGATGTCAATGTTGTGCTCACCTCTACAACAGCTGCCCCTTATATGTCAGTGCAGCTCTGTACACATTACCGGCATGACACTTATCCTGCCATCATTGACAGACATGGGGTTAGACTATCAGCAGACATACACAGACACACCAGCCATACAACCATACAAACAATAGACCATTTAATTTGTCTTATTAACTTGGAATACTACTGTACTTCATGTCATTTTATTTAATGGAGTGTTATCACTTTGCTGAAAAATGCTGTTTACGCACTACTACATTTGGACACAGACATTAGTATACCCTTCATACAGCTACTACAGACATTTATTTACCTGTGAGTCCTGTGGGGAGAAAATCTGTTAGAAACACATAACTGTTTCTATAAATAATCAGTACTAATTATCTGTTAATATAAATATATTTTAGTAGCTGTCCCTGGATTCAAACCGCAGTCTGTGTGTGACACCATATATATAGCTTATTACACCGAGCTTCTAAAGCACACCTGGTGAAAAAGTGTGACCTGGTAATATAGGTAGAGTGTCACACAAGACTGCAGTGACAATTGAACATACACGCATGAGATTCATGCATGACAGAGATAATAGGTGAACTGTGTATTAATACTTGGAATGCAGGTGTACACAATTAACCCCTCATTGATGGGAATATGTGTGATCTGTACAGACCATATAGGGGTGCTGGTTTGCCTACCTGACCCGTATACGTTTGCAGATGGTATATTTGCAGTCTATAGCTATTACACTTTCATACTTGCCTGCATCAGCATCCCTATGTTCAGGGGTGCATTTAGCTGAAATGCAAAGGTTAACAGTAGACAATCATGGGAGAAATACACTATAATACCTTAGACAGTACTACTCTAGGTTCAGATCTTAGTGCAGAACAAATATCATATTGCATTATATCTTGTAGTACAGCTCCACATCTACACTTTAACGTGACAGTTATTTATTGGCCAACTTTCGTTCACTTCATGTTGTTATACCCATGTTTACTTCACAAATCTTGTAATATTTGATTTATTGAACAGCCCAGAATACACACAACAATTGGCAGAAGACAGATGTATTGAGGGTGACATGACACAGTGATTGGTATACAGCTGACAATCTTTATTGTTCTACACTTTACATAATGCAGGTGTTGGAACACACCTGTTATCACACAATCTATGCAGTACTACCTTTATTTTTTCACAATTCTGCCTGCAGTTGTACTGTATTTCTTGTAAATTACAGATGCAATTAATTTATTCCCTTCACATTTTCAATGCCGGTATACTTTATTACCAGAACATGTATTATTAATGCAGTATACATGTGTTATTCCCACACATTATTAATGCTGTATTAACTTTCTTTATCTAACAGTAGCATGTTTCATGCTTGCATCTATATTGATCTATATGTCTATATTCCTAATTAATTTTGGTATTTTATATTTGGTATTCTATATTCAAGTTTCAAGACATAGTCTTGGACAACTAGGCAGAACTTTTTATATTTTTGTTTTAGGTGCTGTTGTTGCTGTTCAATAGTAATTGGTATAATATGACAGATTGTCTGAGTATCCAATCATTTTACAATATGGGGAACATGTGATGGTTTTAAATGTAGTTAAGGATGTGTTTTTATAGTTTCTGTTATTCTGAAGAAGTCTAAAGGTTGACTACTGACGAAATCTCTAAATAAATTCAAGTTGTGTCTACCGGTGTGCCTTTTTGCTCATTTTTCATATTTACTAGTTCTATTTTTTCATGGTTTGTCTTGGTTTTTGTATGGAGAAAGAGGCGAGTGTGGATGCTACTACTTTGGGTTCCATTCATGTTTTGGTCGCATCCATTGGGAACCTGTCAACACTCATCAAGGTGTTGACTAAACAACTTGCAGGGCTTGGTAGGAATTTGCATTCATCTCCTACTACTTTTGGCACTAGTAGTGGAACAATTCAGAATACACTTGATTCTCAAGTGTCTACTATTACTCTCAGACAGAGAAGTCCGAGTCCCTTGGAATTACAACAATCGAGTCCGCCTATTGGTCAAAATGTAGAAAGGGGTGGTAACAACAGCACAACAGCATGTCTAACAACCAGCCTGATTTTCATTCTTCTTTTTCGTTTTCGGATTGGCTTTATGAAGGCTCCTGCTATGAATTTTGAGACTTTAAAAAGAGGGTGGATTATGGAACTCTAGACAAGTAACTCAAATCCTTTGAAACAGAGGATGTAAAGTTACGGAAATTACAAACTGAAAATTATTATCTACAAAAATGCCTGCGAAAGGAGCAGGTACCCAAGGGTTTGCGTACCTGGAAGTTTCCAACGGGTCTTATTAACAGCTCGAAGCTACATAAAGAATTATTGGCCATGTTTAACCTCTATGGATGTGAACTTGTTGAAGTGCTGGTAAGGGACAATGAAAAAATAATTAACTGTTTGAAAGAAAAAGTTGATGCATTTAATGAATGCATTAAGAATGACTTATGTTTTGAGTCTAAAATTAATGAATATAGAGCTATGTTTGTTAACATAGACAAAATTACTCTGGCCATTAAAAATAAAAAGGGTAAAAAGTTGGATAGGGACAGGACAGAGTATGAACAAGGTAATGCCTATCCATTACCTAACAGCAATAATAATCAAAGGACTTATGGAGGTGGAAATTTAAATTATGATACTGGTGATTTGGAACTTGTTGACAACAATGGTGAGGAAAACAATGATGGCCAGGCAGTCCCTTTAGAGGTACCTTTGCAGAGGTCAGAACGTTTACAGAATCAGAGACAGAATTACAATGGGGGGAGATTGAACAACAGAGAGAGAGTGAACACGTGAACTATACAGCCTCTAATCCCCACAGGGTGAGACCTTATCGGGGATGGGGGAGAGGAGCAGGAACAAGATGGTAACAGATGAAATGTCTAATGTTTGGACTATTGTAACCAATGATTATGGTGATTTCAAAGTTTATAACTTAAATGATGTTAATATCACTGTACAATAGGCAAATTTGTTTCAGAAGGGCTTGAATTTTGTACCTGTCAGAAGACCAAGAATAGAGACTTTTCTGCTTGAACTAAAATTATATCTTAGAAAGTTACATTTTAGACTTTATTTTGATGGTGAACAACAGTTTGAATGGATGGGGAGATGTAAAAAAACTAGTACATTTAATCCACCCTTGCACCCTATTCTACAACTAGTTGAGAATCTATGTATGAATCGAATAAGACAAGTTTATTCTTTTAATAAAGGCACATATGCATCTAATTTAACAGTTGATGAAGAGATCTTATTAAGTAACATCTAATGACAAGACAATCAGAGTTATGAAACCTGATAAGGGTGGAAGGCTTGTGGTTATGGATCATCAGGCGTATATAGAGAAAATGTTGTTTCTATTTAGTGACACATATGAGGAGATATCCATAAACAAACTCAGTATTGCATATAGAAACATTGACATTACATTGAATGACCTCTTACTAGACAACCAGATTACAATTAGTGAACTACAATTTCTTAGACAGGGCAGCCCCCATACTCCCACAATTTTCAGTATATCGAAAATACATAAATCCCACATCCCCCCAGACCCATTGTTGATGCAAAAGCATAAAAGACCTTCTTCACATTGGCTAAATTTATTGATTTTCATCTTAAGACCTCTTTATACAATTATTCACACATATTAAAGGATTCTTGGGACTGTCTTAAGAAAATTCATAGCAAACTTTATTCAGACCATCTTATTTTGGTTGCAATCAATGTCAAGGATTTATTCACAGTAATTTCCCACGACAAAGGTATTATGATGTTTTGTGATTTTCATTGTATCAAAACCCAATCAAGCGTCCTCATGTTTAGAGTAATAATGGAACTTATGCTTACAAAATATTTTATTGCCTTTGAAGGTTAGTTATTCAGACAGAGAATGAGTGTTGCCATGGGTGCAGCTTCTGCCCCCCTGTTTGCCAATATTGTTTTAGCTCAGTGGGAAACTACTATAGTGTTCAATTCAAAACTTTTTCAGTATTGCAAATTTTATGGGCTATACCTTGCGGTGGTAGTGCTGCGGTAGTGTTGTTGCCTCACAGTTAGATGTTACCCGTTCGATTCTCAGTTAGACTGTCTTCTGTGTGGCGACATGTGTGAATGGGTGTTCCTTCGTTGAAGGTTGTGCGTTAGGCCCGGCAAGCCAGCACGTAAAACTCTACTGCCAATCATTAGTGGACCGGCATTCCGCTGTGGTGACCCCTAACTGGGAAAAGCCGAAAGACACAAACAAACCTTGATGATATTCTTATTTTTTGGCATGGTTTCTATGAACTATTGGGAGAATTCTTTGCTTTTTTAAATTCTAGTATGGATTTTCTACAGGAGACTAATGTGGATGTGATCCATTTTTCAGATATTTCTATTCATAAGCATAGGGTTAAACGTACCTTTACTTCAACACTATATAGAAAGCCAACCTATTCATGTACATTGTTGCATTTTGAAAGTAGTCACCCCACACATCAAAAAAGATCATTAGTAAAAAAGCAAGGGGTTAGGTTGGCAAGGATGGTTAGTGACTATACCATGTTGTTGAAAGAAGTGGATATTTTGAAAAATATGTTTGTTAGGAGGGGTTACCCATAATAATTCATTGACCCAATACTAAATGAGATAATCAGAAAGAGACTAGAGTGATATTTGTCCCCCTATTAGGAGTATCACAAGATGAATGGAGTTTAACAACTGAGAGGGGGTAGAACAAAATACAGGAGAGATAAAGCCTTTCAGCAATGCCATGGTACTATCTTATAACCCCTTATTTTATAATATAAGGGAAATTATTATTAATAACTGGGCATTGTTTGGCAATGAATATGAATACATAAACAAAACTGGCAAAAAAAACATTAATTGTATATAAAAAAGATTCTTCTATTAAAAACTTGTTAGAAAGAAACATGGTAGGTGGGCAAAAAGGACATATGAGAAAATGCAGACACTGCCTGCAGTACCCATATATTATTGAGAATGAAGTTATATATATTAAGGTGTATGGTAAAGTGACCCTTAAACAGAAGTTAAACTGTCTTAGTAAATGTTTAGTCTATGTTGCTATTTGCCAACTTTGTGGACACTTCTATATAGGTAAAACTATTAATAGTCTTAATAAACATATTTACCAACATCTATATGATATACGGAGGGGGAACACAAACAATGCCTTAACTAAACATATTTTAGAATTTCCAAATTGCCAGTTTAAATTCAGTGCTATGGAGCAAGTAGGCAATCATGGTGGTGGGGGGGGGGGGCACACAGCTTTTTCTTAAATATAGGGAATTAGTGTGGCAGTTGAGATGTGATGCCATTCCCTTACCAGGGTTTAACAATATCGTATCCATCTTTTGCTTTTTGAAATTAAAAGCAGAATTTAATATGTGATTTTTTTCTATTATAGTAATTAACAGTCTTAATTATTACGCTATCTAATATGCTTTGTGTGCATCTGTTACTTTAAATAACACGCATGTATTCCTATTTAATTTTGGGATTTTATATTTGCTATTCTATATTCAAGTTTCAAGACATAGTCTTGGACAACTAGGCAGAATTTTTATCTATTTCTTTAGGTGCTGTTGTTGCTGTTCAGTAGTAATTGGTATAATATGACAGATTGTCTGAGTACCCAGTCATTTTAAAATATGGGGAACATGTGATGGTTTTAAATGCATTTAAGGATGTGTTTTTATAGTTTCTGTCATTCTGAAGAAGTCTAAGAGTTGACTACTTATGAAAGTCCTAAATGAATTCATGTTGCATCTACCAGTGTGCCTTTTTGCTAATTTTTCATATTTACTTGATCTATATATCTGTATTGATATACTCACTTATATCAGTCCAGATCTATGTACACATTTGTTGCAGTACAAACACAACATACTATACCTACTGGTAGTTACTACTGTACTCTTTCTTAATTAAATTACTATATATTGCAAGATATATCTGTACTCACCACACTCTCGGCACATCCTGGCCAGGTGTCCTGAGTGGGCCTCCAAGCTGTGAGCCCTCTCCTCTGCAGCTGTCAGGAGAAAACACACTGTTATGTGTAACAGTCTATCAGATATTCATACTAGAATTTGGTAAATCAGTGGTTCCTATACTTACAACCTTCTGGGGCATTTCGGTCCCAAGCATCTTGGATCCATTTGGCCAAAAGCTCCCCCTCCCACCTCCTTCTTTTCAGGGCATCATAATGATGATGTAGCTGCTCACCAGTGCAGGGGATTCCAGTGGTGAGGTCACATGCCAAATGGTCCCAGGCCTCTGACTTATATTCAGAGCCCTGGTACTGGCCCTGCAGCAGTCGGTCACCATGGTCTTTGACAAGGAGCTCAACCATGACCCTGGACTCCAACATGCCCCAGCGCTGCACCCAGAAGTGTGGTCCCTCTCCGACTCCAGCCATTGCTCCTGCAGTGATTAAACTCCAACAGGTTCTGTTTGTATTCCTGCCTGTTTAGCTTAAATAAGGCTGTTTTCCCACCCTTTGCCACCATTGGATCATTTTTATAAATGCTTAGCGAAGCTTCACACCTCCCAAATATGCTAAGCTTAGCTGAGCAGTGGTTAAACTGGCAATGCTTAGCAATGCTTAGTGGTGTGCAAACCTGTTTATCTGAGTTGAGGACTGCTTAAACAGGGATTGCTTAGCAGTGCTCATACCAGTTAAGCATAGTTACATGTTGCTAAGTACTGCTAAAACAGCTCCTGTGTAAGCATTGCTTTGCTTGGCCTAGCATGGCTTAGCTACTGGCAAACCAGAACTTTTTAAAAAAACAAAATGAAAATATTGAAAGTAATTGTTCATTAATGATACTTTATTATTATGTGTATCTATTTTACTTTATATCTCCTAAACATATGCATTTCACTACTTTATTTGGTAGTGTACCTTTACTTTACTTTATTGGACATGTGTGTGTAACTGTGGCTTTTATCCTTGGATGTCCACTGAAAATGGGCTTCTGATACAGCTGGAGTAACCCAGTTAACAAATGTCAATGTGTACATAAAAAGAAAAAAAATATTTAAAACCTTTTCCTATCGCATGTAAAAAGCTGAAGGGGCTGTATTCGAACCGTGCACCTACTGCACATGAGGCCATCACTCTAACCATTCAGCTACTGAGGAAATGGTGATTAGAGCTATACAGTTCTATATAGCACTCAGTTATGTTTAAGCACTGCTGAGCACTGCACCGTGCTGCACAAACCTGATCAGCTGTGCTTAAACCTGATGTTTTCTATTAAAAGTATTTGGTTTCTATTTTTAGAAGTCTGGCATGTGTTCATTTCTAAGTGCCATGCTGCACCACACAAACAGAAGAAAAACAAAAAAAGGGGAAATGACATCTTCACATTTATATTTCAGTGCCATCCGGCACTTTGACTTTACAGGCGGTGTATTATGGACACTGTAACACCCCCTCTATATATCACTTCTACAACTGGGCCAAGTACAGGCATTTATTTAATATTTTAGTGCCATCTGGAACTTAAACAGTGCAGGGGGTGTGCTACACATCTCCAAGCACTGTAACATACCCCCTACACTGATTCAGTAACCATGTACATGGCTCTCCTTCAGTAGCATGTCTCCATTATTATGCAAGGCACGCTGTTGAGGGGGAGGTGCAGACATGGCCATGGTACACTCCGTGTAGGGCCTGCAATATTCCTACACAGCGTTTATTAAATCTGCAGGTAAATCTACCTGAAAATTTATCTTTTGGAATTGAAAGGACAAATAGATCCCAGAAAACACCTTCAAAGAAGAAAAATGCACAACCATGTTCAATTTTAGTTAAGTTCATGTTTAGCTTAGAAAATGATCAAATATTAAAAATAGCATGGTCCAGCCCACCTATTAAAATAAGTGGACATGTACTCAAATTTGTCAATGATTATTCCCGGAAATGCAATGAGTTAAATAACATCTTGTTTACCACTGATCAAGGAAATTAAATAGCACAATACTAAAGTAACTGTGGTGTTTCTTTCCAAAGAAATCAAAATATTTAACACACAGGAGGATACATCTACTTTTCTTAACAGTAATACAATCCTTAATAATACTGAAGAGATGGAGTGGAACAGTGTATCCCTGAAGAGCCAGAGTGAGCTGAATTCCTGAAAAACTGCTTCTGAAATTGAAATACCTAAAAACAAGTGATTTCATTTTCTGATTGCAGGACTTTTATTTTCTGAAACAATAGATTTGCCCTTTAAGTAAAAGTTATGTTCTAGAATTTAAGCTTCAGACCGTATGCAAGTATGTATTTTCACATTCCACTTTAATAAAGACACAGAAATCCAAAGACTTTTGATGACTTTTGTTGATTCAAACATAATAAAACAAATGCATCATAACTTTATCATAACTTCTTTTCTTTGCACATCATCAAAACATCATATGACCATCCATAAGGACCAATCACCCTTGCCGAATAAGCAGCATCCTCAACCCACTTGCTTACTCTTACACTTCAAGCAGCGTTCAACTGCTCACCTTCATCCCAAAATCTCATTTTCATCCAAAACCACCAGGTGCAAGAAGCGTCCAGCCACTCACTTCCACCACTCCATGCATTCTTCATCCAAAAGTGTATACCAGAGGGGGAACAGAAGAGGAACATGCCTGTCACTCTTCTCTGCCCACCAGCCTAACTCAGGCTTTTCCCCCTCACTAACTCAAATCTTTAACCAACCCCTCCAAAAACAAACCCAGATTTGCAGTAAACAAGTCAAAGCCAAAAGTCACTAAGATGGACCCCATCCTCCCTGTACCACATAGGATCCCTGTCCACAAATTCTTTATGCTGTATAGCTTGTACTCCCATCATCCCCAACTGCTTTGCTAATCTAAAATTTACAAACCTCTGTGCTTTTTCAACTGCAGAAAACTTCTTAGCATTCCTCCATATCAAACAAAGAATAATCTCTAACCACACTAAGCACAAATGTGGGAAGAACTTCCTTTAAGCAAACAGATCCTCCCTTATCTGATAAATCATGTGACACTTAGGCATCAAACCCAAATTGCTACCTGCCAGGTGCACCTACAAGATTCGAGGAAGCCCAAGTTGAGTTTGTATTGCTGTAAAAACCTGCAACAGCTGGTACCACTTGAGCCCTCTAATGCCATGCCATGTGACTCTCCAACTGAACCAGTGTAACCCCAACTCAGAACCATTACTCCTAACAGCAGCCCTCCTTGCTGGCCAGTAAACATAAGTATGACCTATAATGAAAATCCTTTTGCCTAGAAAAAAAACATTTTAATACTAGAATGAAAAAAAATTATCCCTTATCTAAGTCAAAAAGGCATTGGAAAACCATTGCCTCACCCTCTTAATGACTTTGATCAAACTACCCACTCTCGCCAAATCTGACACCCTACCCATCCTAAAAGAATGAGTACAAAATCTTTCCCCATCCAAACACATACTCCCAAAAGTCCTTCTCGTGACTGATATCAACTGTCCCCTTGTTATCACCCTACCCCCTTTTGACCAAAAAGAATAAATCCTGTGACCTTGCTTTATGAACCACTAACAATCTCCTTGCCCTCATCATGGGACACATCTGCTCTCACCTATCCTTCACTAAAACTATTTGCACACTCTTGCCTGCCTGATCAGTCTTGAACGACCTTACCCTAATGTGAACTGCTCCTGGCAGTAACAAAACATCATTCCACACCAATGACCCTAACAACTCTGATACCCAAAATGCCCCGAAGTACATCAACACATTCAACGTTACCGACATAACATGATCCACCGATTCCCTGAATACCATAAGCAAACTCTGCATCTGAACCTTTAAAATCTGCCTTGTCACTGGCCAACACTTGTCCCTGTTCAAACCTTCCTCCCTACCCTATCCTCTCAACACTCCCTTCACTGTCCAAAATTTAGTAAAATTCTTCAATCTTGCTACTCAAGCAAACACACTAATTGCTGCCAAATCCACCCTAACCATTTTTACCACCTACCCTGCAACCTAGCCCTAGCTAAATATCACAAAACAACTCTTCTGACCACACACTTGCCTTCTTCAGTAACTGCATAACAAACCTGTCAAAATCATATAAAGATCTACCATAAGCTTTCCTGGTGAATACATGCCAGGACTGCTGCACCAACTTTCCGATCACTGCAGCCAATCCACCACACCTCATCTGGTACCACCACACAGTCCTCTGCTGCCATCAGGGCCAACTGTCGATACCTGGAAAACTGAAAAGGAGAGAAACTATCAGCAATCTCATTCCTCACCCCTGGTACATTCACACCTGTGAAGGAAAAATTAATCAACAAACTTTGCAGAACTAATTTATGCAATGCAAACAATAAACACTCAGACTTAACCATCTTAAGCTGTAAAACTCGCACAACTGCAACATTGTCAAAATAAAAACTATCCTCCTGCCCCTCAAATGTTCTGGCTACACCACTGAAATCACCCAAATTGGCATCAGCTACAGAAAAGCAACATCCTACTTCCATTCCTTTGGCCACTTAGGTGGCCATGCAGTGCAAACCACTGTCCCCCAAGAAATGCACCCATACCAATGCCCCCTGCCACATCAGTGAACATCTGTAACTCTCCTTGATCTACCCAATCCCACTGCCAAAAGGTAATGCCATTAAATTGCTCTAAAAATGCAACCACAAAGTTAAATCCTCCCAAGTCAATTTGCCAGTTCTCACCCAATGTTGCTTACTTTTGCCCCCATTCAACAGAAACTCTACCAACCTACAAAGGGTCCATACCAAGTGAAATGCCCAACAGGTGAAATTCAATAGCCCTAAGAGTTCCATAGCATCCCTAACCCTCACTTTGTCCCTAGCCTTCATCCAAACTATCTTCTCTTTCAGTCAAGCCACCTTCTCCCTGGGTAAGACAAACAAACCCTGTTCCACACCCACACTTAAACCCAGAAAATCTTATACCTTCACCAGACCTTCCAGTTTGTGGGTGGCCAATGGAACCCCCAGCTCCTCAAACATCCTCAAAAACTCATGCATAGCCTTCACCATTCCGTCCTTCCCTTCACCAACCAGCAAAAAATCATCCAGATAATGCAAAACTTTCTGCATATTTAACCACTGCTGCCATATCCAATATAAAACCATACTAAACTTTTTGAAAGTGGTGCAGGCTACTGAACACCCCATTGGTATGGCTTTGTCAAAATAACATTTGTCCCCACAGCCATACCCAACTGCCAATCCTCATCTCAAATCAACAAAAGGTGGAAGGCAGACTCAATGTCCACCATAACCAACCATGGACCTTCAAAACCTCTAATGATGCAGAGCACTTCATCCAATGACACATAACTCACCTTGGCCTCCTCCATCGAAATGAATACATGTACCTTAACAGGAGAATGTGTCCGTGGGTCATCCACTTGCCCCTCAACATGCCTCTCTCTCTGAACATGAAAAGTACCCCTACCACATACTCCTTGCAACCCTGGCCATGGCCTCTTTAATCCAATTTGTCCATCAAATGATAATGCTTGCACTGCAAATTGGCCCTCATGCCTACAACACTGCACTGTCGGGTGAACATCTGCACACTTTGAGCAAGCATACAATAATTGGCATGCTGTCCAAGCACATCTTCCTGCAGTGAAAGCCAAACATAGCCCAACACCTTCTTCTCCCATCTTACACCCTCTGGCACCCACACTGAAGGTGTCCATCATAGTCGACAACCATATACCTGGGTGTCTCACCTCCCAATGCATGGATCTATCAACTGCCTTCCTCTAGCAAAATTTCTGATCATGCCACAACCAAGCATTTCCATTCTATAACCTTTGAGCATCCCGTATCTTCAAAAAATAAGCCAATAGCAGAAGGGCTAAAGCACCATCCTTCTCCAACCATACTGCCATGTAGTAAACAAATCCCAAAACTCAATTCTCCCATGTTCTTGGCCACATTTCCCTACTTACCTCCTACTGAAGGCTGCTAGGGCTGCCAAGAGGTATTTCTCATTCACTGTCTCAGCTTCCAGCAAGTACTGGACACCATCTGCATCAATTACCTCAAAGATGTCCACATGCTCTCCTTTCCAAATTTTTTTCTTTGCTGTAGGTGGTATGTGAGAAGTTAGAAAGACTGCTGCAACCGCTTGCCCCAGTGCCTGCGTAACCAGCCAATCACCCGTTTGCATCCAAAGACTGACCCTACCTCATCTAAGCAAGGGTCAGCATCTTCCCCCAGTGAAGACAAAGTACCAACCATGGCTGGGCTATCGATATCTGCAATCTGCTCCCCAAAGCTGTACTCTTCACACATTGGGTTCTGCAGCCCCCCAGTGCTGCCCCCAAGATCAACCGAAGATGTATACGAACTGCTAACCCCATCATCAAATCTATAGCTCCCTTGCCCCCTGCCTGCCACAACTACAGACCCATCCATTCCCCCCCAGCAAGAACTATAGAATCATTACCTGCAGGGGCCGGAAGGGCTGAGTCCACTGCCAAGATCTCTGCTGCCGTCTCCTCACTGGGCTGTAACTGGCATGTTCTTTTGCCTCTGGCTGCCTGCTTACCCCTCGTCGGTTGCTATCTCATACAATTGCCTTGACCCTGTGTCACCACAGTCATAGTCTCACTGCTTTGCATCTCTCAGAAGACCATAGGTAATCTACTGTAGGCTCCTATAACCACATTCAGCGAAGCGTACCCTTCATTTATTGCTCTGTCCACATTTTCAGCTAACATGTAGAGCATATTTTTTTAGTTAACTGAAACCACTCCTGCACATACAAGATAGCAGCTATTACATGCAGGTGCCTCGCTGCCCATGAAAACACCACTTAATCCATAACGTTCAGCAAGAGATGTACCTTACCCTATCTTACACAGTACAAACCCCATTCTTACTTCTGCAGTAACACAGTACTTCTGGACCTGTCCTCTACCCTTGAGAGCAACTCTCTACCCAAAGTCAGCAATACAGTGTACAAGGGCCCATAGTAAGCATAGCAGTAAAATTATGCTGAGATTCATCTCCAGAGGTTAAGCACATCACTTCTACATGCCCTGACTCTTCAAACGTATGACATATGAACTGCCTAAATGCCAACATTCCCTTACCAGAATAAGTAATGGTTGCCACTACTTCCCAGAACACATCCAGCATTCAAACCAAATCACAGCAAGACAAAATGTAGACACTCATCCACACCCCACACCCACCACACATTCTCACTTTCTATGAGCTTTTATGCTGGCAAAAATGATGTCCTTTGCATTGGGTGTGGTTATGGGTTGTCCTGCATATCCAACTCTTGAAAAGGTAACCACCCTAAACTACTCATTCTGTCAAACTAGGAATGCTGTGTTATACCCCTGTATAAACAGCCCAGAGAGATGAAACATGTTTACCTCCTTTTATGCCAGGTTTATTACATTGTCAATCTTAACCAGCTCACCTAAATAAAACTGCAGGCTTGGGCACTATGCACCACATTGGGAAAGTTGTTGACTTCTCTCTTGTTTTTTTTGTTTTTTTTTTGCCTGGTATGTCCCAGCTCCCCTTTGACACCAACAAGCATGTGCAGAAACAGTTATTAACTGGGACTGTCTCCCTACCCGTGAAACACCACACTGAGCCAGCATCAATTACAAGGGAATGGCCACTATGGCACCACCGAAGTCTTGACCACTGTGACAAGGAACATTAACCATCCCCCCATTCACATTATGAAGATATCATGGAGTCCATCGACCGGCTTGGAGACTGGCTTTTAGAATACGTGTTTGCGGATTCCCACCAAGGATGTTAAATTGCCAACATAAGTCAACAGTTACACTCAACACCACCATTAGTCTTACTGTACACTGCAATTATTACTGCCTCTCACCACTGCAAAATTAAATTCTATGCCATTCAATAAAAGTATGACTTGCTGTCACTTGCAGCTACTATGAAGCAAATGGCTGCTCACACTTAGAGGTACCTGGAAAGCCAAGCCTAGGAAAGGTTTTAAAATGACATAGATAACATTTTCCCATCAGCTATACCATGGGAGACTCCAAAGCCGTATGAGTACTCCTTGGCCTTCAGTGACCCCCTTCGCCACATCCCTAACCTGCTGTCATTTGACAGAAAAAAAAAAACAACGGATTTGAAAAGACCACCTTTAATTTACTCATGTCTCCCTGCCTGTAAGTCACCCAAGGACTACCTTATCACCGGCCCACCTTAGGTTGTCTCAGACATGATCCTGCATTCAACAAAATCATGCCAAAATGTGCTCTCCAGGCAATTCCCAACCTCAAAAACACTTAAGACCCTCCCCATCCCTACCTTACTTCCTCCCTTCATCCTTCCACTATTTAACCCTTCTTTGTCCTAACTGTATTTATAGAGCTTGCCTTTTCTTTCTGACCCCAACCTTCCTTTACCTACTCTCCTACAACCCCCACTAAAGATGTCCCGTGACAAATTTGTCTGTTCCAAACATCATTTATATTTTAAACTAAAACATTTTCATGATGAGAAATATAAATGGTTAGTTTTACTGTTTTACTATATTTACAGTGAAAACATTATATATTTCATTTAACTAAATTTATAAGTGTATTTCTAAATGTTAAACAAATACTTTCTGTAAGAGAATGTCATTAAATTTTAAGCAATACAAATGGATAATTTTAAGACTGTATAAGTTATAAGTTAAGAATTTTATTTTATATCTTCAACTTTGCTTAGTATTTGCATTGCTGGATTGACTGAATGTCATATCTAAGTGATATGGTAATTAGAAGTGTTAAAGCACTGGTGATTTTGTTTTCTTTGTTACTGTAACACATTCCTTTCACATAACATTTAGAAGCAACTGACACTTAAAGACTGCTTGAGAACAAAATAATGTTCCATTTCTATCAGAATGCTGGATTCTTCCCACCTTTAGCTGTTCTTAAGAAAATCTAAATTCATTACTGATGTCTGTGAAAAAAAGAAAAGAAGAACTTTCTTTTTCTTTCTTTTTTTAAGTATATATGTGAGAAATTTACACAAAATAACATTTTTTTTTCTTTTCGTTTCTAAGAAGTGAAGAATTGGTAAGACAAAAGCTATAGTAATGTTTTATACTGAGATGCTACTAACATATAATTTGTTGACATTTTGCATGTTAATGGCTTATACTGCAGTGTTATTACATATCAACTGTGCAGATTAATTGAATGAAGTAAAGTTAGATGTTTGTAACTGATAAGAACAGCTTAAAAGAACTAAGAGGAATGAGAAACCTACAGAGGAAATTAGCAGCTGCTGTGCACTGTGAGTTGTCCTTTTCACATGCTGTAGTCAAATTCTGATGTCAGTATGTAAAACTTAGATCAGAGCAGCAGTTCAGAATGGTTAAAACACACATTTAAATTAAACAAGCAGAAATTATTTTATATAGAGTCAAAATTGTTTGTAATACTAACTTAATAAGAAGAATAAACTTTTTATAAATAATATGCAAAGGCAGAAGGAATGAAATATTTAATATGTAAGATTAATAAAAGAGCAGTATCAGTAAGTTAAGAAATATGTACACATTCTATAATCTTTAATAGAGAACTGATGATTAAATAGCTCTTTGATGGGAGATTTTAGAAATACAAATATATAGAGCAAGTTAGAATATGAGTAAGAAATAAGACAGAAACAACAAACTGCTTTTAAGAAAGATGTACTTTACATATACCTGCACATGGCAGAAATGTGAATATACAAGATCTCATATAATTTACATATACAATCATATAAAAGATTTGAAAATAATCTCAAAGCTGAAATTTGAAGCATGGTCATATGAACATCCAAGCTTTTTCCATGTTGTATGTTATTTGACTTACTAAGACTGGCTGAAATAACTCATTTCATAAGGCAAAGTTGAAATTTCAGTGTTTTGTTCCTGAATCAGTACATCCATTTTGATAGAAACTAAATTAGATTTTTCTTTGTGTTTGAATCCAGGAAGGGAGAATTTGATTTATATTGTGCATGAATACAATACAGATTGCAAATATATATATATATATATATATATATATATTGACTCCATAGAAATAGTAAGACATTCTCTTTGATCTTGGTATATCCCAGTATATATGATGAAAGTAAAAGAATTTAAGAGTCACCTTAAGGAACAAATCATAGTAATATATATATATATATATATATTATTTTTGAATGGTCAGGTTTGAAAAGCCATGCTATGGGACACCTTAAAATGCATATTAAAGATAAAATGGGAAGAAGGACTAGTAATAAAATGAAGTAGTGGGAATGAAGAGTTGTTAGAAATACAAAATGAAATACACAAAGTGATGTTTGAACAAACAAAGAAATTAGTTAATACTGAAATCATTAAAAAATTAATGACAACATATAAAATAGTTTTAACACATAAAGTGGAGATGGCATAAGAAAAAATAAAATTGCACAGATATGCGATGACTTCAAAATATCTACATAGGTTAGCTAACAAAAGTAAGATGTTAAGCAAAAGGGCACAAATCAATACTATCCAAACTCATCACATTAATAAGCTTACTTCGGGCATAGAGGAATTGCATAATATTTTTCAAAAAAATCATGACAATTTTAATAACGATAAAAATAATCTTTTTCTTCTTTTGGCTTTTTCCCAGTTAAGGATCACCACAGCAGATCACCTCTCTGCTCATGATCGGCGGTGGAGTTTTATGGTGTCAATTTGTCAGCCTGGTGCCAACCTTCTATGGAAGGCACACACATGCATGCACTCAATCTTAGGGCCAATTTAGAGTATCCAATCCATGTACAGCATGCCTTTGGGATACGAGAGGAAACTGGAGCACCCACACGACCACAGGGAGGACATGCAGATTCCGCACAGAAGGCACCCCAGCTGATGATTGAACCGGAGAACCTCTTGCTGTGAGGTGGCAACAATAACTGCTGCACCACCACAGTCACTCAATAATGATAAAATAATAATCCTGATATTTACAAAATTGACAGTTATTTAAATAAAAGCATTACTAATAAACTTAGTGACCAACAAATATCACTGTTGAATAAGCCTGTTACCCTGATAGAAGTTAAAGAAGCTTTAAAAGAGAGAAAAATGATAATGCTCCAGGGTTAGATAGTTTAAGTGTGGAATTATATAGTTTGCTTCCATTAAATATTTTAGAATTATTGAGTGACATTTTCAGGATAATTCAGAGTGACAAAACAATTCATCTATACTCAAAAAAGGAAAGGATAATAAGTTAGTTTTCTCAAATAGACCTATTTCATTATTAAATGTAGACTATAAAATATTCACTTCCATTTTCACTACTTGATTAAGAGATATAGTAGATAAATTAATTAATAAGGATCAAACTTGATTTATTGTCAATAGATTAACATATGATAATATAAAAGGGTAACTATCTTAAATTTAGCAAAAGGAATGAATAATAAATTGTCCCTAATTAGCTTAGATTTTGAGACAGCTTTTCATTCTGTTGACTGCTACTACTTGTTTAAAACTTTAGAAGCGTTTGCATTTCCAAAACAGTTTATTGGAATATTAAAAAAAAAACTTTATAGAGACTCCAAAGCATATGTTAAAATTGGATCTTATATTTCTCAAGGATTCACTTCAAACAAAGGCACAAAACAAGGATGTCCCTCGTCCCTGTTACTATTTGTATTAGTTATAGAAACCTTAGCTGATAGTATAAGAAGCACTAATAAAATTGATGGAGTACCAATCAACATAGATTGTCAATGTAAAATACTGCTTTTGGCAGACGATATTTTAAGAAGTAAAGCTGCTGAAATTTATTAATAATAATAATAATAATAATAATAATAATAATAATAATAATAATAATAATAATAATGAAACTTTAGTGTTAAATCAGTTACTAGATAGTATGTTTGAAAGATAAATAGAAATGAAGTTGGGAAGGAAAAGAACTAAAATATTTAGGAATAAAAATGTGGAAATATATACATGGAATGTTTGTTACTTCCAATAAAATCTCTAAGTTAAGAAAGATGACTTTTTCAGTTACTTGGAAATGTAGTAAAGCTGTAAAAGCTGATTGGATATACATGTTTATGGATTGTAAAAAAATTTATATTGGAAAGAGATAAGTATTTTTTAAGAGTTATGGTCTGATAATTGTTCTTTAACTAGATGAGTCATAATAATGTATGTTCCACTTCCTCTATCTGTAAAAGCCAAATAGCAAAGAATGTTTTGGGCTCTCTTGGCAGTTGCTATAAAAGTTATTGGAAAAAAATGAAAATTGAACTCAGTTCCTAAGATCAAAGAATATTTAAATTTAGGAGTAATGCTATGTAAAACTGAAAAGGAAGTGATTAGAATAAGATCTATAAATCATACTAAGACTTTTAGTAGTTGGGATTACCTTGAAATGTTGCTAATGAAATACCAGAGTTTTTTAAAATGTTAATTGTATAAGATTATCTTCATGATTCAATGCATTCCTATCATTGTATAACAATATGTGATACTGAATTTCTTCTTTTCAGTGTTTATGCAATAAATATGTTAAATTAATAAAAGTTCTCTTAAAAAATAAGAAAGAAAACTATTTTTGAAGTTACAGCAGCATAACAAGGGTGGAGCATAGGTGACACCCCCCTGGGCACAAAGTGTTAGGGGGTGCAATTGAGAAGTGCAGGTCTGCATTCTTGTTTTCTGTACTGATATACAGAAAGGCACTTATTTGTGCATGTGTGAAGCTGTAAAGCATTAAAACAAGTCAAAGAGCTTTGTATTATTTCTCTTTAGTTAAAGAGCTGCAGGGAGCATAGATCTAGCTTGGTTTACTACATTAAAATCTGGAGTCCTTTTTTTTCCTCTGGTAGCGTTGTCGCCTCAAAGTAAGATGCTGTCCAGTTTGATTCTCAGCTAGAGCATCTTCTGCATGGAGACATGCATGAATGGGCGTACCTTCATTGAAGGTTGTGCATCAAGGCTGGTAACTCGGCACGTAAAAATCAACTACCAATTATTAGCGTACCGGAGTTCCGCTGTGGCGACCCCTAACCAGGGAAAGCCGAAAGACACAAACAAACTTGAAAAGCTGAGGGGGAGCTATATGGGGGACCGACATTGTTAATTAGATAAGCTAGCCCCCATTGGTAGAATTTTGAATGAGTGTGTGTGCATGTGTGTGTGTGTGTGTGTGTGTGTGTGTGTGTGTGTGTGTGTGTGTGTGTGTGTGTGTGTGTGTGTGTTTGGGTGTGTGTCCATCTGCGCATGTGTATGTTCACAAAAGCCGTTGTTTGTATTTTCATTAATGTTGCATGTTTGCAATAGAAGGCTGTGGGCTCAGCTGAGATGGATAAAATTATGAGGAGTCAATTATTATAACCTTGTTCTAAGGCTAATGGTATGAAGGTTTTTAGGGGGTTTACAGGTACTGGTTATAACCCATGACAGTAGTGGTCATTTGTCATAAGTTTATAAGGTCAGTCTCACCTTGCATACCTTATAGATGCCATGATTATGGATTTATGTTCCATAACCCTTACATCTCACAATATTTTCTGGTAATGTTATTCAAACTACATCCATTCATTATTTTATTGGTTAATGGTGCAGCAGGTTTATTGTTTCTACTCCTGTCAGCCACAGGTGTAATGCAAGAGAGGAAGTATCAGAAGAGGTTTAAAGATGATGTAGCACAATTTGTTTAGGCACATACTTAAGAAGTAAAGGATGAACATTTGTTTTAGATGTGATTTTAATGGAAGCGCTCAGTGCAGTACAAAAGGAATAAAAAAGATTTACATGCTTTTTTCCAAGTGAATGAATTATTGATTTCCCCTTAGCTCAATGTTTATGGAGTTACATCTGCTGCTAATTCAACAGTAACTACATAACTTAGACAGCACAAATAGAATATAATCTTTTGCCAAGCCATTTAATGAGAATCAACCTGCAGTCCTCAGTAAATGTAACACATGTTCTGTTCAAATGAAAATAACTGACACGTAAAAAATTATAAATTGTGGCTACCATGGTCATAACAGAATTTTTTGTTGCTGATTTCATCTCCATATCGCTATTGCCTCTTTTATTCCTGCTGAATGCATCCTTTTCCTCCGGTTCTTCTGTTTCAGAATTGGAGATAATTGCAGTTTATAAACTGGAAGGCACAGAAAAGGGACTGAGGGGACAGTGTAGCTTGAAATACTGCTCTTGTACTGTAGTTGGATATGACTTTGCTTTTAATACTGTTACAGTGGTCAGTTTCTTCTTTTTTTCTGTCTTGGTCCATTTGAGGTAGTTTATTGAAAATTATACAACAGTTCATTATTAATATTCTAAAATGGAAAGACAATGTAAGCTATACAAATTTGCAGACCAGAAGAGACTAGACAAGCCAGCTATAATTATTTCCCTTTATTACTTTATAGAGAAATAATACTGCGGTGGTGGTGCTGCGGTAGTGTTGTCACCTCACAGTAAGACGTTGTCCTTGTCGATTCTCAGCTAAAGCGTCTTCTGTGTGGAGACATGCGTGAATGGGCGTACCTTCATTGAAGGTTGTGCATCAGAGCGGGCAACGCGGCACGTAAAAGTCTACTGCCAATCATTAGTGGACTGGAGTTCCGCTATGGCGACCCCTAACCAGGAAAAGCCGAAAGACACAACAACAACAACTTTATAGAGAAATAAAACAGTGACTTATAACACTAAAAATGCAAACATCTTTTGGCTCAGTATCAGGATATATGTACAAACACACATGCACATGCATGCTTACACATGCAAGTGAGTACAGAGACAGACACATACAGACAGTCACTCAAACAAACAGATTTTCAGCATTTGGACATTCAGTACAATGTGTTTTGCATGTATTTTTTTTATATTTTCTATGTGGGTTTTTTACATTTGTAACTTGTATACTTAACGTTTACATTTTTAAATATGTACTTATATTGCTTTATTATTTAGTAAATTGTTATAGTTTTTTGTTCATGTTTAGTGAGCACATGATGTTCATTGAAGATTATGTATCATGTGAACATGATTTTAATTGGTTACTTTAACTTGTGTAGTGGGCTTGAGTTTATATTTAGGGGGACTGCTTTACAAAACATGCTTTCTGATGAAGTTCTGTTTTAAATAAATTGGGACAAAAGTGCTAAAAGTTATGGTCTCTGATGTTTTTGTTATTGTTTCTAAACCCGTGTTCTGTTTAGTAGTTAGTTGTATTGCTTTATCATTCTCCTGGTGGCCTAGTAGAGCATTATGCAAGGCACAGTTTTTAAGTTTTGGCCAGTTTTTGCATTGGCAAAGATTTATTTTTCAATTAGTTTTGATTGCCCAGTTTCATTACCCAAAGGCACCATAGAAGTTAACAAAGTGTTTTCAGGAGAAGTTTGTGGAAGGACTAGTCAGTCCATCATTAATGACTCAACTTTTGACCTAACTACACATTCTATTCCTCAACAACTGCTCTAGTTGAGTCTAAACATGGCTCAAATGGTTGAGAAAGTGTAGGTGACTTTAATCAAGCTGAGTTTCAAATGGAACAGCCAGGTTAATAGGATTCAATCCTCTAGCAGACGTTTTTTGAATAACAGATGAGCAGTTCCCCATTAAGGTGTATTGTTGGACAAAAGTATTAAGACTTTACTCCCTACAGCATTGATTCAGGGCTCTAACTTGTTTACTCATCTTATACAAGTTCCAGAAGCGAATCCCTTTGCCAACATAGGACACATGGAAGGGAACAGAAGATCCAGTTGTAATGAAGGTGGATCTTCACCTGGAATTAATCAACTTTTTAACTGTAAGGCATTGATTTACATTCTTTAGAAAAAAACTATTCAAACTTACACATCTAGAATACTACATCTTTTATTTAAAAAGATGTTATGAACTTAAGCAAATACCACAAGGGTTAAGACTTCTCAGATTCCCTAATGGCACCAGTTATGGTGATTCTATTTGCACAGAATTAGTGACTTTATACAACAGTACTGGGCTTGAAATGATTAAGATCTTAATCAAACATCATTCAGGCAAAGACGGTCTTTTACATAATGAAGCACAGTCTTTCAACAAACAAATTGTTATCCATCCTCATTTTAGTCAATTTAAGGTATTGTATAGTGACATTTTAAACAAAGTGAATTGGCATGTTGGAGTTTTGGTTAAACATAAAAACAAGAAGCATCAAAGGGATGCTGAAGCATATTATTTAAATTAAGCGTATCCTATTTCCAAACTAGATCTAAAGTCTCTGGAGAATTTATCTTCTTCTGAAAGAGTGTCTGCAGGGACTAATGTTTCTCAACTAGATGATTTTTCTGAAGGAGGGATAGACATTGAGACAGTTTCACAACGTCCATCGACTGTCACCAACAGTAGTACTATTAATGAACCACAGAATTATAGTTTCAATAAAAATACTGATGTGGTTAATAACAACAGTTCCAATGGAACTACAATTTCTTCTTATTTTCAGGGACAATATTTTAGAAGGAGCCAATCTATGGCAAGTTTTCCCAATAACAACAAACCAAGAAGAAAGGTGGGGGGAGAGGGAAAGTAAAATTGAAAGTTGTCCAAGTTTCAGTCTGACTAACCATTCATTTAATGTTGATGAACTCAGTGACCTATCCAGAGTATTTTTTTTATTTATTCCAAGTAAATGTGTTAATTACACTGAACTTATAATAGATTTTATTTTTTTTTCAAAAGCTTAATATAAAATTTGTTTTGCATGACTTAAATCTAGAAACTGATACCATCATTAGAAAACCAAGTTGTTTTAAATCACCACTTTACAGTGCATTGAAAGTTTTTTTTCCAAAACACGTGAAACAGAATTTAAAGAGACATTAACAAAGTATTCTTTCAACAGGAATTATAATTTAACTTTGAATTAAAATTTAGCTTTGAAACAAATAATTAATTTAAAAACATTTAGATACATGAGAGCTGACAAGGGATGTGGGATGGTAATTATGGAACAGAAAACCTATGCTGATGAAATGTTTAAAATACTAAATGGTGCTGGATACCGAAAAACTTCCAAGGAATTTGTTGTTGAATGTTTTAAAAACGTTGACATTCGGTTGTTTTCACAATTTAATTGCATTTTTAGACCTTAAAATGTATGATTATTTGCAAGTAGAAGAACCACAAATTAGAAACATTTTCTGTATCCCAAAAATCCATAAATATCCTAATTACCCCATTTAGGTCCATAGTATCATCCACTAAACATAAGACCATTACTATTGCATCTTACTTAGACAGTTTGTTAAATCCCTGGGTGCAAAAAAATCAAATTTGATTTAAAAGATTCATGGGCCTTTTGGACAGTCTTCAGGAATATATATTTACAGGGCAAGAAACTATGATGGTTCTGTAGATATTATTTCTTTATATACTGATATTTTGCAAAGTAAAGGTCTACATTTTGTTGAATTTTACTTGGAAAACAAATGTAACCTTGACATCAGGTCCATCAAATTGATTAGTTGTTTGCTTGAAATGGTATATAATAATTTTTGTTTTGTTTTTGAATGTCAAATTTTCCAACAAACCAAAGGGGCAGAATTGGGGGATAAAGTAGCATCTGCATTTGCAAACCTAGTTCTTTGTTGGTGGGAGAAAACGTATTTAATCAACCTCTGTCTCTTTCAGTTTGTAACTTTTTATAAGATATATAGACAATTTGTTTTTTATTTAGACTCGTACTGATGGTTTATTTAATGAGTTTCTTAGACAAATTAACAGTAGTATTTCTTAGTTAAATTTTACAATAGGTGGTAAAGGTACTAAAATTAATTTTATGTCTGTATTGCTTACTATCTATGTGTCTAAATATAAGTTCAGCAGTGCTATTCATACAAAAGACACGTTTAGGAATAATTATTTGCATTATCAAGGTTTTCACCCAAAAGTTATGAAGTTAAATAATTTTAGGGGGCAACTAACTCATGCAAGCCACCTTCTTAGCAATCATGCATTTTTTTGGAAAAGATACAGTTTATTAAACAACATTTTTGACATCAAGGTCACATACCTACTGGTCTGATTATACAGTGTGCTGTTCATATTATTCTTGGGTTGTATGTTTCTTTACCGGATGTAACAAATCCCCCCATCTTTTTGTGTCATTGCAACTGTTGTCATGACTGTGGCAGTAGTCTTTGGTGTATGTTGATTTGATACTGTCTGTATTATACTAATATCACAGTTGGAGTCAATGATTGCCCACATTCTGTAGTTGTTCAGACAGCTGTTTGAACATAGGATATGTATGTCATTCATGATGTCTGTGACTTAATGGACAATAAAGGGCCAATCAGACACCACTGTTTTAAAGACCTGATCACTGGATCTGAGATATAGTTACCTTCACACATTTCAACATATTTACACACAATGTATGTGATACAGTGGTCTCCCCTCTTGGTGATATATGATTTTGGCCACATATGACAGTGTTGAGTGAATACCTCAGTGTGTATTTGTGCCAAATGCCTTGGGCTTGTCATGTTGAAAAGGATAATAGTGTTGTCATCATGCAAGCCCTTGATGACCTCTTTGAGGACATCTAACAGATGTAACAGACATGACATAGCGTTTAACAACTCACACAGCTCTGATGCACACTGCCAAGTTATTATTGGTGTCCATTTAGAAAAGGTCCTTGATGACATGTTGATTTACCTCACAGATGAGGAGATTCAGCATGCATGCATCAAGTGATGTCCCCCCAACTCATATGCATGTTGATGTACATCCTTATACAGGAATATAGTCTATGTGGGTGGTGTGTTGAAGTATGTATTCAACTGTGTCAAGAAGGTGTATATGCTGAGTCACACAATATGTGATCTGTAATATTATCATAGCCCATTGGTTCTTTGTGATAGGTCTGGATGATGGTAAGACTGCATACTGCCTATCCTTATCTGGCCTAGGGTCTGGGCACAATTTCCATCCATGTATCATTGAGAAACTCTCCCAGCTAGGGATTAACCTTTATGTCACTAGATGGGTAACCAATTGGCTCACTGACAGAACACATACTCTGAAAGATGGTGAACCAACCTGTACCAGTAGAGCTGTCACCATTGCCATACCCAAGGGAGCTGTGCTTGGCCCTTTACTGTTTGGAATCTATTTCTTGACAGTTCAGGCTAAAGTATATGGCCTTTGTCTTGCTGCATTTTCTGATTCTTGCATACTGGCTTCAATCACTGAGTCTACCTATGAAGATTACATCCTACAGGAGGACCTATATGTTGTGCACATCATAAGTCACACCATCATATTCAGATCTTAGGATGATATTACAGCACTATACGTGAACCACATCAGAATACTAATAGAGTATAATGGTCTCTTTTGCTTGTACCACACCAGACACAGACCACCAATGGAGAGACCACAGGGGTTTCTTGCCAAGAAAACACAGGGACAACAAATCATGCCATGATGAACATGGATTGACTATAAGCCATGTCACTGCAATGTGTATTGATTAGGGTGTGGTAACTTCTGGCTGGCCACCATGCCAGTGTCTGACCCTGCACTGGTGGGAATAGTGCACATCCACAAATCAGATAAAGCTAATGACACTAGCATTATCTGTTGTTGAGAATATGGTAATAACAGTGTCCCACATACTGGTGTAAAAGGCTGTCTGTAATGTCAAGCAAGAGCAAAAACACATATACACAACCCAGTTGACCGGAGTAAGAAGAGAACCCCTACCTATCTAACGTATACAGACTACAGAACTCAGTACTTTACACTAGCGCCTCAACACAAGTCCAACTCTTACAAGACTGCAGGTCAACATATAATGGATGACATCAGCAGGGTATGTTGGAGAGAAGATGTTGAAAGGCCTGCATGAAATGGATGTGTTGGGATGTACAAGTATCAAAATACTGGCAATCCATGGGACTGAAGAGTAAACTGTAAGATGCACACTTCTGCTGTTCTGGCTAGATTCACACACAGTTGGGTGCAGTGAGAACAGAACCCAATGTTTCTAAATACACAGACTACAGAACTCAGCATTTTACAGAAGCACCATGGCACAAGTCTGACCTTTACATGACTAAAGGTCAACTTATAGTGGATGACATCAGCAGGGCATGTTGAAAAAAAGATGTTGGGAGGTCTGCATGAAATAGATTTGTAGGCATAATACTGGCAACCCTTGGTATTGGAGAAGTAACTTGAGGATACAAACTTCTATTCTTCTGGCTAGGCACACACACAGCTGATTGCAGTGAGAACAAAACTCCTACATACTATATCTAAGTACACAGACTACAGAACTCAGTACTTTACATAAGCACCACAGCACAAGTCTGAATTTTAGAAGACTGCAGGTCAACTTATAGTGGATGACATCAGTGGGACATGTCAGGGAGAAGATGTTGGGAGGGCTGGATATGTTTATAGGTTCATAGGAGGTTACTAGGCTAATAGTCATAGACCATTTCCAAGCTTAGCCATGTAAAAACACAATTAACCTTATTGAGCATAGCTAGATGGTTGTTGCTAGCAGATCAATTTTGTGATCAGCACCAACTGCCCCATCCATGAAGGACATAGGTGCCATCCCAGGGTGAATTTACAATCACCTATCCAGTTTTCAAAGTTGCGCTTGTATAAGGTCAATAAGGATCACTGCTTCATATACAGTGGGAGCTTATTACAGAGGAGTGGCAACTGCTGGGAGATATATCTGTCACCACAGCATGTTCTGTTCATGTCACAGGCTAGGTTGAGATCCCTAGAGCAAGTTTGTTTTTTCCTATTTGATTTGCAGATGTCCAACATTACCAATAGACCAGAGTCTAAGACTTCTCTATAGGCCAGGCATAGGTCATCACTCAGCATCCTGCATGACACGGAGTACAGTGACAGTCTTCCAGTCTTTCCATGTATGTCATGATTTGGAGGCCCTGGATTCTCCAGGTCACAAATCTCTGTGTTTTCTCCAGCTGCTGCAGGTGTCTGGTGAGGTACAGACAGAACAGATCATTGTGCTCATTTAGTGATCTGATAAGGGTCAGCTACAACAGAGCTATCACTTCCCTGGTATTGGATGTTATGCCCTTATTTATGAGGTGTACAATATAGAATGTGTGACTCACCAGTATGAACACATAGTGATTGAAGTGTAGATTGCTATCAACATGTGTTTGCAAGTCTTGCTACACTGTTTTTGCACATTGAGGGGTGCTATATATATCATAATTAGCAGGGGTACATCATTGGCAAAGGGGCCAATGAGGCATTTTTTTGCTTTAAGGTTCAGTCCGTGAGTTTGTCACCAATCACTTGCCAGTGTCAATCCCTTTGGTAATATGTTAACATAGTTGGGGCACACTAATAACTCCATCCAGTTGACAGTCATCTGCCAACTTGGTAAGCCACAGGCCATCTAACTTTATCTGGACTTCAGAGAAATAGTTTCCAAACAGTTGATGGCCCAGCACAGATCATTGTGGTATAACACTGGTAAGTGGTTTGGTGGTGGTGGCGCAGTCCCCAACATTGACAGTGTGAGTTATGTTGATGAGCCAGTTGTCTATCTATCTAGAAATATATGGGTTAATCCTCAGATGGGAGGTTTCCTCTATGATACCTGAATGGGGGATAGTGTCAAAGGCTTTGGATAACTTAACATAGGCAGTATGTCCTGCTATCCCTCATCCAGGTCTTTGGGGTCAGTATCAAAGAAGTCCACTAGGTTTAATAAGCAAAGATCTACCCTAGACAAAACCAAATTGGGTCAGGTCAAGTGTGTTTGTTGAAGGTCACCAATATCTCGTAGATAAGGTACATGCTGATTCCTATCCAAGCCTTGCAAATAAGGCTTTTTAGGCTTATGGGTCAATAGTTTTAGTTCTGCATGTAACAAATCGATGTGCATTGCCTATCATGCAACATATGATATTAATTTCTGTAGTGTAGGTGATATATGTGAGAAGAAAGTACTGTGAAACCAGGGTTGCAGTGCTCGGGGAAGGCAATGCATAGCTGTATTGCAAATATGTGACATATTGTTAGATAGATCCTTCAGTTTGTTATGTTTATACATGTAATTTCATGTCATTGACAGGAAATGGACAGTATGCAGCAGTTATATATAATAATATTTGCTTTTCCATAGAATGGAAAGTAGTGGGTTTTATGTGAAGGTTGGCAAAGTGTTTGGCTATGCGAGATAGACATTTCCAATACTTTCTATTTTTGCGTATAGTAAAACAGTGCACAGATGTCAGTCACATTGCTAAATATCTGAGAGTTAGTACTGAGTCTATGAAACACACCTGCTGCTTAACTGACTCTGTGACAGGTGTAACTGCATTGACATATTTCTTTTTTTTGAGCCCAGATGATACTAGGATCAAATCCAGGTATATTTAATACATTTAAATACTTTTGAATAAACGGTGATAATGCAGTGACATTAAATTTTTTATAATAGATGTTCTGCTGTATGTTGGCATAGTGTAGTAAGATTAAGCGGGGTTACACGGAGATAACCAAAACATTGTACTGCCACTCACCATCACTTGGCATGGCTGAGCAATGTGAAACTCCACACAAATATAGAGGCCAAAAAGTGAAGAGATCCAGTGCTTCTTCTACTAATTATGCATGTTTTACTTTTTTGACATTTTTTTTGAGGGACAGAACCATTTTTTTGTTTTAATTCATTAAGTGAGGACTGCTGTGTGTGGGACATAGGTATGTATGGGTCAGGTAAGTTGGGTAGGTGAGGAAGAAATGCAAACAAAGACAAGCGACAGGGAAGGTGATGGACTCAAAAGATTGGGGAATATCATGATTGGGCTGAGGGAGGGGACAAGCCAGGGTCATGTCTGTCAAGCTTGGAGAAAGTGAGAATCAAGTCCACACCCAATGGACTGTAATCACTGTCCCCTTACTCCACTGGCAGCTGCAGTGCTTGATGTCTTTTCCTCCTCTAGAACATGAGGGAGAGAAGCCTCTCCACCTGGTGTAGGAGTACACCAGTGGTAAAGTGCACAACCCATCACCCCATCCCTGGCATCTCCCTGTGGGTGATGAAAATGCCACCTTCTCCATTGCTCCTGGAAGGTACCACTGCACCAACTTCAGAGGCAGTACTACATGAGGTCACATGTAATGTAGGGGCAGCAGAGGCAATGCTGCCAATTTTGCTCCCAGACATGCTGGACATTGGTGCTGGAGCCAGTGGAGCAGGGGCAGGTGGATCCAGTGGTGCTGGCCTACTTAACTGTGTTGTGTAGCATTTAGTGATGTTCCACACATGAATGACAATGAGACATTTTGATGACGCATAATATAAAAAAAAGGGTGATAAGGGTTATGGTGATAAATTTAGTACAACCAGCTGTGACATATAATGCATTAACACAATTCTACAACTATTTTTTTCCAAAGTATTACATTTAAGTATACAGCCTAACAGATACACACTATACTGCAGACTGCTGAATTAAGCCTTGAAATGTGCATAAATTGCACATATGCATGTTCCACTTGTACAGATTACAGTTTACAGCAGGGCATTTGTGCCACTGGTACAGAGTTTTCAATTTAATGTAAATGTTATTGAAGAAATAATGGTATTGTATAGTTCTGAATTGTGGTATTTCAACCCACAACCTCTGATCACAGTCTAATAACAGACTCTTACAACTGGTTTGTGAACAGACTAATGCATGTATACTTGCTTTTATAGTTGGGATAGGCATGATCAATTTGATACAACTGTATAAAGGACCAAAAAATCTGTCTTTAACTTTTAAATCTACAGCAACACTTATCTTCTGCTGCATACATACCACTTGCTTCCCTCAGTCTCTCCATTCGAGCAACATCAGCCTGCTGATTGAACTCATGTTCAGTGGGAGATAGAGAAATAGCAGCAAAGAGCAGAAGAGCATTATGCATGCCAACCTTGCCTATATTTAGCTTTCTAAGTCTTACAAGTACTCTCTTATTTTCATACTTACACAACTGTGGTAAGTCCGCAGTCTCAAGTTCATGCAATCAACAGTTGACAGCATCCGTTTTTCTCCTGCGTAGGTCATTGAAATGATACCTACATTGCTCTCCAGTGTGTGAGCTACCAGTGGCACTGGATACAGCCTTGGCCAGACTATTCCACACCTTAGACTTGTCCTGGGAGCCAGAATAGTTCCTTTGCAGAA
The DNA here is from genome assembly GCF_019279795.1 of Protopterus annectens. NCBI lineage: Eukaryota > Metazoa > Chordata > Ceratodontiformes > Protopteridae > Protopterus > Protopterus annectens. The sequence continues at coordinate 789,032,361 of NC_056745.1, forward strand.
GTCCTTGGCTGTGGTGCATTACCAGCATTCCAGTAAATATCCTAGACTCCTGGACACCCCACCTCTGTGTCCTAAACTTGGAACCTTCCTCTCCAATGCCAGCCATGTCTACCAGTAGAATAGGGCAATGGAAAGTGATGTTTTCCCACCAATTCCAGTTATTGCATTTCCTGGTAGTGTGCAAACCTGAGCAATGATGCCAACCTTCTTTGTGTGATGTTAAGCAGAGCACAGCAGTGCCAGGTAGGCAGGAATTAAATAATTGAAATAGGAAGGTTAATCTGACACTTGGCTTTAGTTTGAGGGTGGTCTACTGATGTAGCCTGGAAATATATATTGGAAATTGGAAGCTAACTGTTAGATGAGTTAAGCTTGCAGACATGCACTGGGGGCATAAATTTAATGACTTGATACATTTGTTTTTGCCTTTATACACTGAAGAAACTTGATTTTTAGACTGTGGGATTCAAACCTAGGCACAAAGGACAAAACATTTTCTTCCATAATGTTGATTTTTCCATCTTTGCCAGAGATGAATTGTCTCTCAGACATATTCAAAAATTATACATAAATACAGGTGAGTGATAAAACATGTATGTGTGTGACCTGACAAGGTTATTGGATATCGTCCCATCTGTGTATGTGTCTTATGTAATTGTGAAGGCCATGCAAGTCCATATAGCAGAATTATACTTACAGAAATATAGTAGACAACATACCCTCATTAATACATCTGAAAACACAATAATGATATTTCATTCCTCATACATATAATTCATATCAGCTCCACTATCTAAAGTGTTATAAATGAGATTGAGTAAAATGGAAAGTGGAAAAACCATCAAAGTGTATGGAATATCTTAGTCTTACACATATACCTGTTGCCACAAGAATGTTGAAATAACACGTGTCTATTTTTCAGTTCATTGTTGTAAGCTGCATTATCACAACAGCAGAAATAGGTTGCACTCCCAGTACTAGAACCCAGGACTCTCTGTACTGCAGTGCTTCACTTACACCTGTTGCCGAAAGACTAGTTACATGAAATTTCCTAATTTTCTAATCATTCTTAAGGCCTCTGTGGTAACCAATGCACAACTCCACTTAGCATGTTTGCGCAATGTTCAACAGAATTCACTAAATGCAACCAGTTTCAGTTATTGGCTGACTGAATCCTGGCTCATGTGCTCGATGTCTATCCTCTGCACAACGCTGCTAATCACAGCTGAGTGATGGATAATTAAATTTGAAACAATGTATTGTTTTTGACTTTACCCTTTTACTCATACTGTGTTTGCAGGAGTTCTGTCTGCTTCCTGGTTGGGCCAGTAGTCCAGTTTGTGTATTACCATGCTGTGCACAAAGAAGATAAGCACAGCCAAACCTGACATTAATTTTTCTTCCTTTTCTGTGCTTGTACTAAATGTCACATTGCGCAAACAATGCCCCTCCAAAACAAAGAAAAAAAGGGGAAAGTAGCTGAAATAAGGAAAAGCAATCTATGACATACACACTACAAAATGTTAGTACATTTAAGATATTTTGCATAGGTCTGGATTTGAACTCTCCTATGAACTTTCAGTGCACAGTAAGTGTGCTTTATCCCACTTTGCCAAACAAACAGCTTTGCAGTAGGAGAATTGAAACATAAATAAAAGGAAAAAGTAGTTCAAATGAAGCAAAGTAATCTATGACATAAACACCACAATGTGCTTATTAGCAGATATGACATATTTCTTTATAGGACAGGATTTGAACTCTCATTCCAATGAACCTTCCGAACACAGTCAGAGTGCCTTATCACTCTTTGCTTTGCAAACAGCTTTGTAGCAAGGAACTGAAATAATTCTGTATACAGCCAACTGCAACATCATCTACAGTAATATAAAACCATACAAGTGTTAATAGTACATTTATTATTTTTGGATGTAGTGCACTAAGTGATCATACAACCAGTTATGAGTATTGCTTGCAATTATGCATATCTGTCTTATCTCTCTGTGTTTGTTGGTCATTCTTTTCTTGTCTGACCATTAATCTGAAACATGCAGTCTGTAAGCCATTTTATATTTTTGCCCTTAAAATGTGTGATGATATTAAATGGCAATAATATAATATGCAGTTGCCAACAAATGAAGAGAAGGTTGGATGTTAATGGACAGAACCTGTGAATTGTGTGCTGCTTAGTTACATTTCCAGCCTTGACAAAATTACAACTAACACTTTATAAGTCTAACCTGATGCACTCACTGGATATATGGCAGTCTGCATTGCTGTTGTGTTTAACTTCTCCCTACCAGTGATTATTCACAGTTGCAATTCATTACAATTAAACACTGAGGGAGTGCATGCACTGTGTTTCCATCTGCTACACAGAGCCAAGGATTTGGGATTCCACAATTCTAATGAGTTCACACCTCATTTGCATCTTCACCATGCTGACAGCCCTGAATCTACACCATAAAAATTCCAACCACATAGCTAGGGAGACTGAAGGTGAGGAGACTTGTTTATTTGGAGAACACAGAAAAGAGGCTATTACTTTGGAATATATCTTCACAGTGGATTACTGAACTTGAGAAGGTGTGCTTGCATTTTGTCAGCTACATACTGCACATGTTGAAATGTCATTAAGAAAATTTTGTTTAATTGTTTTCTATATATATTTTGATTAGCAAGGGCTTTTACACTTTTATCTGTATGCATTAGTTAGAAGTATACTGATGGCATTGGCACATTTGTCAGGGGATTTCACAGGAATACATGATTGGCAATACCTTAATATGGGATGTTCTGTGTTAAATCTGTAGACACGTTTCAGGGACAGTTAATTTGATATCAATTTTAGCATTTCCAAGATGGTTTGTTAGCAAAATGCATCATTTGCCTGTTCTTTTGGGGGTGGGGGAGCAAAGCTGCATTTCTGTTATGACACAAACAAGGATATATTGCTATTGTCACTCTCCTTTTTTTGCATCCAGCTTGTTGTTTATATTTCATATCTCTAGACTGTTTTATGTTTCTCCAGTGGTTAATACTAAAATGCCACATTTTCTGTTTTGTCTGGGAATAGTTATTTTGTAATTATGTGATACTTATGTGTATTATCCTTCTGTTGTCTCAGGAAGATGTTATGCGGCATAACACATACTGTGAATATTTCAGTACATGCCCATGAATTGTACTGCAGGGCTCCTCCAGATGTATCTAGGCATCGGAACTGCAACTTCAGCAGGCCAAAGACATGCTCTATCATATTTCTGGTTTAAGCAGTGTGCCTCATTATGGCATTTTTTAGTGAGTGTGTGTGCATTTCTGATGGGTGCTATCAGCCACAGTTCTAGTGCATAACCTGCATCTCCCAGTAAATGACCTTGTGGGATACCCCCCCAGTAAACATCTGTTACAGCTGGGAGGTGTGCCAGATATGTGAGTTGTGGTAACTGCCAGGGTTGCCACCACACCCATTCAAGATAATTCCCTTAGCATTACACACAACTTGGTAGTTAATACAGTGAAAGCCCTTCTATTAATGCAGCACTTTCACTGTTCCCTGGGTGGTGCCTTAATGTCTACATGTGTGCAGTCTATGGCACCCAGTACTTCATAGTAAAGGCATATTTCTGGCCTTATCCTCAGGAATATGGGGAAAATATATGTGGTCAATATCATGTTGAATCATACCATTCAAAAATGGATGCCGATGCCTGTGACAGCTCCAGCATGTCCCCTGCTGGTCTCTCAAAGGTACCTGCAGCTAAGATTCGAAGTACTACACATACCTTTGTCTAAACTGGGATGGGTTCCCCTCAGTTTGCCCTAGTTCTGAGTTGAAGACAAAAAGGTTGCAGAGTTCTTGTAATGTGTCTCTAACCATCCTGTAGCAATCTACAATTTCCACATTATGTAAGCTGTGATAAGTTATCCAGGGTCTGAAAACTCTTCTTCTTCTTCTTGGTCTTGGTCTGTTAGCAACAGCAGGAGCATAGACTTCAGCCTGTTGCATATGCACATGAATTAAAGCAACAGCAGCCCCTAACATTGTTTTTATGTAGACTCCAATCCGTGGCTATATTTCGATAGGTTTTGGAATTCACAAGAAAAACCATCACTGAGTCTACATGGTTGCTTTATAGCTTATTTAATAGCTTCTTCATATTGGATTGTTGATTAGCATACAACTCAGCTGTTCATGCTGTAATTTGCATGCCACAGTGATTGCCTTGTTTGTGTGGCTGTCTGCAGCTCTACACACCATGTAGAACCACTTACTGAATCCAAAATGGTGAATTACCTCAACGTACACACTGTGTAAACATACCATGTAGGCTTTATTGAATCTGGATGAATGTCTTTCATTATAAATTCAATTTGTTTCATAGTTCTAGAGATTCTAAACTGCATGCAATATCTGAGAGAGAAGATGTAGTTAAATATATTCCAAATTATTTAGGTAATTCTACTTTACTATGAGATACAGTGATCTCAGAGTTAATATATACAAGTTGCCAGGGTGGAGGTACATGGGAGAAAGTCCCCCTGCAAAGCCTCATTAGTAGACTAATTTTTTGAGTTTGTCTTTTGCATACATGGGCCAAACATTTTTTGAATATTACACTTGTGGTACAGAATCATAATATAAACAGAGGTGCTACGTTCAAGATGACATGTGTGTCCTCTTATATAAAAGTCTGAAATTCAACCACCACATAAAACAGGCAATCAAGAGAAATCAGTAATAGCTAGGGACCCTCTACAAGATCAAACTGTACTTAACAGCCAAAGTCATAGCAACCATAGCATCTTCTTGCATTCTCCCTTCCCTTCTTTATGCCACCCCCATACTCATCCACCTGCATTCCACCTCACTCTCCTTACTAGATCAGTGTTACAACAAATTAATCGAATTCACCTCAAACCACAGCCACCAAGCTCACCACTCCATAAATCTAAAACAACTTCAATGGCTCAATCTACAACAGCCCCTAACTCTCTTAAAATTTGGGACTACCCACAAACTCTTATACCTTCCTGTAAAGTGTCTGAGCTTAATCAACCTGCTCCAGCCATTAACCCCACTTGACCATTATGGTATACTGAGAAGCTGTTATTGAATGTAAGCAAGTCTAAGAACTATACACCGACACAGTGTACTCCTCCTGAACTGCCAAAATTGTATACTCTATACCCTGAGCTCTTAGACAAACTGAACATGCAAAATCATTCAGAAATCAGGTAACACGATGTGTATATGATACATGGCTATCAGATATGGTCTTGGTCCACTCCTGGCTAAGTCTGCCTATAATTTCCTAGAGCTCAAAACTTTTAGTCAAACTCATACATGTCTTTTTCTCTACTCTACCCCCCCCCCCAGCTTCTGCCTAATACCCCCTGTCATCTCTAACTGCCACAGCTCTATATATTTCTTGGAAACCATACTGAATATTTTATATCTAAATGTCAAGCTTTTAAATAATTTTTAGCTACTCTATATACATTACTAAGTTCTGTCTATGATTTTAAGTTTCTGTAAAATATTTGTTTAAATACGTTTATGTTATCTGGCTAATTTGTTACTACTGTGGGGCTTCTCTCCCAGGGCATCCACTGAAAAGAAGTACCTATTTGCCCAGTCATTCTATCCTGGTTACAAACACAATAAATAAATAAGGCAACATATTTTTTTCAGTGAATAATACCTATCCCTCAGTATTTAAAACAAAAGAGTATTTTTAAATCAAGTAAGTTCATTTCAGCTACAATGCACTTAGTAAGCCATATACGCAAATGAAATGCGTGAATACATTTATATCTACTAGAGATATGCATTAAGTAAAATGCAATGTATGAAATTTATAGTTTCCTTCACTAAACACCATGGCTGCACTATTAATGAGCAACAATCTTTCAAAATATGCCCCCCAGTAAGGACAAGAATGATACAATGGTGACAGCAAAAAAACTGGGTACTTGCATTATGATTTACTATAAATGGGATTTAGCAGGCAAGCCTTTTAAAATAAACATACTAGCAAAAAAGCAAACAAATTAAATCTTTGTGTAAAAAACTCTATTTAAAAAAAACCCCTGAAATCCAGGACGTAAGTTGTTTATTAAAAAGTAAATGATTTTATCTACAATATGGTCGACTTCTTCAGAATAACCCTTTAGACAGAAACAGCATTAAAAAGTAAATGATTTCATCTACAATATGGTCGACTTCTTCAGAATAACCCTTTAGACAGAAACAGCATTTAAATATGATGTAAAACATACCATGCAACAAATGTGACCAACGAAAATATCCTCTACCATGTCCAAGGGTACATGTTTTAGAATAAAAGACTCCCTTTCAATAGGTATTTGTTATTTTACATTTTCATTTAAACCTTGTGATAACCTGGCCTTAATTTAATGCTACTGTGGCAATACAATGCAATATTTCTGTGTTTTTTTTACTGATGAAATGTGCTCATAAATCTTCTTTGTTGGTCTTCTTGTCACATTGCTAATACTGTAGACTTCAAGTGTAAAATAATTACATTTGTTTTAGTATAATCAAAGTGACACTCTAGTCCAAATGTTCTATCAAGGTGTGTAAAAAAAAGAACTGTTAATTTGTCCAGTGTATATGAAACAACATGCTATATTACATGAAGCAACCACATTCAAACATCCTTTTAGATCTGTTTACTGGTGTCACATTCTTATTTTTTTTCTATGAAATCTTTAAAATGGCATCTTCTTCATAATGGAAATATGTTTCATCCTTGTGCATGTCCAGAAAAGCTGTGTTCTCCATAATAATTACTTTGAAAAATTTCTTTCACAGTGTTGGAATCTACTGAAATGATTACACTCCAAAATCTGAGAATAATATGCTTTTTTTGAATTATTACTTGTTTAGTTGTTCACCTCTTAATAAGCACCTTAACAAATTCCAAGCCTCCCTAAATACTGTTAGTTACTACTTAAGTAATCGAGAAGAGTTAGAAAAAGGCCAAACTCCAATGATAAGAGCTGTGGTAAAAAAGGATTTTTCCAGAATGCAGTATTTTTCAATACAGAGACATATTAGTAGCATTAAGGAAACACCTGCTTAACAGCTACTTTGTATGCTTATGAACTGCTAACTGCTGCTAATGCAAATTAACACTTTCCAGACAAATTTAAAAAACGAAGTTCTTGCAAGAATCTTTATATATTTTGGATTGTTTGAACTGAAAAGAATGGATCCAAATGCTTTGAAAGTAGATTCAACAAATCACTGGCAATATCTGTATTATCTTAATACATTTTAGTTAATGAACAGTCAATGTAATTGCATTTGTACTCCATAAGTCCAATAGTTTTATGCAGTTTCTATCAAAGTAGCATCCCTGTCTTTGCTGATTTCCTCCCAGCATTTATCTTACTTTATATTTCCCTTCAAGTATTAATAATATAAATAAAGTAGGCAAGTCTCAATTCAACATTTTGACTGTTAGCAGTCAGCTGATAAGAGTAAGCCCCAGCAATGGAATATTCCTATATTCCAGAGCTGTAAGATAACAGTTATCATAGCTTTTGCTACTGCTCTTTCAAATAAAAACAATTTCTGTCTTGACTAGTTCTTTCTATTTGCCCAGTGAATAATGTGGATAATGGAGTGTTGCTGTCACATGGTAGTGTTTGACTGTTTAATTGTTTCAAGGAACTTGGGTTAAAAATCCATGCCATTAAGATACATGATGCCTCAAATTCAGTGTAAAATCACTGCTAATTGAATGCATAGGCAATTGGGAAGTAGGCATGCTAGCATGCCTTCTTTTGGATTGTTGTTGTAGTATGCATTGCTGGTAGTGTAACTTTTCTATAGGTTGGGTTATATGAGTTGAAACATGTCTGAAACATTTTGTAGCTTGCTCCCTCATTGCACATTACTGTTGCCTATTATGGTTCAAGTATTCTGTCAGTCATCTGTATTCTCTGTTGTGAATTGTTTTATCATCTTTAATTAACACTAGTCACTTGTGGCAATCTCTTTCTTAGAAGAAAATAAGTCTGAATACCTTTCTTTATGGATTTTTTTTGGTCAACCCAACCTTCCATTGTAACGCACTTTAGTTGTTGCATTTCTAAGTTGCTATTAGTACATATCTGAAATTATTTTAGTTTTTATTATTGAGTCAATAATAAAATTGGGCTACTGTTGGCCAAAGGAGGAGAAGAGGCGGAAGGCATGGCCGAAGGCAGGTAAAGGCTAGGACTGTGATAGTGAGGGTCGGAACTTTGAATGTTGGCAGTATGACTGGTATAGGGAGAGAGCTAGCTGATATGATGGACCAAAGGAAGGTTGGTATATTGTGTGTGCAAGAGACCAGATGGAAGGGGAGCAAGGCTAGGTGTATCTGAGGCAGGTTCAAATTGTTTTATCATGGTATGGATGGGAGGAGAAATGGCATAGGCATTATCCTGAAGGAACAGTATGCTAAGAGTGTTTTGGAGGTGAAAAGAGTGCCGGATAGAGTGATGTTTATGAAGCTGGAAATTGATGGTGTAATGATGAATGTTGTTAGTGCATATGTTCCACAAGTTGGGTGTGCAATGGATGAGAAAGAAAAATTTTAGAGTGAGTTGGATGAAGTGGTGATGACTGTACCCAAGAGTGAGAGACTGGTGATTGGAGCAGATTTCAATGGGCATGTTGGTGAAGAGAACAGAGGGGATGAGGAAGAGATGGGTAGGTATGGTGTTAAGCAAAGGAATGCAGAAGGTCAGAATGTAGTGGATTTTGTGAAAAGGATGGACATGGCTGTGTTGAATACGTATTTTAACAAAAGGGAGGAGCATAGGGTGACATAAAAGAGTGGAGGAAGATGCACACAGATGGATTATATCTTATGCAGAAGGGCCAGTCTGAAGGAGACTGGAGACTGTAGATTGGTGCAGGGGAAAGTGTAGTTAGGCAGCATAGGATGGCGGTTTGCAGGATGACATTGGTGATAATGAAGAGGAGGATGAGTGTGAGAGCAGCACCAAGGATCAAATGGTGGAAATTGAAAAATGGTAATTGTGAGGTGATGTTCAGGGAAGAGTTAAGACAGGCACTGGGTGGCAGTGAAGAGTTACCGAATAGCTGGGTAACTACAGCAGAGCTAGTAAGAGAGATGGCTAGAAAGGTGCTTGGTGTGACATCTGGAAAGAGGCAGGAGGACAAGGAGACCTAGTGGTGGAATGAAGAAGTACAGGAGAGTAAACAGAGAAAGAGGCTGGCGAAGAAGAAGTGGGATTGTCAGAGAGATGAAGAAAGTAGACAAGAGTATAAGGAGATGAGGTGCATGGCAAAGAGGGAGGTGGCAAAGGCTAAGGATAAGGCGTATGACGAGTTGTATAAAAGTTTGGACGCTAAGGAGGGAGAAAAGGTCCTGTACCAATTGGCTAAACAGAGGGACTGAGCTAGTAAAGATGTGTAGCAGGTAAGGGTGATAAAGGATAATGAGGGAAACATACTCACAAGCGAGGAGAGTGTGTTGAGCAGATGGAAAGAGTACTTTGAGGGGCTGATGAATGAAGAGAATGAGAGGGAAAGAAGGCTGGATGATGTGCAAATAGTGAATCATGAAGTGCAGTGGATTAGGAAGGAGGAAGTAAGAATAGCTATGAAGAGGATGAAGAACAGAAAGGCTGTTGGTCCAGATGACATACCTGTGAAAGCATGGAGGTGTTTAGGTGAAATGGCAGTAGAGTTTTTAACTAGATTGTTTAATGTAATCTTGGAAAGTGAGAGGATGCCTGAGGAATGGAGAAAAAGTGTTTTGGTACCAATTGTTAAGAATAAGGGTGATGTGCAGAGCTGTAGTAACTACAGAGGGATTAAATCAATCAGTCACAGCATGAAGTTATGGGAAAGAGTAGTGGAAGCTAGTTTAAGAAGGGAGGTGATGATTAGTGATCAGCAGTATGGTTTCATGCCAGGAAAGAGCACTACAGATGTGATGTTTGCTTTGAGATTGTTAATGGAGAAGTACAGAGAATGTCAGAAGGAGTTGCATTATGTCTTTATGGATTTAGAGAAAGCATATGACAGGGTGCCTAGAGAGGAGTTGTGGTATTGTATGAGGAAGTTGGGAGTGTCAGAGAAGTATGTAAGAGTGGTACAGGATATGTACGAGGGTGGTGTGACAGCGGTGAGGTCTGCAGTGGGAGTGATGGATGTGTTTAAGGTGGGGGTGGGATTACATCAAGGTTCAGCTCTGAGCCCTTTCCTATTTGTAATGGTGATGGACAGGTTGACAGACGAGGTCTATGATGTTTGCAGATGACATTGTGATCTGTAGTGAGAGTAGGGAACAGGTAGAGGAGACCCTGGAGAGGTGGAGATATGCTCTAGAGAGAAGAGGAATGAAGGTCAGCAGGACTAAGACAGAATATATGTGTGTGAATGAGAGGGAGGATAGAGGAATGGTGAGGATGCAGGGACTAGAGGTGGCAAAGGTGGATGAGTTTAAATACTTGGGATCAACAGTTCAGAGTAATGGTGAGTGTGGAAGAGAGGTGAAGAAGAGAGTACAGGCAGGATGGATTGTGTGGAGAAGAGTGTCAGGAGTGACTTGTGACAGATGAGTACCAGTAAAAGTGAAAGGGAAGGTCTACAAGAGGGTAGTGAGACCAGCTATGTTATATGAGTCAGAGACAGTGGCATTGACAAAAAAGGCAGGAGTCAGAGCTTAACGTGGCAGAGTTGAAGATGTTAAGATTTGCACTGGGTGTGACGAGGATGGACAGGATTATGAATAAGTATATTAGAGGGTCAGCCCAGGTTGGAAGGTTTGGAGACAAAGCCAGAAAGGCAAGATTACGTTGGTTTGGACATGTGCTGAGGAGGGATGCAGAATATATTGGGAAAAAGATGCTAAGGATGAAGCTGCCAGGTAACAGGAAAAGAGGAAGGCCTAAGATAAGGTTTATGGATGTGTTGAGAGAGGACATGCAGGTGGTTGGTGTGACAGAGCAAGATGCAGAGGACAGGAAGACATGGAAACAGTTGATCTGCTGTAGCGACCCCTGACGGGAGCAGCCGAAAGAAGAAGAAGAAGAAGATTATGGAGTCATTTATATCTCTGGTACTGGACATATAATCTCTATTATGTCTAACCGTTCTTTATGAAGCTCTTGTAAGTATTCTCTACTTAACATGTACATGCCATATTTTTGTCCTTGTCCAGTCTATATTTCACTTTAGCAGTATTCTTCTACAGATTAAGTATTACTTACCAAACCCTAGCCATGCTTTACAAGGTTTTATACTTTGCATCTGACTAATTTATCATACAAAAAGGCGTGGGATGTGCCACATTGATAGACTAATACTGGCGGTTCCTTTTCTTTCCCAACATGCATCTTCTGTGCATCTGTAAGTGCTCTTGTCCTAGAAGCAACTGGTCTTTCCTCTCATAGCATCACAGCATTAAAACCAGGGAAGATGAGGCACCAGTCCCAACTATTAAGTTGTAAGGATATTGACTTGGGTATGTAACCCTTCAGGCAAAACTATATGGTAGCTTACAAGCTGTAGTAAGATGATCATGATCACTTATAGACTACTGCCTGCAAACTGTAAACTATGTTATGATTTGTCTATAAGCAATTGCAATAATTTGTGCTTAATGACAGCTTGTAGTCAGTCAAACTGTTATTTCTGTCAAAGGCAACAATAAGTTAGCATATTGCTACACTGGCAAAATTTACTTTTTTAAACATGTTTTTCTGTTGGTGGTTATTGTAAGATTGGAACCTTGGCTTTTTAGCACCAAACACTGATCTAGTTGTGACACCTGTGGACCAAGCACTGCTCTAGCTGTGATGTGTGTGACAACAGAAGCCAAGATATTGCTGCCCGGTAAAAGAGCAATACTGCACTGTGTACCATAAGGAATAAATTACCAGAATGGGGCTTGCCACAGTAGAATGCTGAATACATACATGTTCATTGACTAATACCCAGATATGTGATAGAGTGGTAAATGGTGAGTGGTGATTTCTATCAGCCTAGCAGCAAAATAGACTTGCTACTAATAGCTTAATATTCATGATGCTGTACCTTGTAGACTCACTGATGACCAGTGTAATAAAGTGTTTGACCAGTTGGCCTTATCAACACTGCTGGCATCTAGGCTTATGCAGTGAGATCCTCAATCACATCACAGGCGACAGGCTGGTAGCAGGAAATGCCTTTTTGTCATGTTTTACAGTCTGGTATTATTGTACAACTTTGTTAACGTCATGCAAAAATGCAGCAAACATCTCAGTAGTGCCATCAATTTGGTAACTCATTGGTTATCTAGTAGACTGTGAACATCATGACTGAAAGACAAGCTGCATCTGGCTGCAAGTTAAGAAATTATCATCTGTTCTCCATCCGCACTTATAAGAGCTCAAATGTTGTATCATAATGTTAAAAATTACTATATCAGTCAGAGATGGTGGCAGAGAAAGTTTATAATAAGTATGCTAACCAATGTGCCAACCCGATAACTTGTGATATCATTAAAGAAACTGACATTTTACAAGCTATCATTAAACAGTCAATGTCACTTATACACAGCAGACAAGCATCAAATGGAAGTATAGACAGCCACAAGAATCTCTTGCTACAGCTATAATTTATTGCCACACAACAGGTTTATTCACAACAAAATATTTTAAAGATTAGACTCTTCAATTTATTTCCTAAGTATTCAAAGTACTTTATTTCCATTTCCTCACTCATAAGCTATATTTTAATGTAGAACTTTTCTATTGGCATATTTATCTTAGGCATATTATGTACACAGTTTGCAAGATACAGCATAATTCATAAAACTCCTTTTAATGTCTGCTTATATTCTAGCTTTGGTATTGGAAACCCTTTCTGATTTCTTGTGGGACAATTTAAATTCCCTTTAATGTTAAGATACAGCCCACATATTTAGACTTGTCCCTCTAATTTGTAATTTGTTTTTATTTATTTTGTGATTATGTAGTCTTTATCCATCAGATTTATAGCCTTTTATTATGCTATACTTTAGTACAGCCACACACTAAATGGATCACTCCTTATACTATCAATACCATTCATGACTTCAGTTACTCAGAAACAGCTCTTTGGATCTCTTTTTAACTACTGTGATGCTAAATAGATGCTAAAGGAATCTAAATCTTCCTGAGTGTATTATTATATGCACAAAGTTTAGAATTTCTTTTGTATCGTTTTATCTTTTAAAGACTGGCTTGTTTATAGGTGCTGGAAAAATAATTTTTAGCTTTCCTGAGACCACTTATTCACTTAATGCAAGAGGTAGAGTTTTCTTTTAATCGATCTATTCAGAGCATGCAGACTATGGAAACATGAATCTTATATTTCTTTATAGCAGTGACCATACTAATCCCCCATTCTGTATACTGTATCTTAATGAAAACTAAACTCTTTATTCTGTTCATTTCCTATTTATCTTTATTTCTAAGTTATACTAGAATTTTCTAGCAGCATGTATTGTTGCAGCAGGTTTTATTTGCACGTGCTATTCTTTGAACAAGCCCATTGATCCTGAAAATAAATTAGTACAGTCATACATTATATTATTGTTATGTTTTTACAGAGTATCAAAAATATCTGTGAGACAATGAGATTAATTATTCACATATTTGGTCATTTTTTGATACTGTGAATTTGTTTTACCTTTTTCAAGTTCTTACAAACCACAAAACTCAAAACTAATTTAGTTCTTTATATGCTACTGTTTGAAAAAAAAAAGTAGAATCTACTTCATATTTTTATACTCAGATTTTTGGGAATACTTTCTAATCTCACTTAAAAAAAAAAAAAAAATATATATATATATATATATATATATATATATATAGATATATATCTATATATTCTGAGAAAGCATTGAGTTTGCACCTTTGTCTCACTTAAATTTCATATTTCTGCCCATTAATTTCATGCATTTCTTGCCAACAGTCTAAGATTCATTCCTGCCTCAGTGCTTGAAATTTTAACATTTTTAGGTTTTTCAACTTACTATACTGCTGTGGTGGTGCTGCGGTAGCGTTGTCGCCTCACAATAAGATGTTGTCCTGTTCGATTCTCAGCTAGAGCATCTTCTGTGTGGAGACGTGTGAATGGGCGTACCTTCATTGAAGGTTGTGCGTCAGGGCCGGCAACTCGGCACGTAAAAATCAACTTCCAATCATTAGCGGACCGGAGTTCCGCTGTGGCGACCCCTAACCGGGAAAAGCCGAAAGACACAACAAGGTTTTTCAACTTGCTGTGAGGAATGAATAACATTTCTTGATTAAAAGTTTCCAATTTCCTCAAAACACAGCTATAGCAAGGTGATGCAGGCAATTAATAGTTCCATTTAGATTTGCACTTCTGTACTTCATAGACACTTTTGAAAGCATAGGCATTTTACTCCAGCAGAAATTATTTCTTCCATTTTGGGAGATATAGCCCCACCTTACCCTATCTGTCACAAGGCATTCTAATCAGTTTTTAGGGTAAGCTGTCCAGTTTAGCTCTGTGCACTCCAGACAGCCATGACATATTTTTTTTTCAATTAATCTGGATAGTTGAATATGTCACATCGCACATATATCACAGAAGTGAAACAGAATAGTATAAGGCTGTGTTTATCATGTCTAAGTGCCCTCCAGTATTTCCTAATGAGTAAGTAACTGGGAACAGAACTGATAAAGTCTAAAATTTGATAGATAACTGGAAAACATGCATTGTCTTACAATGGTCACTCTGCTAGCCTCCCTGTCATTTGTATCTCCATGTGTGTGTGTGTGTGTGTGTGTGTGTGTGTGTGTGTGTGTGTGTGTGTGTGTGTGTGTGTGTGTGTGTGTGTGTAGTCAATATCACTCAGATACTTTAGGACTTATCAGTATCAAGCAGAGATTCAACAGAGTCATAAATATAGCACCTGATTTCATAGCTAGGCGGATTCCTTAATTTTGTCTACTGAGTGGAGACTACTATCACTAAAGATTAACTTATGTCCCAAAATATTATTTTTGACCTGTCAGTTTAATCAATAAATCCATACTCTACTTATATGGATCGTGAGAATCCCAAAATTCACTTAGTTGCATGAAATAGACTAGAAAATCCCAAAATTCATTTAGTTGCATGAACTAGACTTTTACAACATATTCACAGTTCAGAATCGTCATGATTCTCTTAATGTGGTTGATATAGCTGGCAACAAAATTGAATGTCTGGGCCATGTGGTTAAGAAATAATGTTTCTCTTGTATTGAAAGTCATAAGGATATAAAAGGAACTAAAATAGAGGCTGCAATGTCCAAGATGGTAATTAGGGGAATTGCTAACTGTGAGAATGAATCCCGTTTTATCAATAAGGCACTGAACTAAAATTGCTTTTTTCCATTCTGGTAAAGCAAGATTATTAGCCCCATTCCCATATTTCCCATATCAAACTTTTCTCCCTTTTTCTCCCTTTTATTCTAAATTTTTTGTGATGTTCCAATCATGAAAGAGAACTACATTGTATAATCTTTATTTATTAAGAATAGAGAGAGAATGGCTTTAGCTAAACATTAAGGAACTTTTCTTGCTTACCAAGATGGAAAAGCAAATACTCCTCTTACTGATTTTCAGAGGAAACTACTCATAAAATTCCACCTGGATCTAGTAGGCTTTTTAGGAACACTGCTGAACACAGGAAATTTAAGGAATATCAGCCCTTTGGACCTATCAGCCCTTTGGACCTAAAGGTATTTAACACTTCACAGTTTTAGGTAAGAATCTGATATACCACAGCATATTAAAAAATGCATGCGTGCAGTGAAGGCACTTGATCTTTTACCAAGGTTATGAATGGAAAAGTTCTATATATTACCTATTATCAGTATTTGTAGCTCATCCAAATTATCCTCAGTTTAGTAATCAAAGTAGAGAACCTGGGACTGTAGAAGAAAATTTTATAATAAAAAGCAGTCATTGGAATCATTCTATGGCAGGTTAGGCTCTTGGCAATGAATGCTCACCAGAAAATTTCTGCATTAATATTTTTACCCTTAACCCCTACCCCAACAAATGGCCCCTATATTTATTCATATAACCAGTTATTTGTTGGACCTGTCAGGATCAGATGGGTGTGGCTATGAGTTTTGGCGATGGAGTTTTGTTAAAATCATTTTGAGATAAAATGGAGAAGTTAATGAAGTCCATCTCTACATCTGTCCTGAAGACCAATGACTTCTTCTGTAGAAGGACAGGAATATCCAATACATATTTCATACATGTAGTACAGAACTGGAAATTTCAAAAACCTCTAATGAAGGCTCACTGGATTAATAGACCAAAACAGGGCCTACAAGTAGGAGTTGGTAAGAATGGTCTCTATTAAAAGATGAGCTTGAGAATAAGTTATGGGCTAATGTGTCATCTAGCCTTGTGCAAGCAACTTTAAACCATATGTTTCTTTCTTAAAGAATCAAGGTCTAATATTTATTGCAAATATTGGCATCTGGTAAAATAATCTGTAGGAGTACATTTAATGTGTGATGTACATATGATTCATGTAGATGTGCAAACCTTTACTTAAGCTGATTCTTTAAATGACAGAGCCTTGGCCTGTTGATTTGCACAACGTCTAATAACATGTTTTAAATTTATTGCAATATTCAGGATTATTGGCAACAGAAATATAAAAGTGGGCTGGCATAGTATTCTAAATTGAACAAACTGTTGAAACACCCAAACGACAAACTCTGTAATCCAACTGGGCAGAAATAAAGAGGCACAAACGTGGATATTGTAAAGCGCTTTTCGTTTATAATACAATATAAACTTCATCAGACAAAGTAAAAAACACACAAATGCATTTAAATAGATTAAGATAACCAATCAAATGTTAGATAAAATTACACATCAAAAACGTCACCACCCTCTTAACGTAGTTCAAAGTACAAAGTTATTTAAAACTCTTAAAACTTTTATATAGTGTAATACTAAAACATTTACTGTTTATATATATAAAAACTGTCAACGTTTTAGACTTTTTAGTTTTAAAATACTATTAATAATACATCCTTCATTCAAACCTGGTGAACTATAAGCATTCAGCATGATTTGCCAAGATAATTCTAGTTCATCTAATTTAAGTACGTCAGGTCCACCTCTAACATCTTTGTGTACCTGATCAATAACAATAAATTTAAAACTATGATTAGAGAATTGAGCAACATGCTTAGCCAAAGCATTCTCTAATTTGTTTTTCCTTGTTGCATAAAGATGTTCGTACATACGGTTACGAAGTTTCCTTTCAGTTTTGCCTACATAAAATGCAGGACAAAACTGACATAACGCAAGGTAAACAACTAATTTAGAATTACAGTTATTCCTCCATCTCAACTTAAACTGTAAATCATTAACACTGAATCTATTAGATTCCAGTATGTACGAGCAATAGTTACAAGATTGGCATTTGTACATGTCTGGAGTCCTGACTATGTTATTTTTAAGTTCACAGTAGTCTTTAAGGTTCATACCTCTCCTGTAAGTAACTAAGGGGTGTTTGCCTACACAGTTAAGCACTTTGTTGTCACTCTTAAAGAGTTCCCAGTTTTTCTTCAAAGTTCCGAAACACCTAGAACTATCCATGTTAAATGTAGTTATAAAAGAAGGAGGTGCAGAATTCACCACCTGCTCAATTAATGAACTACGTTAAGAGGGTGGTGACGTTTTTGATGTGTAATTTTATCTAACATTTGATTGGTTATCTTAATCTATTTAAATGCATTTGTGTGTTTTTTACTTTGTCTGATGAAGTTTATATTGTATTATAAACGAAAAGCACTTTACAATATCCACGTTTGTGCCTCTTTATTTCTGCCCAGTTGGATTACATAGTATTCTAAATAAATAGAAAAGAATGCACTTGGATCACTAGATTTGGTGGCTTATTTTTTCCTGGCTGAAAAGTACATTTCTAACAATTTTGTTAATTTTTTGTTATGCTAAACATTTGTTTTTCTGTTTTTGTATGACTACAGGGCTTCTGTCCTGGTTGCCAGTATGACTATAATTGATTATTTGTGATAATTTAGTATGGTTTAGGGATGATTACTTTCCGTCTAAGCACTATGTGTTTAATAATTAATGAGAGGACTGACACGATTGGTGCACTTTATATTTAAAAGTTGATCTAGCTAAATGGTTGTAAGTACACTGAAGAAGGCTTATAGCTGAAACCAGTATGTCTTGTCAATAAATATTTTTTGATTCTCTTACTACTGTGCTGGCCGTTTTTTGCTTTTGTATTACTGATTTGTGGACTTTGCACTTGCCTTACTTGCAAAACCTGCTTTTTGGAGTTGTTGCATTCCCAAAAACATGTTCTCAAATACCCTTTCTTGCCCATCACAGCTTCAACTATTTCTATCTATCTGTAGAAAAAAATATCTCAAGTCTAAGTGGATTAAAAAGAAGCTGTGCAAACACTGCTATGAAAACAAAAGGTATACTTGCAAGTCATACAGCTATTCTCCCATTGGTTCCTTTGCATATTTCCTCTCCATCCTCATTTCATACATTATTATACTTGTCCTACTAATTATCCTATTTTAACCACAGTTTCTATTCTAGAATCAAACAAACTAGAACTGATCTTTCATTTAAATCTCTGCTGTTTCTTTTTATTTGTTTGTAGTCTCCAATCCAGTGGCATCTCCAGCTTGGCTGCATTACAATCTGTGACTTCTCCTTCCCTAGTTATTTGCTCCCAATGCCTTGATTCCTACTTCTCTCCAATAAATTCCAGCTCCCTCTTCCCTATTTTCTACACCACTACTTGCAGTCATTTCTGTTGGTAAAAATCTTCTTTCTCCATTTCCATGTTGGCTTAGTTCTCAAAATACGGGTCTATATTATGTTATCGAAAAACGTATTTGCTGATCAATAAACAGTGAAAACACTAATCTCCAAATGGCCACTTCAACAAATTTCTTCCCAGTGGACTTTGATTAGTAGATTATTACCTGTGTTATACATATCAACCTTAACAATGTAGTTTTAAGGTAGTCCATCAAATTTGGTAATCCTAAGCCACCTTGTTCTGTGAGGAGAAACACCCTGTTCCAATTACCACTTGCAGTCTTTCCCTCCCAATTAAATGCTTTAATTCATTTCTTTATTAATTATGATCCACAGCATTTCCTATGTTTGTTAAAATTGTGTCTGACCAGTGCTATCTCTATGTTTTTTTTTAGATTTGTTTTGCCCCCGAATAAGCTGTATTTCCAATTTGCTATACAAGTTTTAACATATTTTATTAAAACTATAGATTAATCTCCATTATGCTTATTTGAAGCTGCATAAATTCTCTTATGCTCTTTTTTTTCCTCTACAAATTGCGTAGTCAATCATATATTATGAGGTTATGATATTGCCATGTTGATGGTCAGGCTATGTTCCCATACTTCCTTTATTTATTACATCATCTGCTGATACACAAAGTAAGTGACAATGTTTTTTACATATGGTATAACTCCGCAGCATCTACCTTCCATGTGATCAATGTTTAAAGAATGTCCTACAACACTACTATTTATATGGTTGATTCAGCTCTCCACACCATCTATAGTAAAAGAAAAATGATTTGTAGACCATATGTGATCATCTATGAGTGCTTGTGCAGTGAGGTCTTGTTACAGCAATTCTCAGGAAGGGGAACCCGTCATTAGCCATTCACTCCCATTCATCATGTGCTGGTTCCTGCATTGCGTGGGTCAATATCTGAATCCAGATAAACTGGGGTACAATCAGGGATTTTCATCTGCGCAACTCAAATGGCAATAGCATCAAGAGTTTTCCATTACAGAATATGGGATACTCAAAATATTAGGAAATTATCAACATGAGTAAAGCACACCATGGGTTATTTGTTTCCATATTCATACATGTACATTTGCACATGCACACAGACACACACACACACACACACACACACACACACACACACACACATACTCTCTCTCACAAAAAAAAATAAAATGTGCTGGAGTTATAACTCTGCTGAGTATTTTCCTGCTTCTAATAGCCTTATCTTTGCCTTCTCCCAAATTTACAATTTAGAATTATACTTTATAGGAAATGAAATACCTGTGTAAATTTCTAAGTTAAAAAACATAGTGCTACCTATTGCATCCATTAGATTTGCATTAAAGACATATCTACCACAATATAGTATTTTATTTTATTGTTACTTACTCAGTGCAGTGACTCTGAAAACATTCAGCATACGATGACAATGTGTAAGATTCTAGTGAATTGGTACACATATAATCATGGATTCTTATATAATGAATGAGATACAGTACATATCTTAAAGCATTCATTATAAAAAGTATTTCACAAATAATTAGATACTGATGCAGTTATCATAAACTAGATAGGAATGATAAGAACATTGTTTTTTTCATACCTACTGGTCATGCTAATAAAACACTCGCTACAGTTGCATTAAGCATTATATACTACTGTAAGAGAACAGAATGAGTATAAAGTATCTTCTTGTTCATAGAAAGCAAATGTGTATCCACTTGATTAAGGGATGTCATATCAGTCAGATAATAAGGATTAGATTTTAAGTGAGAGAAAATAACATATTATGAGTTCTGCCATACTGCTTTCATTTTTAACTTGCATAGAATATTTGAATTATTCTTCTTATATTGATAATTATTAACAATGAACTATATCTTAGATTTCTGAAAAGTGATTCTATATTGCAAATTATAGGTTCATAGGTAGGTACTAGGCTATGTGCCGGAAGGCATTTATAAGCCTAGCCAGAATGTGTTGGCTTTCGCTGCCCCCTTAGATTAGGTCCCTGTGCCTCTGTCCAGCAGAGCCATTGAAGTGATCCCTGGGGTAAACTTTCTGTTTCCCATCCACTCATCAACGTTTCTCTTGAAGAGGGTTAGCGAGGAGCTCTGCCTAATGTAGACTGGAATCTTGTTCCAGAGCATGGGAAGTCTCTGGGACAAGAATCTATCCCTCCAGCACATCCTATTTATTGTTGTGGTGAGGTTTAGATCCCTGGAGCATGTGGCTCGAGGGATATGGTTTTCTTTAGGTGGAGCATGTCCATCAATTCTGGGGTGGACATGGCCTTGTATGACAGGCAGAGATCACCTCTGACTAGGTGGCATATAACCGAGTACAGCTGGAGTTTCTTCAGTCGAGCTGCATAGGGCATCTGCTTGAGGCCAGTGATCCTCTTGATGAGGTACTTCTGTGGTCTTTCCAGTTGTTGCAGCTGTCTTGTAAGGTACATCTCAAATGGGGCATTGTACTCTATGATGGGTCTGATGAGTGATGCATAGAGGGGCCCAATGACCTCTTTCAATCTGGATGCAAATCCTTTTGTGATTAGATGGGCCACATAGAAGGATTTTCTAACCACTTTGGCAATGTGATTATCAAAGGAGAGGTTACTATCTACTTGGGTCCCCAGATCCCTTATTACATCTTCCGTATTTAGGGGGCTACCACCTATGTGATAGTTTGTGGGTACTTTGTTTTTTCCAAAGGGGATGACTATGCACTTTTTGGCATTTAGCTTGAGGCCATGGTTTTGACACCAGGTATCTGTCTCAGTGAGACCCTTTTGGAGGATGTCTGTGTCAGCCGGAGAGTCAATTATAGCCCCTAGTTTGCAGTCATCTGCAAACATGGTCAGCCATAGTCCTCCTGTGCTTGCCTGTACCTCTGAGAAGCATATGCTGAACAGGAGGGGTCCTAGGACTGAGCCCTGTGGAATGCCCCTTGTAACTGGTTTAGAGTCAGACCTAGTTCCCACAACTCTTACCATATGGGTTCTGTCTATGAGCCAGTTGGCAACCCATCTCATGACGTAGGGGTTTATGTTCAGGCTGGTGAACTTGTCTATAATACCTGAGTGGAGAATGGTGTTGAAGGCCTTTGTGAGGTCTAGGTAGGCTGTGTGGACCACCTTTCTCTCATCTTTAGCCTTGGTAACTGTCTCAAAGAAGTCCACCAGGCTTAGGAGGCATGATCTGCCCTTAACGCCGAACTGGATAGGGTCCAGTGTTTGGAGGTTCCCAATGTCTCTGTTAATGAGATCCATAGGTTCATAGGTTCATAGGTTCATACTAGGCTATCTGCCCTGGGGCAATTATCATCCTAGCCCGATTTTGTTTGGCTTACGCCACCCCTTGATTTGAGTATACTGTGCCCTTTTTAAGGTTTAGTTTGCTGTGCCTCTGTCTAATAGTGACACGGAAGTAATCCCCGGGACAAACCTATGATCCCCCATCCACTCATCAAGATTCTTCTTGAAGAGATTCAGTGAGGTGCTCTGCCTAAAATGAATTGGAATTCTGTTCCAGAGTGAAGGGAGCCTCTGGGTTATGAATCTGTCCCTCCAGCAAGTTCTATTTATTTCAGTGCTGAGGTTCAAGTCCCTTGAGCATGTGGCTCTAAGGGATTTAGATTTACTGAGGTGGAGCATGTCCATTAATTCTGGGTTGGACATAGCTTTATATGTCAGGCATAGATCGCCTCAAAGTAGGCAGTATGCAACTGAGTAGAGCTGGAGTTTTTTTAACCGAGCAGCATATGGCATCTGTTTGAGTCCCTTGATCCTCTTGGTGAGGTACTTTTGGTGTCTTTCTAATTGCTGCAGGTGTCGGGTAAGGTACATCCCAAAAGGGGCATTGTATTCTATGATAGGCCTGATGAGGGATGAATAAAGGGGCACAATTACCTCTCTTGATCTAGATGTGAATCCTTTCATGATGAGGTGGGCTATGTAAAAGGTCTTTTTAACCACTTTGGCAGTGTGGTTATCAAAGGAGAGATTGCTATCAACTTGGGTCCCCAGATCCCTAATTACTTTCTCTGTACTTAATTGGTTACCGCCTATGTGGTAATTTGTGGGCACATTGTTTTTGCCAAAGGGTATGACTATACACTTTTTGGCATTTAGCTTTAGATCATGGCTCTGGCACCAGTTATCCATCTCTGTGAGACCTTTTTGAAGGATGTTTGTGTCAGCTGGAGAGTTGATTATGGCGCCTAGTTTGCAGTCGTCTGCGAACTTGGTAAGCCATAGTCCTCCCATGCTGGCCTGTACCTCGGAAAAGTATATACCGAACAAGAGCGGTCCCAGGAAGGAACTTTGTGGGATGCCACTTGTGACCGGTTTCGAGTCTGACATGGCTCCAGCAACTCTCACTCTGTGGGTTCTGTCTTTGAGCCAGTTTGCGACCCATCTTGTGACATAGGGGTTTATATTTAAGCTGGATAGCTTATCTATGATGACCGAGTGGGGTATTGTGTCAAATGCCTTTGCTAGGTCCAGATAGGCTGTGTGGACTACCTTCCTTTCATCTATGGCTTTGGTGACTGTTGCGAAGAAGTCAACCAGGTTCAAAAGGCAGGATCTGCCCTTGACGAAGCCGAACTGGGTAGGATCTAGTGTCTGTAGGTCCCCAATGTCTTTGTTTATGAGCTCCATGATGATCCTCTCCATAGCCTTGCAGACTAAGCTAGTCAGGCTTATGGGGCAATAGTTTCCAGGGTCCGTGGAGGCTCCACCTTTGTGGAGTGGGACCACTGTTGCTGTACGCCATTCTGTGGGCACATATCTTGATGATGCACTCCATAGATTTGCAGACCTAGCTAGTCAAGCTTATAGGGCAATAGTTCCCAGGGTCTGTTGTGTCTCCACCTTTGTGGAGCAGAATAACCATTGCTGTGTGCCACTCTGTGAGCACATAGCCTGTGGAGAGGCAGTGTTTTAACAGTGTGTTTAGGTGAGGGGTTAGTTCATGTTTGAGCTCATGTAGGATGCATCCTGGGACACTGTCCGGTTCCATTGATGCTGTATTTTTGGCTTTGGAGAGAGCTGTTTTAACCCAAGTGTCTGTGATTTCAGGGGCACTACATTCTTCTGGTATAGTTATTGGCCCTTTCAGGGGTGAGAGGAGGGTGAAGTTTGCACTGAACCTGTCTGCCAGGATGTTGGCTATATCGGTCAGTTCAGTGTATTTTGTGCCATTCTGCACTAACTCCAAGCAGATCTGAGAATTGCCACTTAGATTCATGGCATAGCTAAAGAATGCCTTGTGGTTATCTTTGGAGTGCATGGCAATTTTTTCTTTCACAGCTAGCCTTGGATGATTTTATGAGGGAACGTAGTTTCTTGCAGATACTGATCATGGATGTCTTTCCTTCTTGGGATTTTACTCTTTTCTGCACTAGTTTCCTCCTATTGTATAGCTTGTTTATGGCAGGGGTCCACCAGACTGGTTTCCTTTTCTTGGAGGAGTAAGTCTTGGTTTTGTTTGGGATAGCACGATCCATGCATTCTTCTAGGTGCCCGTAGAGTGCATTAGTAAAATACCTTGCAGCTTGGACAGCGTTATCCTTTAGCATGGGGGCTTTGGAACTTCCCATCTTGGTCTTAAGTAATGTGAAGTTTGCTTTTGAAAAGTTTTTCAAGGTGGTTTCTTTGACTGGGGATGGTGGCAGAATGTGGATATCCAGAGTGATTAGTTTATGGTCAGATCTAACCAATGAGGGGTTGACATCCGGTGTGGAACACCGGTCATCCATGTTGGTGATGATCAGGTCCAATATGTTGTCACTTCTGGTGGGGGTGTTGTCCAGTTGATCCAGGGCATTTGAGTTTATAAATTCTAGGAAATGTTGGACAAGGGAGTTTGTACTTGATTAGTTCTCCCAGTTAATGTTTGGGTAATTGAAATCACCCATTATCAGGTTGTTTGGTAAGACCTTTATGTTGCCCAGTGTTTCCAGGAATGCGGAGTGGGGGTCCTGGGACATGGTGTGTGATCTGTAGCATGCTATAATTTGAAGAGCAGTTTTGCCCATTGTTAGTTGCACATGGATGATCTCTGAAGCATTGTGCTGTGCCACTAACCTGGAGGTGTGGGTATCCTTGATGAATATGGACACTCTCCTGCCTTTTGTATTTCGGTCCGGGTTTTGTGGCCGAAATGTATGGTATGAGTTGTAGCCTGGTAGTGCCGGGGTGGTGCTTTCTGGAGGCTTAAACCAGGTTTCTGTTACTGCACATATATCGATTTTCTCCGTACTGTGGAGTGCATCAAGTCCGTGCATTTTGAGGTTTAGACTTCTGGCATTGAGTAGCATTACCCTCAGTTTTTTGTTACTTGCGCTATTTACGGTGGTGGTTTGTCTTTTAAGCCTTGCCTAAAAAAGGCACTATGGGGGTGGCAAGAGCCTTGGCCAGTATTCAAAAGCCTATGGGTGACAGGTGCAAGCTGTCTAGCAAAGCAGTGTGGCTTGTCGAGCATGTCATCCCAGGCTGACAGACACTGGATCCCCTTTGAATGACACCAGAAGCTTAGCCAATTGGTGAAACTAATATTTTTTTCTCTATACCATGGTATAATTCTTGGTGAGGGCAGGATGCTACTCAGGGTCAGGGTCATACTGGCCTGGGCTACGTGATCAGGGAGCTCCTCCATGTCTCTTTTTATGTAGTCCAGGGAGGTATGGCTCAGGTCATTCACACCAACATTGACAATTACAGAGTCATATTTGTACTTGTTCTGGAGTGACCTGAGTGCTTGTATTATGTGGCAGACCCTGGCACCTAACAGGCAGCTAACAGTAACCTTCTCCTTGTTCAGCCTAATGAGTGGGACATCAGTGTGCCTGACTATAAAGTCACCTATTACTAGTGTGCTGGGTATGCTATTTTGCCTTAAGGGCTGTGATTGCATGGCAGACTGGTTTTGTGAAGTATGTGTCTCATGGTTTGTGTTGGGGAGTGGAGGTTACTTGGATGTCTGCTTTGGAGGTCTCTGTTGCTTTTGCAGATTTTTATTTAGAGCCTCTGAGTATGCTTTTGTGTATTTATGTGTGTTTTTTACTGGTGCTAGTTTCCTAGGTCTATGTGAGACTGGTGGTGTGATGCAAGTAATTCCCTTCTCCTCTTGACTGCCTGGTCTAGTCTTGGGGTTAGCCTCCAGTTTGGCTGTATAACTGCATCTCTCACATGTATTAGTGTTTTGTGGAAGGAGGAAAGGGTTGTCTGTGTACATGAGGCAATTGTAACATTGTCTCAAAATGTCACCAGCTGAACCAGAGAGTACACCTGAAACTGCCCTTTGGACATGCCTGGATAGGTACAGTGAACTGTTTTACTGATTGGCTTGTAAGGTCGAATAGAGAGCCTTTTCCTTCTGTACAGTATAGGGGGGTTTAGTGCTAAGGTTTATTAGTGCTTGCTATGAATTTTGAGCAAGTGCTGGGATGAGAAGTGAATGGTTTGAGTGCTTAAGTTGAAATTTTGTCTAGTTCCAAGGGACAAATTGAAAAGTAGACTTTGTGGAGCTGGGAATAGCTATACCCTAGCTAACTGGTGCTGCCCGGTGTGCAAAACCATGCAAATGCGGGTTTTATAGCAGGGAAATTAAAGAGAGAGAAATTAGCCCAAAATGGTCAGTGAACTACTAACTTCTGGGCTGAAACCACTCCTCCAGGGACAGAGAGGCTGCTCAAAGCTCCCTCTCTCACAGTGAACAGAGAAACTTCCTTCTATCCAAGTAAGGTATGGGCAAACACAGAAACTTGTAACACAGCCCTGTATTCAGCACTAACCTGAAAAGTGGACTATACTAGATTAGAAAGGCGGGAAAACAAGTGGGTTTTTTTTGTGTTTATTTTTTCAGAAAATAAAGCAAATACAATAAAAAAAACACTTTAAATGCACATAAATGGCTATCACACTTGAGTGTGTAGCCTACAACAGTTAAACAGGTAATTTAAAGACAAAAACAACTTTGTTAAAGTGCAGGCAGTAACATAAGTACAATATGTAGCTGAAACAAGCTGTTTAAATCACAGAAACTCTAGAAAATCGGCATTTTATGTGGAATTAGTTAAAGGCAGCAAGAAAATGCAGAAAAATGATACTTAATCACGCCAAAGTCCCTTTTTTGTCTCTCTGCTGCTATAGAACTCTGCAGGGCACCAGGCAGAAGCTTGCTGAGCTATATACTAGCTCAAATACCTCGCAAATTCTGGTTTTATAGCAAGGAAATGAAAGAGATAGAAATTAACCCAAAATGGCCAATAAACTATTAATTTCTGAGCTGAAACCACTCCTCCAGGGACAGATAGGCTGCTCAATGCTCTCTCTCTCACAGTGAACAAAGAAACTTCCTTCTATCCAAGTAAGGCATGGGAAAACACAGAAACTTGTAACATAGCCCTGAATTCAGCACTAAACTGAAAACTGGACTATACCAGCTTAGAAAGGCGGGAAAACTAGTATATAGTTTTTTTGTTTTTTTCAGAAAATAAAGCAGATACAATAAAAAAACACTTTAAATCCACAGAAATGGCTTTCACACTTGAGTGTGTAGCCTACAACAGTTAAACAGGTAATTCAAACTCAAAAACGACTTTGTTAAAGTGCAGGCAGTAAAATAAGTACAATATGTAGCTTAAACAAACTTTATAAATCACAGAAATTCTAGAAAATTGGCATTTTAGGCAGAATTAGCTAAAGGCAGCAAGAAAATGCAGAAAAATGACACTTGATCACTCCAAAGTCTCTCTTTTGTCTCTCTGCTGCTGT
This sequence comes from Protopterus annectens, assembly GCF_019279795.1. Classification (NCBI taxonomy): domain Eukaryota; kingdom Metazoa; phylum Chordata; order Ceratodontiformes; family Protopteridae; genus Protopterus; species Protopterus annectens. Next base: position 789,060,019 of record NC_056745.1, read on the forward strand.
AGAACTCTACAAGGCACCAGGCAGGAACTTGCTGAGCTATATACTAGCTAAAAAACCTCGCAAACGTGGGTTTTATAGCAGGGAAATGAAAGAGATAGAAATTAGGCCAAAATTGCCAATAAACTACTAATTTCAGGGCTGAAACCACTCCTCCAGGGACAGATAGGCTGCTCAAATCACCCTCTCTCACAGTGAACAGAGAAACTTTCTGCTATCCAAGTAAGATATGGGCAAACACAGAAACTTGTAACACAGCCCTGAATTCAGCACTAACCTGAAAACTGGACTAAACTAGCTTAGAAAGGCGTGAAAACAAGTATAATTTTTTTTCTGAAAATAAAGCAGATACAATCAAAAAAACACTTCTAATGCACAGAAATGGCTATCACACTTGAGTGTGTAGCCTACAACAGTTAAACAGATAATTTAAACACAAAAACAACTTTGTTAAAGTGTAGGGAGTAAAATAAGTACTATATGTAGCTGAAACAAGCTTTTTAAATCACAGAACCTCTAGAAAATTGCCGTTTTAGGTGGAATTAGCTAAAGGCAGCAAGAAAATGCAGAAAAATGATACTTAATCACTCCAAATTAAAGGTTATGTTTATATGTATTGTATTGTATTTCACAAATGCCTCTCACATAATCAAAGTAACAGTCAGGGAGCATAAGGTTTTATAACTCATATGCTTTATTATGCTTAAATTGACATTACGTTCCGAAATAGCAGTGAAGTTACATTTGGCAATGCTTTTTATACATCATTCACTTTATTGTTCTAAAAAATAAAATTACTTTTGTTAAAGGTGTAATCACCACGTCAGTATTTAAACTGATCATATGGTTAATTTCTTGTTGATAATTTCTGATTTCTGGGATGAAAAAAAGGATGAAAATGTTCATAAAAGCTGCTGATCAAGCTGTACGGTTCTGAGTAGTCCATTTACTTAAAGCTCTTTGCATGTCATCCATAGTTTTCTGAATACTGTATATGACTCTAAATACTCTGCAGGACCCTTAAGCTGCGTATGTACTAAAACATGCATATTGGAATGAAAACTTATTTTTGTTGGCAACAAAACAGTAGACACTGTCTAATTATGTCATAGTTTCATAAATTGCAGCTGCTTGCCACAAGATTATTAAAACAATTAAGATATTTACTTTTTCAATATTTCGTCTTTTAACTTATTAGTTCAAGCCTCCAGGCTTTTCTAATAATGATGAGATAAATAGTATGGCATCAGTGCGTCACCATGCTCTGGTATATCTACAAAATGAGAGTTATTTATTTTTGAAATTTTTTTTAAATTACGTAGTTCGTCATCCAAAGCAGTACAGTCAAAATGTTTTAAGTGCTTTTCTGTTTATTTCCCTTAATATTTCTTGCAAGGTGATTTAGATGCCTGAGCACCCAGAAGAACAAATTCACTGACAGCTAGGGCTTGTATGCTGTCATATCTTAGTTCAAGAGTAGTCATAAAAACATCCTTAATCATCTGATTTTTAAGATTCGGTATGGGTTTATTATGTAAAAGGGAAATAAACTAAAAATGTTTCTAATTATCAAAACAGTTGCACACAGAAAACAATTGAAATGCAGTTTTTAAAATAATACATAAGGCTTTGTGAAAAATAATATTTCAGGATAATTTCAGGATGACTCTATTGCCATACAACGCAGTCTACCTAAGGAGTCTCCAATGGCTGGCCTCAAGATAACCAAAAGTCAAAGGTATATCTCTTCAGCACCTTTTCCATCACCAGTAGTAAACATTCAGCAGGTAGGGATCAACAGCATATATATATATAAATATGCAGGCAATGCAGTCTGAACAGGTACTGTCATCTTCATCCATAGCTCCTTTGCTGAACAGCATCTGAAGCCTGCTAAGCTGTCTTCTTCCACTCAAAAATATTTCGGCAATCCTCAAGAAATCTGTCAATGGCAAGAGGCAGGCACATAACCAAAGCCTACTGAGCTCATGCCTAAAATACTGCTGTTTTTATCCTCACATGGCTTCATAATTCCTGTTTGTATAGCCTTTATCTGTTGTCAGCAACACACTCCCTAATGTACAAATAAATCATTTAGGGTTTTCCTTCCTTCCCCACTTAGTCTAGTGTACATATATGGCGCAGCAGAAACTGTATCACAGTGTGTCCACTATATCACAATGCTATCTAGCAAAGGAATAAGCTATTTTCTGAATAGTACTCTAAAATGTCTGTGTAACATTGGATACTAGAGGCAAAATCAATTCACTTTTTTTAACTGAAGGAATTGATGTTCAATGTTTATTCTTTCTCAAGTATTTTCCTATAAATATCCTTGCAGAAGAAATATTATGATTTTTTTAATGCATTCCCTAATCTTGCCATCTTATGACAAGAACAGTAATATTAAGATAACTTTCAAAGTATTTTACAGTGAGAAAGATGCCATGCTAAGTCTAAGTTATTCTAACAGAAATGCTATGCATAGTGCTTCATCTCAAAGTGAGGGCATTACTATAGATTCTTGAGGATTCAATGCTATAGCTTAGATTAGATCTGTGGTGGGATGAAATGATTTGTGTTATAATTTGACAGAGGCTTTCATTATAGGTACAATGAAAGCTTTGCATTTATGATACTTTCCCATCATACTTAATCAGTCTTCATGTTTAACAAAACTGCCATTTATGTATTTCATCTTAATCGTATGTATGGCTGAACAGGTTCCAGAGTTAGTTTGTAGACACTGAACAAGTCGGCGTAGAAATCTTGAACTAAACAAATACTCCATTAGGATAAATTAGTTTTTTATTGATACAAAATGTTAAGAGCTTTCATTCTCTCAGTGACTAGAACTTCATCAGAGCTAGCAAAAATATTAGCAGCTTCCATTTTACAGCACAGATTGAATATCACGAGATCAGATTATCCAATGAAAATAACTGCAATAATTTGCTACTAACCCCTATATTGGTAGAATACTATTACCTTTGTTATTAAAAGTAAATTTCTTTAATGAATATTTTTCATAGTTAAAAATGTATGCACAAAAATACTTTTTCTAAGAGTTATGTTGAATTTAAGAGTAACCATCTGATTTGGCAAAAAAAGGAATTTAGTTAATGGTCAGTTCATAAGGCTGTTGAGATTTGTAACAGATGAGAACATTCCATCAGGAAAATTCAGTTCGTAAGGCTGCTGAGATTTGTAACAGATGAAAACATTCCATCAGGAAAATTATTTTTTTGGCTTTTCCCAGTTAGGGGTTGCCACAGCAGATCATCTGTCTGCTCATGATTGGCAGTGGAGTTTTACAGTGTTGAGTTGCCAGCCCGGTGCCCAACTTTCCACAGAAGGCACACACTCACACCTAAGGCCATTTTAGAGTATCCAGTCCACCTACTGCATGTCTTTGGGATGAAACCAGAGCACCTGCAGGAAACCCACGTGACCACAGGGAGGACATACAGACTCTGCACAGAAGGTACCCCAGCTGAGAATCGAACTGGAGAACCTCTTGCTGTGAGGCAGCAACACTAACCACTGCACCACCAAGGCCACCCCTCAAGTGAAAAATATGTTTTTAGACAGATGTTACCCCCAGTCTTTTCTAGACCTCATTTTAGAAGAAATGTTAAGGAAATGGAGTACGTGGTTTCAACCTATCTTGTTAAATCCAAAAATCATGGAAGTTAGTTAAAAAGGACAAGAAGTCTAATCACTTTCTGAAAGCCAAGGTATTGTCCTTCAGTCATAGGGTATGCGACATAAGAAATGTTTTTGACTCAGCTAGATTGACTGATAAGTTAGGAGAAGGACCACACTTTGTATATAAAAGAAATCCCAATATTTAGACTATTATTGGAAAGAAATCAAATGATAGTTCTAGCAATAGAAAGAGGGGGATGTACAACTGTGACAATTGTTCACAGTGCAGGTTCATTTTAGACAATGGAAACACCACAGTAACTTCTTATGCAAGAGTTATAGATTGTAAAGGTAATTACAGTTGTGCAGCAAAAGGAGTTGTTTTCCTGGAAAATTCTACAGCTTGTCAAGCATTTTATACTGGTAAGACCCAGTATGTCTTGAGAAATAGAATATATAACCATATGTTTATAGGTTCATAGGTTCATAGGTAGGTACTAGGCTATTGGCCCTATGGCCTATATAAGCCTAGCCAAAAAGGTAACCTGGCTTTTGCCATCCAAGAAAATTATTCTCCTGTGCCCTTGTTGAGCAGAGCCACAGAAGTGATCCCCAGGGTGAATTTCCTATTTCCCATCCAATCATCAAGATTTTTCTTAAAGAGTGCTAATGAGGAGCTCTGTTTGACATAGATAGGTAGTCTGTTCCAGAGTATGGGAAGTCTCTGGGACAGGAATCTATCCCTCCAGCATGTTCTGTGTATTGTGGTGACAAGGTTTAGGTCCCTACAGCATGTAGTTCAGAGAGATTGGGATTTCTTTAAGTGGAGCATGTCCTACAGCTCTGGGTTTGACATAGATTTGTATGTTAGGTAGAGATTGCCTCTGAGTAGGCGATATACAACGGAGTAAAGTTGGAGTTTTTTGAGACGGTCTGCATAGGGTATCTGTTTGAGGCCAGTAATCCTCTTTGTGAGGTATTTCTGTGGCCTCTCCAGTTGTTGTAGATGTCTTGTGAGGCACATACCAAAAGGGGTGCTCTACTCTATAATGGGTCTAATGAGTGATGAGTAGATGGGAACAATGACCTCTTTTTTTCTGGATGACAAACCTTTTGTGATGAGGTGTGCCATGTAGAAGGATTTCCTGACCACTGTGGCAATGTGATTATCAAAGGAGAGACTACTGTCCACCTGTGTCCCAAGGTCTCTTATCACACTTTCGGTGTTAAGTAGACTACCACCTATGTGGCAGTTCATGGGTACAGAGTTTTTACCAAAGGGGATGACAATGCACTTTTTGGCATTGAGCTTCAGGCCATGGCTTTGACACCAGGCATCTGTCTCAGCGAGGCCCTTTTGTAGGATGTTCACATCTTCTGGAGTTTTGATTATGGCTCCTAGTTTGCAGTCATCTGCGAACTTCGTTAGCCAAAGACCTTCTGTGTTAGCTTGTACTTCAGAGAAGTAGACACCAAACAGGAGAGGACCCAGGAATGAACCCTGTGGTACTCCACTTGTCACTGGTCTGAAGTCGGATTTGGAGTCTGCTACTTTCACAGTGTGGGTTCTGTCCATGAGCCAGTTGGCAACCCATCTTGTGACATAGGGATTTATACCTAGTTTAGTGAGTTTATCTATAATTACAGAGTGGGGGATTGTATCGAAAGCCTTGGTGAGATCTAGATAGGCTGTGTGCAATCAGATAGATATGTGTGCAATCAGAAGAGGTAATGATGCTAATGCCTTATTCAAGCATACCAGGACATGTGTTAATTTGAAAAAGAAATGTGTTTTTTTGAATTGGGAAGGTTTCATTATTTGAAATGGGTAGAAACTTAGTGTAGCATTTACTTTTGAGGAAACTAAATTGGAAACTGTTGCTTAAAATGCAGCCCAATCACCTGGACTATATGAGTATATTTCAATAAATGGCATCCTGCATAAAAAATAAAAGATAGCTTCTGAATGATGTATTAAGCAGGCTATTGATTTGAAGAAGTTTTGATTTTTAGTCCTTCAATAATTTTTTTATTATGTTAATAAAATGTTGCATGCAGTTTATTTTAAGTTTCATCATAATTGGCGTGTAATAATTAATTGCACTGTAAAAGAACATGTGCAATGGTGTGGTACATGTTTTTGTCTATGAAATTTTTTTTATTTTAAAAGTTTGTATTTTTTTTAGCTATGATGTAATATTATTCGCTCAATATAGGGTTTAGTAGTAAGTGATTGTAATTGTTTTCATTGGATAATCTGATCATGTGATACTTAACTTCTATTGTAAAAATGGAAGCTGCTAATATTTTTACTAGTTCTAATGAAGTTCTAATGATTGAGAGAACAATAGTGCTTAACCTTGTCTGTCATATTGCAGGCCTTTTGCAGCATGTGTTTGGTTTTAGTTTTCATTATTGCTGCTTGGGAGCATAGTTTGTTCATAGAAATCTTGAGAATGATATTCTCTGTAATAAAATTTGGGAACTGCATCAGCCTTTTCCTCAGTACGATGGTCATTTTTTGTAATCATTGCATGAACGTGGTATGGGTATCTACAATGTCTGCAATTAAGCATAGCTAGGCTGTGATCCATAGAGGCCAGCTGCTGTAATTTGCAATGCCTGTGATTTAGTGTAAGCAAGTTAAATATGAGATAGAAATGAGCTACTGTGCAAAGTAGCATATGGTAATGACTTGTTGTTGAGATTCATAGTCCAGTACCAGCACCGTCTGCACATCCATTGTTAAAAGTGTTGCTGCACATCTTATATTTACTTTGTAAACTATGAATTTGCCATACTGTTAAAACAAAAGCATACTGAAGTAACCCCCATGTATGTAGAAGCACTAAATGATTCCCGAACAAATTATTTTCCTCTACAATTCCTTTAGTAGCTTGACTATGTATGTACAATTACTAAATGACACCTGTATAAATTATTTTTCTCCATGATACCTTTAGTAGTTTGGCCATATAAGCATAAGCACTAAATGACATTCATATAAATTATTTTCTTCAGTGATCCCTTCAGTAGTTTGTTCATATATGAGAAAGCACTAAATAAAACAAGAAACATTTGTATGACAAAGTTAATCATACATTTATATAAATGAAAACAAACCATATTGACATAATTTTAATTGCAAACATTATACATCACTTATAATCAGTCAGTCAAATATTACTTCATTCAAATCCTGCCTTCTTTTAAATCTCATTCCTCCTGTGCATATATTGTTCCCACAATTGCCATTTTTTATGTACCTTGCTCCTACCCTTTTCTAAAGATCCCAGTTGCAGTTGTGCTATATCGGTTACTATATTCACTACTTCTGGGACAGTTGCTTTAAGGACTTACTATGTCTAGACAATACTGTTTCTGTATCATAGCTCAAAAAATAATAATTTCATTAGTTACACCAATTTTCTCAACCAGTATCTGTGACAGAGTAGTCTTCAGGGAATGTTTAAGTCTGACAGCTGATTACACTCACAGAAAATATGTTACCAATTACCTCATTCTTCGCCACCACACCTCTAACATTTGTTGTCCACATGAGGAAAATTATTTGGAGTCTACTAGGGGTATAGAAATACCTATGCAAACACTTACAAGCAAAGATCCTAAATCATCTAGACTTGCATATTTGGGAGACATACGTATATCTCCCCATTGTTTCTTTGTGAATTGCTCATCCAGTCTCTCTTTCCAATCTTTCTAACCTTCTCTGACTGATTCTTATAGTCATCATGCAATATTATATATGGTCTCCCAATTGTTCCTTTTTTAACAGCAAATTCTGTTCTAGATTCTACTAAAAACTTTACCATCACTGGTCTTTCACTTAGGATCCCCCTATTTCTTTCTCTTTGCCTATACTCTGATATAAATCTTTGATAGGGAAATCAATCTCTAGCCTCCAGTCCAAATAAATGTTTGGCCTCTTGCCATTCTATAAAACAAACATTTCTTGAACAGATGTCAATAATCATACCTCCGTTTGAAACATTTTGTACTAATTTGGCAGTTTTCCCTTCCAATCAGTGGTTCCCTAATTAATTTCCCCCCTAACTTGAGTATTCCCCAGGTAATATTACACTTACTCACATGAGTTCAGGCTCCTTTCTGTATTTTCTATGTAAATGAGGCCATTTTATGTATATCTCTTTAAAATATAGCAATATGCCAGTCTAAGTATTCTTATCCTTGTAGTAGCTCTCCTGCTTCTGCTTATGCCTTAAATACATTACGTTTTTGTCATAGGTAGGTGTGTTGACCAAAATGCCTCTGTGCTTTTGTAGACAGTTTGAATGATTTCTTCTGATCTTATTTGCATAAGGATGTAGTGTCTCACTTCAGAGATTAATGCTACAAGCATACAGAGGCTGGGGCTCTGAATACCACCCTGTGTCCATCTGGCCACTGAAGAATTAGGAAGGAGTTTCTATTATTCATTGTACACATGTTTAGTCACAACTGCTTAATGACCATCTTAGATCTATTAGGTAGTCATGCCCTTTAAAATGTCAAGGAGAATGTGGTTATGCATACATATGTTTTATGTAATAAAATGCTATTAGAAATAGGAAGTAACATGCTAGGCATACAGGCTCTTGCTTGAAGAAAGATACCATGGTAATGCCTTTGAATATTGATTATTTTTTTGTTGCAGTTTTACTAACAGTTCGGCTATGTACCTCCTCTTTAGACACATTTAATATTTAAATAATCTGGAGATATATCATAAACTGATTTTGCTGGAAAAAATATAAGTCGATACTTCCAGAATTATCAAAATATGCATCTATTAATTCTATTATGTTTAACCAATAAACAATGATGGAAGCCGGCTGAGAGTTATTTACTGTTGAATACTGCATTTAGACAATATGAATGACTTCTGAGGAGTATAATAGAAGCACAATTTAGCTACACAATAAAACCCAGATCATCAGTATTTATTATAATACCTTGAATACATTTGAAATAGATCAAATATGAAAGCAGCCAAAATTCTGTCTCAGTTTAGCTCAAGAATAAAAAAAAATGATGTTCAGATAGATATATTTTTAAGAAATACAAAGTACCAAGAAGGAAATGACATATTAATCCTTTAATCAGTATGTAGGTAATTTTGGCCTTCATAAAAAGTAGATAGAGACTTAAGCAGATGAAGTACTTTACTGCCCACCGTGTTATCTATGTTAGCAATGAACATTACATGACATAAAATCAGCCAACAAAAAAAACACATTTAAAATGTTTTAAAAGTGCAAAACTACTTGTCATGAATACATTTGCTATTTTTAGATCCAAAGAAAAGGCATTTGTCATATTCATGTTTTGCTTGAAACAGTAAAAAAATATATTTTTTTTAAATAGGTAATATGTTAAAAAACTTTTAAAATTAACATTGAAATTCAGTATGGTGGACTATACATTTCTCAGTTAAGTTGTCACTGATTATCCCTATTGTATAATAAATCTTCTTTTTTTGGCTGCTGCCATTAGGGGTCGCCACAGCAGATCAACTGTTTCCATTTCTTCCTGTCCTTTGCAACTTGCTCTGTCACACCAACCACCTGCATGTCCTCCCTCACCATATCCATAAACCGTATCTTAGGCCTTCCTCTTTTCCTTTTACCTGGCAGCTTCATCCTTAGCATCTTTTTCCCAATATACTCTGCATTCCTCCTCAGCACATTTTCAAACCAATGTAATCTTGCCTCTCTGGCTTTGTCTCCAAACCTTCCAACCTGGGCTGATCCTCTAATATACTTATTCCTAATCCTGTCCATCCTCGTAACACCTAGTGCAAATCTTAACATCTTCAACTCTGCCACGTCAAGCTCTGACTCCTGCCTTTTTGTCAGTGCTACTCTCTCCAACCCATATAACATAGCTGGTCTCACTACCCTCTTGTAGACTTTCCCTTTCACTCTTACTGGTACTCGTCTGTCACAAATCACTCCTGACACTCTTCTCCACCCACTCCATCCTGCCTGTACTCTCTTCTTCACCTCTCTTCCACACTCACCATTACTCTGATCTGTTGATCCCAAGTATTTAAACTCATCCACCTTCGCCACCTCTACTCCCTGCATCCTCACCATTCCTCTATCCTCCCTCTCATTCACACACATATATTCTGTCTTAGTCCTGCTGACCTTCATTCCTCTTCTCTCTAAAGCATATCTCCACTTCTCCAGGGTCTCCTCCACCTGTTCCCTACTCTCACTACAGATCACAATGTCATCTGCAAACATCATAGTCCACAGGGACTCCTGTCTGATCTAGTCTGTCAACCTGTCCATCACCATTACAAATAAGAAAGGGCTCAGAGCTGAACTTTGATGTAATCCCACCCCCACCTTAAACGCATCCTTCTCTCCCACCGCAGATCTCACCGCTGTCACACTACCCTCGTACAAATCCTGTACCACTCTTACATACTTCTCTGACACTCCTGACTTCCTCATACAATACCACAACTCCTCTCTAGGCACCCTGTCATATGCTTTCTCTAAATCCACAAAGACACAATGCAACTCCTTCTGACCTTCTCTGTACTTCTCCATCAACACTCTCAGAGCAAACATCGCATCTGTAGTGCTCTTTCCTGGCATGAAATCATACTGCTGATCACTAATCATCACCTCCCTTCGTATCCTTGCTTCCACTACTCTTTCCCATAACTTCATGCTGTGACTGATCAATTTTATCGCTCTGTAGTTACTACAGCTCTGCACATCACCGTTATTCTTAAAAATCGGTACCAAAACACTTTTTCTCCATTCCTCAGGCATCCTCTCACTTTCCAAGATTTCATTAAACAATCTAGTTAAAAACTCCACTGCCATTACACCTAAATACCTCCATGCTTCCACAGGTATGTCATCTGGACCAACAGCCCTTCCGTTCTTCATCCTCTTCATAGCTATCCTTACTTCCTCCTTGCTAATCCTCTGCACTTCATGATTCACTATCAGCACATCATCCAACCTTCTCTCCCTCTCATTCTCTTCTTTCATCAACTGCTCAAAGTACTCTTTCCATCTCCTCAACACACTCTCCTTGCTTGTGAGTACTTTTCCCTCATTATCCTTTATCACCCTTACCTGCTGCACATCTTTACTAGCTCAGTCCCTCTGTCTAGCCAATCGGTACAGGTCCTTTTCTCCATCCTTAGTGTCCAGCCTTTTATACAACTCTTCATACGCCTTATCCTTAGCCTTCACCACCTGTCTCTTTGCCATGCACCTTATACTCTTGTCTACTTTCTTCATCTCTTTGACAATCCCACTTCTTCTTCGCCAACCTCTTTCTCTGTATACTCTCCTGTACTTCTTCATCCCACCACCAGGTTTCCTTGTCCTCCTTCCTCTTTCCAGATGTCACACCAAGCACCTTTCTAGCCATCTCTCTTACTAGCTCTGCTGTAGTTACCCAGCTATTCGGTAACTCTGCATATTAATATTCAACAAAGAACAAGCTGATTGGACAGACCAACCAGTGTGCCCACTGAAAATTGAGCATATACTAGATGAAAAAAGTCTGTCCTCTAAAGTGCCACTGAATACCCAGACATTTTTATTTGTATATACTGAGGCACAGCAAAATATAAGAAAAATCATGTACATTCTGCTAAACTAAGCAAACAGAAACCTACCTGATTTTCCTTACACGTTTATGCTGTTAAGTAGTTAAAAAAACAGCAAAGGAGATTATGTTTCATCTTAAACTGATGTAAAATGCAAGTGTGTGAACATAATTTCCGTATACATACACAATACATTAGGATAGGGAAAGCAATGAAGACAAAGACTCAAGTTCCCTTATACAAATGCATTATTTAAGGTAGGTAAACAGTTTCTTTAATAAATAATGTAATTATATAATAGCAATAAATCACTCCTAAAAAAAATAAATGAACCATTTGACAAATAGTGGACCAACCAAAGAGCCCAACACTTAAAAATAACGGAACACCACAAACCACTTTTGTTCATTAAATTAAGAACTTCATCAGAAACTTTGAAAAAGAAGTCCAGTAACTCAAATAAATACATGATTAAAAGTGGCGTCATATTAAATTAATCCAACAAACCAACATTTAAAATTCAAATCTTAGTTCATCTGTACAATTTAAAGGTACACATACTAGTATTACTACTCTACGTTCCTGATGTGAAACAATCAAAAATCATTTCACAACATTTATATTTTAAAAGACTTTTGACACTAATAGTTTTGTTAAGACCCAGAGGAAAATCTACTCTAAGAGAATCAGCCACATTAACTCTTATTTTTTTCTAAATAGTTATTAAAGGTGCCAACAAATAACTTTTGTTCAACTTTTTCTAAAATAAAAACTCAAACTTTTTAAAATCAGTAGAACACAAACTGTGCTTGGCCTAAACATTATTTCTGTGCTGTTTCTTAATTGCTAAAAGGTGTTCTCTAATCCTGTTGGACACATTACTAACAGTTTTACCTATATAGAAACTTTGACAGTTTGTACAGGTAGCCAAATAAACAATGCCAAGCCTATTGCAATTGTACCAGTCTTTGGCACTATAATGAAATTTATAATGTTCAAAAAATACTGCACTTATAAATATACCTACAAAACTTACAGTTGTTGCAGGGGACAGTACCACTGGAATTTTTAACTATACTACTATTGATAGCATGTGTTCACTCCAATAATTGCATCATATCCATAGTTCTGTTATCCACAGACATAGGTTGCTTTCCCAATATTTTGGTTAGATCAGGGGTTCCTACAATTATTTTCCAATTTTGTATCTCTTGCCTGAATAACCTCTTTTGCAATGTTATTCAATTTACTTAAAGGATATCCTCACAAATGAAACATTTCAGTAATAACTTCTACTTCATGTAAAAAGTCAGAATCTGAACTAGTTAACCTACTTAATCTTATAACCTGCTTTCTAAAAAGAATATATTTCATAAAGGAGAGATGGCAACTATAATGGGAAAGAAACTATGTTAGGTACCTCTTCGTATACTGCTATACACCAGGAAGAAGGAATTGAATATGTGTGCTCATATTTAAGTAAATACACTGATATGGTTAATTCTGATGTACACATCATTTGTTTATTACTTGAAATCATTTTAACATTTTTTTTTTTTTGGAGACAACATTTTTCAACAGACTTTAGGAGTTGGGATGGGGGCTAAAGTAACACCCTCCTTCCCAAATTAGCTATGGGTTGGTGGGAGATGGACTTTCTGGCCAAAATTAATTTATTCCAGTACGTTTCCTTTTATAGCATGTACATTGATGATTTGGTGTTTTTTTGGACCAGAAATTTAGAACAACTAAATTTATTTGTTCAAGAAATTAACAGTAGTGTTCCTTGGTTACAGTTTGTAATTAGTGGAAAATGACAGACTATTAATTATTTGGATACTGAAGTTTAGATTCTGACTTTCTACATGAAGTAGAAATATATTTATTCATTTATGTATTTATGTATTTATTTATTTATTTATTTATCTGGCATTTGTTGTCCAGGAGTGCTCAACTGATTGAAAGCCCTTTTTCAGCTCCATTAAAAAAAAAAAAAAAAAAAAAAAAAAAAAACATTACAAGTAGATATAAAATTAAAAAATATATAAGATAAAATAACTACATTACTGAGGAATACATAACAGCTGATATGGTACAGCATGTCAATCAGTTCATAAGTCAAGATGCCTAAAATAATCAAGTACTCACCATTAATGATGCTATGGCAATTACTAAGCTACAGGATATTTAATTAGAGAAAAACTGAGGTAGGTAGTTTCAGGTTTAGGAAGGGGGATTAGTTGATTGAGACAAGGGATCAAAATAGTTGGTAGGAAGTAGTAGACTGAAGTAACAGCTGGGCAATGAGATATAATTTTAGTCAGTAGCTAAAAAGAAAAATTTGGTATGAGGAGTGCAGGGTACTGAGATGGGTTTGATGGTGGAGATTGCAACATGAGTTTGAGCAGTGGTGATTACAATTATTACTGAAATGTCATTTGTGAGGGTATCCTTTAAGTAAATTGAATAGCATTGCAAAAGAGATTATTCAAGCAATAGATAGCAAATTTCCTGCTATTTTACATGCCGGATACACCCCTAAAACTGATGACAAAACTGATAACAACAAAAGGTTTTTTCCTATTACAATGAGTTTAGGTGGTCATAATATTCAAGACAAATGGTTCGCTTGGAGAAACCAAATGAGGGCCCAAGACCGAGTAGAAAATATCCAAACAGTTTATTCGATAACAAGCACACAGAATCACTTGATAAACCCACAGAATCAAAGTGATTCCGTGGGTTTATCAAGTTATTCTGTGTGCTTGTTATCGAATAAACTGTTTGGATATTTTCTACTTGGTCTTGGGCCCTCATTTGGTTTCTCCAAGTGAACCATTTGTCTTGGTTACTGTTTTGGTTGTTCGCTTTCATCTCCATTGTGGTGTCATAATATTCAAACTATTCTTTTACAAAATTGACACAAATAATGCTTTAGCCAAACACAGTTTATACTGTACTGATTTTAGAAAGTTTGAGTTTTTTTGTGTTAGAAAAAGTGAACAAAACTTATTTGTTGACACATTTACTAATTATTTAAAAAAACAAGTGTTAAAGTGGCATGTTTTTCATAGAGCAGATTTTTTCTCCTGGTCTCAATGAAACTAATAGTGTAAAATCTCTTTTAAAATATAACATTTTATGAAAAGTTTTTTGATTGTTTCACACGAGGAACATAAGGCACTGGTATGCGTACCTTTAAATTGCACAGATTAATAAATGTTTCATTTTAAATGTTGGTTTATTGGATAAGGTGAATATGATGTCACTTTTAAACATGTATTTTTTTGAGTTACTGGAGTTGTTCTACAAGTTTCTGATGAAGTTCTTAATGAAATGAATGAAAGCGCTTAATCTGTTTTTTTGTGGAATGTGGTCCGTTCTTTTTAAGTGTTGGGCTCTTTGGTTGGACAGCCATGTGTCAAAGGGCTTGTTTGTTTGTTTTTTTTTTCTTTTTGAGTTTATTTGGACTCTTTGCAGATTTTCTTTTACAATAAACCATTCCTGTGTGCGGGTTTATCAGGATTTACCTGCAGTTCACTTGGGTTAATCAGTCAATCATCACCCTCATGATCAAACCACATCAATCATAGATAAATCCTGATATACCAATGTACAGTCATGAATAATTGCATAACACTATAATCTTTATCACTTTCTTTGGCAGCACCAGTAATGTCTTCAGGAAAAAAATTAAAAACCATATAAAGGATTATTTTTTACATTATAATGACACATAGTATGTCTTTAAATAATATTTTTAAAATGCTTGAGTTGAACAGCATAATTATATATATATATATATATATATATATATATATATATATATATATATAGGTATATATATATATATATATATATATATATATATATATATATATATATATATATATATATATATATATATATATATATGTGTGTGTGTGTGTGTGTGTATGTAGTACATACCATACTTTTTTGCCATTTTCCCAAATAAAATGAGCCACAGGCAGAACAAAAGGTCACATAAACTACAAATTCTGAAACACATGTAAAAATATAGGAAATTTTCAAGTGACACCAATGCTTGCATAGTACAAATTAGTTATGTCACAGAAAAAAAATACTTTTGTTATACATACTTATATGTCTCCATTTTGGGACTGATGTTTCTTCCTTTGATGCAAATTCAATGTTAATGTCTCAGTTCCCTACCAAACATGTCCTACTCTTTCTAATAAGTAATTAATAACCTAAGTCTCACAAATAATGCTCTTTTAAGATACAATATTTGTAGTGTATACTAGAGACCTAAGTGTGCTTCAGTCATTCCTAGGACTTGCTCTGACCTTAGCAGCTTCACAACTTTTATCTTTAAAAGCTTACATTGTCTCTCAACTACTTCCACAGTGTACCACTTTTGTCAAAATTGTGGTTTTAATGTCAGGAATAAGGTCTGCCTTATTCTCATCTATGGTAGGTAAAACAACATCATGTCACAGTGCCAATAATGTATTTTTTTAACCAATTGCCATGTGGACTGCTGCAGTATAGGTCAAACCTACCACTGGAAGTTTTGTAACTGACAAAAATTGAAAGTTTCGTGCCCTTCTCTGCTTGCATGCTAAGATACCAAGAACATAGAATAATAGAATGAATGTATCATCGAAACTATAAGACAACTGGGCCCAGTGGCCACTTACACCTTGCCATCCTCCACCTTTAAACCTTACTTTCTTTTCAAAGGAGCAACATGCCAGTCATTCCAGAGTTCATTTGTGGTTACATATACAGTTGACTAACCCTTTTATGTAGGAAGAAAGTGTGTCACATTGTTTAATTTGTTTCAGAGATTTGCCAAGTTCTTTGTGGCAAATCTGTCTCTCCGATATGTTTATTTGCTAAAGCAAATTTAGATCCTTGGTTCTGGTATTAGTGGGTCTGTTCAATTTATAGATATATATCAAAGACCTCATAGTGCTATACCTAATGGCCTGAAAGGAAAGGTGCAGATCACCCCAAGGTATCTATAGGGCACTCATTAAAGGGATGTATTTTTAAGCCTCTCCTGGTAGCGTTTGTCTTTTCAGCCTGTGATATTTTTAGCTAGTAACCTCTGTGGTCTTTCTAGTTGTTTGATATGCCTTGAAAGATATATCCCAAAAGGGGCATTGCATTTGATAATAGTTCTGACCAATGAGGAACAAAGAGGGGTAAGAACTACCTTGATTCTAGATGAACTACCTCTTGCAATCAGCCATGGAAGGTATAGCAATTTTCTATCCTCCACTGCAATGTCATGGTCGAAGGCAAGTAAATCATCTAACCACATTCCAAGGTCTCTTGCCACACTGTTGTTTTGAAATGGGTTGTTTTCTGTACTATAAGATGGATGAAGGGATTGTTTACTAAATAAGATGTTTTTGTTCTTTTTAGTATTCAGTTTTATCCTGTTTTTTTGAGCACTGTTTGTTGATATGTAAGGTCCAGCTGTAGTTTCTGCTTATCAGAGGAGGACTTGACAATGACAAAATGTTTGCAGTGGGTTCCAGCATTTAGGTTGCAAGACATTTCCCCACCAGCTACAATGCTGAAATTAGAAGCACTGCTTCACCACAGAGTGTTATGGATGAAAAGCACAATCTCTATGCATTAATCATTGGCAAGAAACCCTGCACATTGTGATGATCCCTAAGGACAGCTACTCAGCTGTATTCTAACAACAGAGACATCCTCGCTAGAAGAGTTATCATTGTAATGTAAACAAATGCAAGGAAACTGGACAAAGTCTAAAAGTCTAGGTTTATAGGTGCAATGTTTACACTTGTCCCTATGTTGGGCCTTTGTCCACACATTATTTCGTACTTTGTCCAGTTTCCTTATGCTTGTTTACATCACAATTATAATTTTTCCAGTGAGGCTGTCTCTGTTGTTAAACTTCAGCTGGGTATGTGTCCTTGGGGATCATCGTAATGCACTCCATTTCTTGTCGATGTTTAATGTCATAACAATTGTGCTTTATGCTTTTTGTCTGTACCACTCCGTGGCAAAGCAGTAATGCATGCTTCTGGTTTTCGCATTGTAGCTTGCGGGGTAATGCCTTGTGACCTAAACACCTGATCCAATTTGCAGTAGTCAGCAATCTGGTTTGTCAGAGATCCCCACTTGTAATTTGGATATTTACAAAGAAGATGCTGCTGAGTAGATGTGCAAGCATGGAGTACTGAGGAACAGCACTGGTCTCCTTCTTGTTTACTGAGGACATAATTGCCATCATCAATACATGGATTCAATCCCTCCACCAATCTAACATCCAAATAACTCACTAAGGGTCAAATTTGGAGCTCATTTGTCTTGTATTTTGTGTTAATATTGTATCAAAAGCCACAGCCTGGTCAAGGTATTACATAAGGGCTGTATGCCAACTGTCCATGGCTTGTGTTACTTTTTCAAAGAAATTGACCAAATTTATTAGTTAGACTCTATTCTTAACAAAGCTGACCTGATAAGTTTCAAGGAATGTTATATTTTTGATATCACAGTTAGTTAGGGCAGTTATGATATATCCCATGGTTTTGCACATAAGACTAGGCAGGGTAATGGGTCTATAGTTTCTAGGGTCAGTGGTCAGAACACATTTACAGCTAG
Organism: Protopterus annectens; assembly: GCF_019279795.1. NCBI lineage: Eukaryota > Metazoa > Chordata > Ceratodontiformes > Protopteridae > Protopterus > Protopterus annectens. The sequence continues at coordinate 789,077,894 of NC_056745.1, forward strand.
CTGTACACTACACTTTGTGGAAAAAACAAATGATATGCTCTGGTGGACTACCTGTATGAGATCTTCCATTAGGGATTGCTTTCTACTGCTTATTAGGCAACAGGATATATTATCAGACCCCATTGATGATGCATTTTTCATACTGGGGAGTCCCTTTAGCAAATGTTCTTTGGTTATGATTGGGCAGTTTGAGGATTTTATTTTTTTGTATATGTCAGTGTTGTACAGTTGTTTTGCGGGTGAAATTTACACTGAATTTGTATGATATTTTGTTGGCTGAATCTAATGGATCTAAGCACATGCCATTTTGAATAAGTTCTGAACACTTCTAAGTGTAATTCAATAGTTTTCTGATGTAGATAGAAATGAATTTTATATTTCTTTAGCTTCTGATGCTAGTCTAAGTGCATAGGCCTTCATTTTCCCGGTGGTGTTTTTTTAGTTCATGTTAACCTTGAATTTTTATTTTGCTACATATAGTTTACAAACTTTTTAAATTAATTTATCACATTTACTTTTTATACTTGTTGACCATGAGGCTGGTTTAGGTTTAGCTTTCCTATTTTGTTTGGATCTGATACATACTGCAGGGTCAAGGCATTTATCTAGGTGTGGCTAGAGTTTGCATAGCTAAATGCTGGGTTAGTATCTTGGATAAAAGTTAGACTTGAATTTAGACACATCATAGACTTGTAGAAGATTTCTACATCTGAATACTCTGAATTTTGTGGTATTTGCATCTATTTGGAGATTTTGAAAGAAAAATTGTCAGTTTGTTTTTAGAGTTAACTGGAAGAAAGGATTAAAAGGGAAAGGTTGATATTGATGCAATGTCGGTAAGACCATTGTTAGAATTTTTTGCCTTTAGTGGGTTACTTGACAATTTGGACTAGGGAGATTTTGTTTCTGTCATTAAGAACATTTTGAGCATAATCTACTGTTGAGGTATAGGTATCCCAGTTTATTATTAGGTAGTTAAAGTACAGAGTAACACAATTCCGTTTAATTTTATGTTCATCCAGTGCATTTAGCAAGCTAGGATGATTTTCTGGGAGCATAGAGAAGGGTCATGTAACATGCTATGATCTGATAGTTGCCCCTATTTAGTGTAATTTGGATCTCAACCCCTTTAGTTTTTGGGTCATACCTGATGTCATTCTTGTGAGATTCTGTATCAGTAGATGCTTTTTACTTTCGTTGCCAGGGATGGATTGCACATCTCATTTCAGGAATTCCACATACTGTTTAAAGCCTCTGCTACTCCCATAGTGCCTTTTTTTGATTAGTCCACCTAATGGATCTCCTACCTTTACAAAAGCAACAAATCAAGTTTCAGATCACATTATAGTGTCTCTGCTCGATGCTAGGTGTCTACTTAAAAATCACATCAGCTTGAGGAACTGCTGTATTCAAAGCACATTCAAGTGTAAGTTATTACAGAAGCTTGGCTTAATAAAGTACAGAAAGCACTCCTGACATACAAAGGTTTTGCACTAACATACTTTTTGGCCTGGTGGTTACTGCAGTGATGTGTCCATATTTGTTAAAGACAGAATCAGTTCTACACAGGTCACTAGACACGCACACACACACACACACACACACACACACACACACACACACACACACACACACACACACACACACACACACACACACACACACACACACACACACACACACATGCACACAGGTTCCCTTCACAAGCTTAAAGTTTCAAAACTTCAAATTGCAAATGTTAAGGACCAGTAAATCAGAGTTTTGAAACTTCAACCGTTCTGAATGGAGATTGACATACAGTATGGAATGGGATATTTACCATTTTACTCACTGTAGTGCGATCAGAGTTGGTATATATATTTATTTAGCAGGGGGTGTGGGGGTGCAGAAGGGTTGTCCCCCTGCAAAAATTAAAAAAAAAATATTTGCTTTTATTTTTTTTATTACAACTTTGAAGTTTCAAAACTTCGATCTTATGGTCTTGACCATTTGCAGTTCAAAGTTTTGAAAATAATAAAGTAGGTACACACACACACACACACACACACACACACACACACACACACACACACATGTTAACCATGGTAGAAGAGAGGTTTCTGAATCAGAATGGCTTATACTGATGCAATTATGTTTTTAACATTACATTAATTTATTTTTACTCATAGTATTTAGTATTGTTTAATTCAAGTTCAAAAGAGTTAATTACTAACAACAAAACAGGCTAATAGACAAATAACTTTGCTTTATCTTCCAAAGGTCTAATGTAAACCATTTATGAGGGACTATATTATTTATTTATTTATTTATTTGGCATTTGTTTACCTAGAAATTCCAACTGGGCCATGAAGTACCCATTTTCAGTGAAGACCCGTGGAGAAAAGCTCCAGATACATATGGTTAACAGAATGAAAAAGTAGACAGACATAATAAAGTTATAACATTCAAGCACAAATATTAAAACAACACATTAGTTTGTCAGAATGAGAACTTAACAGAAAGAATAAAGTCATAATACTCAAGCACAGCATTTGAGAAACTATGCATTAGTTTGTCTGAATAAAGAACTCAACAGACATAATAAAGTCTTAGTATTCAAGCATAAATTATCTGGAAAGCTTGATAATAGGAAGGTGCAGCATTACTTACATATTAGGTGATTATCATAATGATTACTAACATTCTAGTGGTCATGAAATATGGTGACAGTTTATATTGGTGAAGGCATAGGATAGTAAGAGTAGAGAAGGGTAGGGTATGGTAGAGGGGATAGTAGGAATAGATGTGGAATGTGTGTAGAGGAAGGGAGCGTAGGGTAAGTTAGTAGTGGTTGTGATAGAGAGAGTGGAGGTATAAAACGGTATAATAGTACTTAAGCCTGGGCTCATACAGGAACAAAGCCAAGCTTTGTTGAAGCAGTCTTTTATAGAGAGTTTGAAGGAGTGCAGGTTAGTAGCAGTGTTGATAGTTAAAGGAAGGGAGTTCCATAGTTTTGCCACAGAGCAGAAGTAAAGGCTTAGGCCTGGGGTTATCTTACGTTTATAAGTCATGATCAGATGTTTGTCTTCAGATCTGAGATGTTTATTTGGGATATAAAAGTTGATTAATGGGCTACCTATTGGAGGTGTTGGAGGAGTTCAAGCCATCTTAGGGAATGTAAGACTTTGCAGTGATCAGTAAGAGGGGTTGTATTTATGGCAAATTTGGCAATTTTGTTATAGCAGGTTTCAAGTTTTTTCTTAGGGAGGTCTGTAAGTTAGTTAGAATTGGGACCTCATATAACAGTAAGGGCAAGACATAGGGTTTGGCCAGTGTAATTTTCTTAGCTGCTGTGAGGACGTTTTTATTCCAGTATAGCATGCCTAGTTTTTGGTGTTTTTTTTTTTTTTTTTTTTTACTGTTTTATTTGTGTAGGTCGAACTTGAGATAATTGTCAGTTGTGGCACCTAATGGTTTGGTATGCTGAACCAATTCAATTTCACTATTGCTGGCTGAAAAGATATTGAAGTTTGTGTTGTTGTTGTTGGGGCTATGGGGTTTGTGGGTGAAGAGAAGGAGCTTTGGTTTTTTTGGGGGGCGTCAGTAGGAGTTCAGCATTGGAGAGCCATGTTTCTATTGAAGAGAAAGTTTGTTGAGTGATGTGTTGTCAGTCAGAGGTAAAGGAAGATTTTGAAAATAGTACTCCGTTAAAGGCAAGATCAGTCAATGGAGTTCATGGACTCTTGGTGGCATATCCAAACAATTTTCCATTTCTTAACTGGTTTCACAAACTATGTAAGAATATCTCCAAATAAATTGGTCATCTGCATACAGGCCAATTTTATTATGTACACAAGCCATGTTATAGCTCATATGAGGCTGATCTCAGTTTACCGACTAAGAGTTTGAGATATAAGGTAAATAGTAGAGATGACATGGGTTAGTTCTGCCTGATTTCCCTGCATATTGTGAATAACCATGAAAGCCAAGACCCTATCTTCCTAATTGCCAAAGAGTCAGCATATATGTCTAGCAAAAAGTTATACATTTCACAGGAATTCCAAAGCACTCTAACACTCAAAACAATGAAACCTGTTGAATGCCTTTTCAATATCACAACTAATAAAAAAATCACCTGTTTTTTCTCTGTTCTAGCATCCCCTATTATCATCATCATCACTAAAACCCAATTGTTAAAAGTAAAGGTTGTTCTTCCTTAGATGAAACCAGATTGATCAGACTGTAACAGACTTGGGAGAACACCTGCAAGTCTCCCACTCATGAAGCAATGAGCTTTCAACTGTGGTTTATCTTTCAGAGGGGACAATATTTTGAGATGAATAAGGGATCCTTGTCCAGTTTTGAAACTACTAGACTGAGAAAAACAAAAAAGTACCAAAGCTAACACAGCTGAAGATAAAACAATAAACTTTAATGCACACAAAAGAGAGTAAGCACACACACACACACACACACACACACACACACACACACACACACACACACACACACACACACACACACACACACAGACACACACACACACATATATTATATTATATTATATTATATTATATTATATTATATTATATTATATTATATTATATTATATTATTGCAGTCTGGCGTAGTTTTTCTCATTGTTTTGCTGAACTTTGGGGGTTGGGGTAGCCTTTAGACTTTGCATTTCAAAGTCCATAGAAACCTCCTTGCCATTACACAGTTGTTCAAACAATTTTTTACTGTTATATATCACCATTAGTCAGGTCAAGGTGATGATGTATTAACTCTCCTACTAAAATTGCTTTCCAGTGCTCCAGGGCCCAGTCGGTCAACTATTCTACAAGTGTGGTTCTATCCCCCTACGGCTCCCATTGAAAGGCTAACAACACTAAAAGAACTACCAGCTACTAGCAACTAGCAACAGAAAGCAATACAATCCTGAACCTCTACTCTAAAAGACTATACAAGGTTAACAACTGCAAAACTAAATATACTTCTCTGTTTAAAATGCTGAGCTGGGTCCATGGCACTGGAAATAACCCTCGTGCTCCTATAAATTTTAACAAAAGTACTAAACCTAGCTTAACATACAGTTGCCCACTATATTGCTATCTAAGGTTAAAATAAACGTTTTTTACTTACCCCATAAGTCTATCTTACACTGCCTGTGTAACTCTAAGTTAAATTGCAAGCACTGAAACAGGTACCTTGAGATTTCGTTAGAAATAAAGCATGGGCCAGTTGGTGTGCAACAAAAGACCCACAACACCTACTTAGATATAGACAATTAAGGAACAATACCAAAAAATCTATTATCCTAGACAAGAAAAATGTCTATTGTCACCTGCAACAGATAAACCATAACAAACCCCAAAAGTTCTGGGCTGGCATAAATAAACTACTTCACCCAGAACAAACTTCTACTCCCTCTTCTTCAGCCTCTACCCATGAGTTGCCAGTAGACAATGCAAATACCTTCAATAACATCTTCACAGAAACTATCCAGACCCTGGCCAACCAACTCATTCCTACCTCCTCTCTCTTAGATAACGACTCACCTAACACCCCTCTCATCTTCATCTTCATCTTTCAACCTGTTCCCATCACTTTGGTCCGAAGTCTTATTAAGAAACTAAAGCTTACCACTCTCGCTGCTGACCTTCTCCCTGCTGGGTATTTGCAAAAGGCTATAGACATCATAGACTACCCAATCTCAATCTTGATAAATAGAACCCTATCCAAAGCCTCCATTCCCTCTATCTAGAAAGTATCCCATGTTATATCTCTACATAAAGGTGGCAGCTCCATAGAACTATCAAACTACAGACCTATAGCCATTCTATCTACACTTGCTAAAATAATGGAAAAATGTGTCCATAAACAACTCATGCACCACCTAATTCAAAATAAGCTGCTGGCTGACTCTCAGCATGGCTTCAGGACATACCACAGTACCACCTCAGCTCTTCTCGCTTTCACTAATGTCATTAACCATAACCGAAATAACAACCTTCTTTCCTCTGCTCTTTTTCTAGATCTATCCAAGTTTTTTGATATGGTAGACCATCAGTTACTCATCCTTACCCTGATAGCCTTCTCCTTAGACTACCACTCTCTCCAGTGGTTTCAGTCCTATCTATCTGGACGTCAATAGGCATTCTTATGGCAAGATAAACTATCATCTTGTCTACTAATCACCTTAGGAGTCCCACAGGGCTCAATACTAGGACCACTACTGTTCTTCATGTTTATTAATGACCTCCACACCATCATCCCTAAAACATCATGTATTCAATATGCAAATGACTCTACATTGATCTGCTCAGCCACCTCACAAACAGATCTGCAGTCTCTAATCCAAAGTACTTTCAATACTGTTGAAAACTGGCTCACTAATCGCTGTCTGTTATTAAACCCTAAAAAAACAACGCTGCTCCTGTTCACTCCCACTTGTAGGTCCAACTCTCCACCCATTATCATTATATCTAACAATGGGACCATTATCTCCCCTGAAGCCCAAACCAAACTCCTGGGAGTCATAATAGACAATAACCTTACATTTGATGCACATGTCAATCAAACCATCGAAACCATAAACAAAAACTTGGAGCCCTTTACAAGTTTAAACCCTTCCTTACTCCTCTTTCTAGAACTGCTTTAGCCCATTCTCATCTCCTATCTACCCTTCTTTATGCCTCCCCTCTTCTCACAAACTTGCGCATAACTGAAATTAACAAATTATCCTGCTACTATAACCACATCACTAGATTTGCCACTGGCTCAGCCTATAGGACTCACCACTGTCATACCCTAAATCTTGTAGGGTGGCTTGAACTACCTTACCTACTACAGATTAACCAGCTCATAGTTGCTCATAAAGTACTCTACCACCCTGATAATACACCAGCACTCAAAAATATTGTCAGCCTATATAGTAACCACAGTAAACTTTGTTCATCCACTAGACTATTGATCCAAACAGTCAAATCCAGCAACACAGCTGGTGATGCCTTGTTTGCCAACTCGGTCGGCAAAACCTGAAATCAACTCCCTGCTCACCTTACTCTCGAACCCTCACTCACACTTTTCAATAAAAATCTCAAAAAATATTTTAAATCACACTGGCTATGCCCTTGCTCTAATCCTGACTAGAATCATCTTTGTGTCTCAAGAACTTTACCAGTATTGTATTATACATATTAAATATCCTAATGTACAATTTTTTAACTCTAGCTTCTATCCTTATTGTCGCACAACAGTAGTATACTCATTTCTGATTTAGAAATTTGTATAAATAGTGTGTCTCATGTATTCTATTCTATAACTGTCTGTCTGTTGTATTGTATATATCATATTACTGTGTGGATGTTTTACTGTGTGGTGCTTTTCTCCCCGGGCCTCTGCTGAAAATGGACATGTATCCAGTCAGACTATCCTGGTAAACAAATGTAAAATAAAATAAATAAATAAAATAAAATATATTTATCTATAAATGTCTCAAAATGAATTATCCAAATTTATGATCGAATACCAAACCAAGACTAAAATATAACTGGCCACACTCTTCTCTCTGTAAAATATTGACTCAGAAAATTAGAGGAGATATTCACCCTAACCCAGGTCCCACTGACCATCACTTCCAACCACAAAATAAACCAGCCACCTAATACCGCTTAAAAAAAAAAACAGAACCCAAACTCACTTTACTAAATACAAACCTAAAAACTATGTGCAATAAAACCAGTGATATACATGCCTAACTTGCCATATACACTCCTGATGTAGTCATAGATACTGAAACCCAGTAAAAAAAAATAAAAAAGGATGCTGAGATCATCCCCTCAGGATATGATATACTCAGGCATGACAGACAAAACAAGCGTGCAAATGGTGTAGCAATCATCTATAATAATTCCCTAACCATCATCCTACTCCCACAGGAAATACCCAAATGTAACAATGCTAAACTTCTAATAGCACTCCTAAAAATCATCAATTGAAAAACTCTACGTAGCAATTTATACATATATGGGAATAACACTGATACTATTGAAAACATCCTGCATTGGAACCAGATAAAAAGAAACAGTGCGCATAGCAGGTCCACACCAAAATAAAATTCTTCCTTTTATTCACCAGTAGATTAAGTGCTTTCGTCAGCTTGTAGCTAAAGACTTCATCAGAATCTACTCAAGCATACAGAAAGGTAACTTAAATAATTACAAAACACACCACCTGACCAATTAATCAATTGTTACTTAAAAAGACTTTAAAACACAATGCAATCCTTCAATGACCCCCCCCCCTTTTTATAAGAATGTTTACAGTTGAATCTAAACCAAATAAGACCTAAGCTTTAAAACACAACTTATACTACAATAATCATTTAACCCTGGGCAAATGTGTGCGTGTAACTTAATTTGCCACAGTAATTCTTTTAATTCTTTTAACTCCAGAATATCTTTCCAAAGCCCACCCCTAGGGTTTTGGCATACCTGCTCTATTGCAGAAAATAAAAAATTGTGATCAGAAAACTGTTCTATATGTTTTGCCAGAGCATTAGTTTTTTTGTGTTGTCTAATGTCCAAGGAGTGTTCATACATGCGATCCCTAAAGCGTCTTTGTGTTTTCCCCACATAAAATTTCGGGCACACTACACTGAGCCACATAAACAATGCAGTTAGTGTTGCAATTACAATGAAAATTGTGAATAATCATTTGGTGGTTAACCGTTAAACTATCATCTTGCAAAATGAGTGGGCATTGTGGACAAGAGCCACATGTATAAGTGCCATGTTTCCTAAAGCTCAGTGGTAGGGAAATGTTGTTGCCACCTCAAGAAAATTCTTAATAGACTTACCTATTCTAAATACAAACTTGGATTCTGTCCCAACATGTTCCAGAATCCCATCAAATCATTTAAAAATGTTCCAATTCTTTTTCAAAATGTTTGAAATGTCTAAATAGTCATTAGAAAAGGTAATAACAAAAGCCTTATAAAAACTGGACTTGTGCTAAATCCCTTCGTTGCTCCCCAAGCCAAAACTTTCACTGTTTTCCCTTAAAATGTGTCTGTAGAATGTGTCTACTTCACCTTATCACATGTTGAAAATATCGAACGGCAATAATGTCGTAAATGCCATACATTGAAAGTGTTGTTGCGGGATCATGGTACAGTGGGGATGAGAAAATTTGCTCTTTCCTCACTGTAGTGCGATCTAGGAGTTGGTATATATAATTAGCGGGGGTCAGTTTTGATGTTCGGCATTTTCGATGTTTATGCGATTCGATATTGTCATCTTTCAACAAGGTAGTATAGATGCTGTAAAACATATTCTCCCTCTTAGTATGTACCTCAGAAAAAATCTGTTGTACCATTGGGCTTGGGTAACCACGCATAAGCATAAGCATATAAGCATGTTAACTAATTTTTCACTTTCTTGTTGAAAAACATTGTCCTCAGAAACCATATGTGCCAATCTAACAAATTGCCCCATTATCAGTCCCTTCTTTTGATGGTACAGGTAGCAACTGGTGAAGTGAAGCAAACTGTTAGAGTAGGTTGGTTTCCTGAAAATGTTGCTGGTGTATCTTTTATTAACATAGTCCTTTTTTAACTCAACATCTAAATAGTGAATAGTGTCAAGAGTACCAGTCGTAAGTGAATTTAAAGAAAGCTGTTATTTAATTACAGTACTCTATAAAGTTACTGATCTCATGAACAGGCCCATTCCATGCAATGAAAATGTCATCCAAAAAGCGACAATACATTTTCCAGTGTTGCTTGTATACTGAATCATTATGATACCTTCTTTCCCAATCCAACATAACAATGTTCAAAAAAATGGGGGCACAAGAGGCCCCCATTGCTACCCCACATTTCTGCCTATTGTATTGGCCTTCAAAACACACAAAATTGCAGTTCAACATAGTTTCCATAAGTGTAGTTAATACATAAATGTCATTGTTTGAAAACATCCCACTAGCAACAATATAGTCATAGACCCATGACATCCCAATATCATTCGGAATGACATTAAAAAGATTTAAGTTCATAGTTTCATAGGTGGGTACTAGGCTATTGGCCCAAGCACCTACGTAAGCCTAGCCAACAAGGTTCCCTGGCTTACGCCACCCAAGAAAGTTATTTTTCTGTGCCACTGTCGAGCAGAGACACAGAAGGGATCCCCGGGGTGTATTTCCTATTTCCCATCCACTCATCAAGATTTTTCTTGAAGAGTGCTAATAAAGAACTTTGCTTGACATAGATGGGTAGCCTGTTCCACAGTATATGTAGTCTCTGGGACAGGAATCTATCCCTCCAGCATTATTGTGGTGACAAGGTTTAGGTCCCTAGAGCATGTAGCTCGGAGGGATTAGGATTTCTTTAGGTGTAGCATGTCCAACAGCTCTGGGTTTGACATAACTTTATATGTTAGGCAGAGATCACTTTGGAGTACTATGGAATAAAGCTGGAGTTTTTTGAGACGGTCAGTGTAGGGCATTTGTTTGAGGCCAGTAATCCTCTTTGTGAGGTACTTTTGTGGCCTTTCCACCTGTTGCAGATGTCTTGTGAAGTACATTTCAAAAGGGGCATTGTACTCTATAATGGGTCTAATGAGTGTCGAGTAGAGGGGAACAATGACCTCTTTTTTCCTGGATGATAACCCTTTTATGATGAGGTGTGCCCCATAGAAGGACTTTCTGACTACTGTGGCAATGTGACTATCAAAGGAGAGGCTACTGTCCACCTGGGTCCCAAGGTCTCTTATCACAAATTCAGTGTTAAGTAGATTGCTGCCTATGTGCTAGTTCATGGGTACAGAGTTTTTACCAAAGGGAATGACACTGCACTTTTTGGCACTGAGCTTGAGGCCATGGCTCTGACACCAGGCATCTGTCTCAGCGAGGCCCTTCTGTAGGATGTCCACATCATTTGGGGACTTGACTATGGCTCCTAGTTTGCAGTCTTCTGCAAACTTCATTAGCCAGAGGCCTTCTGTGTTAGCCTGTACTTTAGAGAAGTAGATACCAAACAGGAGAGGTCCTAGGACTGAAACCTGTGGTACTCCACTTGTCACTGGTTGGAGGTCAAATATGGAGTCTACAACTTTTACAGTGTGGGTTTTGTCAGTGAGCCAGTTGGCAACCCATCTTGTGTCATAGGGATTTATACCTAGTTTAGTGAGTTTAGCTATAATTCCAGAATGGGGGATGGTGTTGAAAGCCTTGGCAAGGTAATATAGGCTGTGTGAACCACCTTACCCTCATCTACAGCTTTGGTGACTGCCTCAAAGAAGTCAATCAGGTTCAAGAGGCATGATCTGCCTTTCACAAACATGAACTGGGTGGGATCCAGAGTTTGGAGGTTACCAATGTCTTTGTTTATGAGTTCCATGATGATACGTTCCATGGCCTTGCAGACCAGGCTCGTCAGGCTAATAAGTCGATAGTTCCCAGGATCAGTGGTGGCTCCCCCTTTGTGGAGTGGGATAACTGTTGCTGTGTGCCATTCAGTGGGTGCAAAGCCTGATGCAAGGCTATTATTGAACATGGTGCTGAAGTGAGGAGCCAGTTCATTCTGAGTTTCATGTAAAATGCAGGCTGGGATGTTGTCGGGTCCCATGGATGCTGTGTTTTTATGCTTTAGAGAGTGCAGCTTTTACCTGCATAGTTGTGATTACAGGGACTCTGCATTCTTCCTGTATAGATATGGGCCCTTTAGGCAGTGAGGGGGTGGTAAAGTTAGCACTGAACCTATCTGCCAGGATGTTGGCAATATCAGTTGGTTATGTAATTTTCGTGCCTTTGTGCTGTAACTCAGAGCAGATCTGGGTGTTGCCATCAAGATTCTTGACATAGCTATAGAATGCTTTGTGGTTGTCCTTAGAATTAGTGGCAATTTTGTTTTCGTAGCTAGCTTTGGAGGATCTTATAAGGGATCTCAGCTTCTTACTGGGGCTGACCAAGGAGTTTCTACACTCATGGGATTTTACTCTCTTTTGCAAACAGTTTCTTCCTTCTGTTGTACAGTTTGTTTATGGCAGGGGACCACCAGATTGGCTTCCTTTTTTTGGAGGATAGCGTCTTGGTTCTGTTTGGGATAGCACAATCCATGCATTCGTGTAAGTGCTTATAGAGTACATTTGTGTAGGACTCAGCAGTTGTAACTGCATTGTCCTTCTGCATGGGTGTCATGAAGTTCACCACTTCTGTCTTAAGAAGCATGAAGTTGGCTTTGGAAAAATTTGTTACCATGGTTTCCTTAATGAGGGGTGGGGGCGGGATGTGGATATCAAGGGTTATTAGCTTATGGTCAGATTGGACCAATGAGGAGTTGACTTCAGGTGTGGAACACCGGTCACTCATGTTGTTAATGACTAGGTCTAAGATATTGTTGCCCCTGGTAGGGGTGTGGATAAGCTGATCCAGGGCACTGGAGTTTATGAATTCCAAAAAGCGTTGAGCTAAGGAGTTGGTACATGAGTAGTTTTCCCAGTTAATGGTGGGGTAGATTAAGTCACCCATTATTAGAGCATTTGGTTGAACCCTAATATTTTCCAGTACATCAAGAAAAGAGGAGTGGGAATCCTGGGGCATGGTGGGGGATCTGTAGCAAGCTACAATTTGGATTGCAGTTTTGCCCAGAGTTAGTTGCACTTGGATAACCTCGGATGCATTATGCTAAGCAACTAGCTTGGAGGTATGGATATCCTTAATGAATATGGACACACCTCTGCCTTTCGTGTTTCAGTCCAGGTTACATAACCGAAAAGCATGGTATGAGTTATAGCCTGGTAGTGCAGGGGTGCTTTCTAGAGTCTTGAACCAGGTCTCAATCAATGCACAGATATCAATGTTCTCCATTTTAAGGAGTGCCTTGAGTGAGTGCATTTTGAGATTTAGACTTCTAGCATTGAGTAGCATTACCCTCAGTTTTTGCTTGCCTGTTCCTGTTATGGCGGTGAATTTGTCATTTGAACCTTGCCTAAAAAGGCACTATAGTGGAGGCAAGAGCCTTAGCCAGTATCCGAAATCCTAGGGGCAACAGGTGCAGGCCATCTGTGGCAAAGCATCATGGTCTGTCAACCATGTTTTCCCAAGCAGACAGATACTGGATCCCCTTAGAATGGCACCAGAAGTTTAGCCAATTGTTGAGGTCAATCATTTTGTCCTTGTACTGTGGTATCATTCTGGGTAATGGATAAAAAGAAAGAAAACCACACCAAGTCCAAAAATAAGGTTAGCGCTTTCATTTACTGATTAAGCAAACTTCTTCAGACAACTGACATTACAAAAATTCACAGCTTAAATAAATTATCATGTCATGACATCAAAATACAATTCAGAAACCAGGCCTCCATTTAAAGAACCCACATACCCAACATACTTTCACATTTATCAAAATAGAATAATGAACCATAAAAATACATATATATTATATAAATAAATCCTAATAACAAAAAATATATAAATGTATACTTCCAATAAATCACTAAATAAGTATATAATTATGTTAAAACATTGTGTTATCTTGTTAAAGCCCTCAGTTTCAAAATACTTTTAAAGGAAACAGCATCATTCAAACCCAGGGGCATGAGTGCATTTAATTTCACTTGCCAAATCAATTCTTTCTCATCCAATTTCAAATCCATTGGACCTCCTTTTTTATTATCCAAAACTTTTTCCAAAACCAAAAATCTGAATTCATGTGAGGGATAACAATTAATGTGTCTAGCCAGAGCATTATTCAAATTCAATTTCCCAATTGCATAAATATGCTCATAAGTCCTGCTCTTTAATGGTCTCTCAGTACGACCCACATAAAAGCCTGGACAGCAACTGCATAACCCTAAGTAAACAACCCCTTTCATATTACAATTAAATTTACCCCTAATGTGGAATTTTTTATTTCCAATGTTAATATGATTTGTAACTTTAATGTATTTACACCATCTACACGCCTCACATTTAGACATTCCAAAATAGGGGCCATACACTTTTGGTGGGCCCCTTTCAAGGATCATTTTTAAATTCTTGCCTCTCCTAAACACAAACTGAGGTGACTCACTTAAGTTGTTTTTGATAAGGGTGTCATCCACAAGGAAACACCAGTACTTATTAATAATTGATTTTAAAAAGTGTGCATCAACAGAAAAGGTAGTAATAAAACTTATTTTAGTGCCTTCATTCACCAATGAGTCTGTGATTAATTCAAACTCACTCTCTTGTAGGGAACTGATGTTCATGTTCAAATAGTCACCATCATCCAAATCCTCACCTAGCCCTTCCATAGAAGATAGCAATGGTTTAAAGGAACCCTCTAAATGCTTCTTGTGTACTTCCTTGATGAGGTCGTCCACTAAAAACCTAGAGTATCCACGTTTTAAAAACATTCCCCTCAAGAGGTTACATTCATCAAGGAAGTCTTTTTCCAGGGTGGTCATCCTAGCTGCCCAGACTAATTGACCCTTAACCACACTTCTCTTTTGGGCAAAAGGGTGGCAACTAGAAAAATGCAAAAATGCATTCGAGTAGGTTGCTTTCCTAAATATTTTTGAGATATATTGTTTCTCAGGAACAATTTTGGTCAATTCAATATCCAAATAAGAAATACTAACAGTTTGAAATTCCCAGGTGAAATGTAGAAAATCAGCGAATTTAGTAATGTGTTCAATGAATGTTCTAGCTGAATCTTTTTCGCCCCTCCAAAGGATAAATATATCATCCAAATAACGGGTGTACCATGTGGCCCTCTCAAGGAACATATTATCCTCGAACAGAAAATATCTCTCCCAATAGGCCATAATGGTATTAGCGAAAGTGGCTCCACATGGAGAGGACATGGCAACACCCGTTTTCTGTAAGTAGTATTCCTTATTGAAAAGAAAATAATTATTTTCTAATATGAGTTGTAATAAAGACAGTTGTAATAGACATCTTAGAAAAACATCAAAAACAACCCAAAACATTTTTGGTAATCACTAAATAAACTACTCCACCCTGACAGGACCATCACTCCCTCTCCAAAAACAGACAACACAACAGCATCTATCCCCACACAGTTTAATTCTTACTTTATGCAATCAATATTATCTCACTTAGACACTAATGCATCTGACCCTTTTCTGAAAACCTGTCCGACCAAAACTGCCCACAGCTCTTCAATTTTAGTTCAGTACCCACCTTGCTCATAAAGAAGTTGCTTCTTAAACTAAAAAATATTTCTGCTGCTGTAGACCAACTACCATCTAGCTACCTAAAGATAACTGCAGAAGTCATATCCTTCCCTGTGTCCATACTAATTAATAGGTCCATAATAGAAAGATACATCCCATCACAGTGGAAAAAATACTACATCATACCACTGCACAAAGGCAGCACATCTACAGAGTTTAATAACTACAGACCAATAGTTATTCTCTCCCCTCTCCAAAATATTAAAGAAATGCATCCACATGCAGCTGATGCAAAAACCAACCTCAAGTAACCTGCTCTGAGAAACACAACATGGCTTTAGGCCCCAGCACAGCACCACTAGTGCTCTACTACATTTTACCAAAATAATAAACCAACAAAGAAATGTTGGCCTGCTTGTGTCCACCATGTTCTTTGACTTGTCAAAGGCATTTGATACTGTCTCGCGCCAGCAACTGCTCATTCAATTCTCCTCAATAGAACTTTTGCAATACTCTTTGTTGTGGTTTCTTAGTTACCTACCTGGAAGGCAACAAACTTACACATTCTTTCAACCAGCTACTATGTGTCACTCAGTGCTTTATCCTAGGTTGTCTTCTTTTTAATATATTTATTATTAACCTTCACACCTCTGCTCATCATGCTAATTTGGCTCAGTATGCAGATGACTCAGTATTTATATGTGAGGCCTCAACAATATTTATTTATTTGACATTTGTTGACCAGGAATGTCTGACTGAGCTTGCACCCTTTTTCAGCAGAGACCCGGGGAGAAAAGCTCCACAAAGTATTATATACACCATAAAAATGTTTACAAACAATACAGTATACATGAGGTAATATAGACATGCATTATAATGCTTGGATTCACAATTGTAACATGAGAGTTTAAAGGTGTTATTTAAAAAAAAAAAGCCAATAAAAAGTATTTCATAGATCTCCAATACATAAGGACTTCACCATATAGAGGGAAAGTAATGACAATTTACTCAGAGTTTAAGAAAAGAGTATAGAGGTACTGTACATCAAATCTTAGTTCTTACAAGCAAAAGCAAGTACATCAGCAATCAGAAGCAGAAGGGAAGTTGATAGAGCAGGTGATATAAAAGAGGGAAAATTAAGAGATTTTCTTTTTTTTTTTTTCAATTTGTATATTAGAGAGGAAAGTAGCAGTAGTTAGAATCAAGTGAAATCTGAGAAAGGGGAGTAAGCTAAGTGGGAAAAGAAGCGAGGTAAATGTGAGTTGTAGAGAAATTTAGTGAAAAAGGTATTAGAAGTTAGAGTTCTGTAGTGAGAAATACATACAAATTGAGAAGGGGATGTATGCAAAGAGGGTCAGATGATTAAGTTCACAGTGGTTGTGTACAGGACCAAGTCCAGGTATTTGTAAAGTGGACTTTTAGGGTGATTTTAAATAGAAGGGACTGTGTAATAGATCTGATTGTTAAAGGTAGCTTATTCCAGTGGATAGAGGGAAGATAGTTGTAAAGGGTTTTACCAAATGATTTTTTAGGTTTATAGATGTCAAGGAGGTTTTGGTTGGTGATTCTAAGTTTTCTGTTTGGGAGGTAGTAATTTAAGATGTTCGAAATGTTAGGGCAGAAGGAGGGTTTGTAGAGGATGGAGTGGATAATATTAGGTTGATAGAAAATAGGTAGATTGGGGAAGTCAAGCCAGTTCAGTGTTTTCAAGACCAGACAGTAATGGGATTTAGGTTAAGTGTTGGCAGAATAATAAATAAACTCTAAGACATTACACAAAAATCTTTTTCCTATATAGAAATCTGTCTCAAAGAATAAAACCTCCCACTCATCCCCAAGAAAATTAAGTTAATGCTTTTTACCTCAAAAGGTTGCCAAAATCAAAAGCAATCTTTTACCATTAAAGTCAGCAAATAATACTGTCATCGATACTGTAACTCACAGTAAACTTCTAGATGTTATAACAGATGACAATCTCAAATATGACCAGGAGATACTGCACACTATTAAATCTACACTCCAGAAACTAGGCGCCCTTTACAGAATCATTAGATTCCTTACAGATACAGCAAGAAAAACTCTAGCCGTCACCTTCTTATTGCAAAGACTCTTATGTGCTATACCTATCCTAACAAATTTAAACAATGCTCAAAGAAAGAAACTTGTCTCTTGCTACAATAAAATAGCATAATTTTCCAACAATCTCCCTCATAGGACCCACCATTGTTATAGGTTAAAGCAATTAATCTGGCTTGAACCACAACACTAAAAAAATATTCACAACTAAATGCAGCACAGAACCTCATTCATCATCCAGAAAAATACCCTACACAAGAAAATGTTTACTCTCCTACTGTCCAGTACAGGACCTCCATTCTAGTAACACATTCTTTCTACTCACAAATAAGTCAAAAATAATGTTGCAGGAGACTCGTTCCACTCCCAATATATTGCTAACCTCTGGAATTGTATCCCTGTACTAATAAAACTCTCTGACAAACTCAGTGGTTTTAAACCACTGCTTTTCAACATCTTAACCAATCACGGTCCTGTACCTGCTCATCACCATGTTAAGACTTTGTGCTCACCATATGGTACTCTCTAAGTACTCTGCTTAAACAGAATACTCTTGATCTCTCACTGAAATGACAAAACAAGTGTTACACATAATTCCTGCCTGTACAATCCCCTAAGTTGCAAGTAGGCTTTCTCTTTAATAAGTTCTACCTCTTTAAAATCTTAGAATGTATAAATATAACTACTGTATGTGTATAAACGTAAATAGAAATGTAACTACTCCATGTTTAACTGGAACTTAATATAATGCAATGTAAGCAAATGGAGCTATTCTTCCTGGGCGTCCACAGAAAATGGGTATTACCTAGTCACACTTTCCCAGTAAACAAAGACAAATAAATACATACATTTAAATTGAACTGTAGTCTCATAATAATGACTCAGTTTGGTATAGCATCCAAATATGTGTTCATATCATTACTATTACTAGTATAACTATTTAGCCAGTCAGTATGTGAATAATTAAATTCTCCTAAAACTATTGTTATTAATTTATTCAATTATCCTTCTGAAGAAAATTTCATGCTGAGAGCACATCATACTAGGATCAAAGTAATCTAATCCTTTCCTACAGTCTCCCATAGTGTGATATTATTTAATATTATACATATTGTTTCCACTTCCATTCCATGTTGTTTTCTATTATATAAATAATGAGGAAGTGACAAAGCCTTGTGGATGTCTTCCAGTTTTGTGGTATTAATACCCGCTAATGTACCTGCCAACTGACAGAATTCCAAATGATCTAGGTCTAGTACACACCTCATCCAGTTTAAACACAGCATTTCAGTCCACTGGCCAAAATACAGATCTTTATTAGAACACCACCCAGTCCATGTGTCTTGACAATAACATGTTGTACAAAACCTAGAGGAAGATACAAGTTTAAACCAGGCAATAATCACCTATCTAGAAACTTTTAGCACAGGCATTTCTTCCCTCCTCATTCAAAATAAGGTATTGTGTCTGCTAGCTGACACATAATTTGCCAAAGTGGTCAACTAAACTATAAATCTCTCAAAATGGCTTAAAATGGCCCATAAGGGCAGTTAGTCTAGTACTAAACTATGAACTATGAACTATGAACATCTGAAGGCCCAGCTATCATTGTGAATCCTCTCATGTTCAATTTATTTTGCCCCGCCATCATTAAATGAGCCTTCTCTATCACAAAATGCTCAGAGGGCATTGCTTCTACATTGAAAAAATCTTAGTGTGCCTTATTGGAATAATCAGTCCATTAATATTCCTTGTTAACCATTAAATCAAGTTCTTCCTTTAACACAATAGTGGACCCCCCTAACTGCCATTTGTTCCCCACCTAAGACTATTAAAAGAGAAACTAAGGCTAAGATCCTAGGCTGCTCTGCCTACAGTGAAATATTTAGTGGATACCTCAGCCCACTTAATAAGTGATAGCATGCCCAAGTAACAACAATCATGGCATTAAAGGGCAGAACAATCAATAAGAGAATTTGTAAAAGTCTAAAACGTTTCAAATCTTTAACTATCTACAGCAAATAACTCAACATTCCTATTTCAAAGAAGTGGGGAAAAGTCACTGCTAGGACCAGAGTGGAGGGTGAACTCTAGATACCAGAACAGCCATGGAGAGGAGTGAGCAGTAAATGTAACTCCCACTTAAGTCATCTGCTCTAGCGTCCCCCAGCATGCAAACACCAATTTTTTATTAAGTTAGCATCACACACAATCTGTGTAAAGGCTGCCTGCCCTTACATAGCAGGAATCAATCTTATCTTACATTCTCGGATAGTTAGTCCTAGAGAAACTCAAGTCACAGCATCTTCTATTATAAAACCTTAGCTCACGGCATTCAATTACACTCGTATTTCAGTTCCTGCCCAATGCAGTGACAGCCTAAATGCCAAGTAGCCACTCCTACCAATTTGGCAGCCAATTAAAGTTAAATTCATCTGAGAACCTGAGGGCAGAGGGCAGGCACATTCTATGGAACCATTATCTCAAATGAAAAAAAAAAAGTGATTTTTCTGAGAGATTGATTAGTTATTAAGCTATTTAAGATTAAACTGAAAGTAGACAACTGATGGCTCAAAGATACAGTAATGGAGGTCAAACACCTTCAATCATTTTTTATGTACTTAGCCCACAATAAAATGTTCACACTAAAATATCCAAGCCTTTTCAATAAAGTAAGCAGATATTCTCAGTGCAGTGCTGCTACACTCTTTTCTTAAATGGGGGGGGGGGGTCTTTGTTTCATCACTGAGGTCCATAGTATATCAATACCCTGCCCACAGAATAAATCCTCCTTGGGACACTACCCAGTTGTTTAGTGTCTTACAAATTACTGTGCAAATTGCTCCAAATGCAGCTCCAGACAAGTGACATGTGGAGCGCCTCAGGGTTCAGTCCTGGGACCGCTCTTGTTTGGCATCTATTTTTCTGAAGTACTGGCCAACACTAAGGGACTCTGGCTAACAAAGTTCACAGATGACTGCAAACTGGGAGCCATTATTGAATCCCCAAATTATGTGGATATTCTACAAAAGGGCCTTACAGATACAGATGCTTGGTGCCAGAGCCATGGACTCAAGCTTAATACCAAGAAATGTATAGTTTTCCACCTTTAGGAAAAAACGTGGACCCATGAATTGCCACATAGGTGGCAGTACATTAAACACCAAAAGTGTGATAAAGAGACTTAGGGACACAGGTGGACAGTGGTCTCACCTTCGATAAACACATCACCACAACAGTCAGGAAATCTTTCTATGTGGCAGACTTCATCACTAAGGGCTTTTCATCCAGAAAAAGGAGGTCATTGTCCCACTGTACTCATCTCTCATCAGACCCATCATAGAATACAATGCCCCATTTGGTATGTACCTGTCAAGACATCTGCAACAACTGGAAAGGCCACAGAAATACCTCACTAAAAGAATCACAGGCAGATGCGCTATGCTAACCAGCTATTCTCTGTCGCATTTTGTCTACTCAGAGGTGATCTCTGCTTAACATACAAGGCCATGTTAAACCCAGAGCTGTTGGACATGCTACACTTAAATAAATCCCAATCCCTCAGAGCCACACACTCCAGGGATCTAAACCGTGTCATCACAATGAAAAAAACATGCTGGAGGGATAGATTCCTGACCCAGAGACTCCCCAGACTCTGTAATAGACTGCCCATACATGTCAAGCAGAACGCCTTTTTGGCCCTCTTCAAAAGGAACCTTGATGATTGGATGGGAGATAGGAAATTCATCCCAGGGATCATGTCAGTCCCCCTGCTAGACAGGGGTCCAGGGAAGTAAATATTGTGGGAAGAAATAGCCAGGTGAAATGTTATGGCTAGGCTTGTATAGGCCCTAGGTCTGATAGCCTAGTACCAACCTATGAACCTATGAAACTGTGCTCTGTTCTCTCTAATATTATTGGAATATGGAGGAGA
>NC_056745.1:789104063-789331563 GCF_019279795.1 Protopterus annectens
AGCACAGGCAGCACAGGAAACACAGGCAACACG
This sequence comes from Protopterus annectens, assembly GCF_019279795.1. Taxonomy (NCBI): domain Eukaryota; kingdom Metazoa; phylum Chordata; order Ceratodontiformes; family Protopteridae; genus Protopterus; species Protopterus annectens. The sequence continues at coordinate 789,104,097 of NC_056745.1, forward strand.
GGAAACACAACCAGCACAGGAAGCATAGGCAACACAGGAAGCACAGGCAACACAGGAAGCACAAGCAGCACTGGAAGCACAGGCAACAAAGGAAGCATAAGCAGCATAGGAAGCACAGGCAGCACAGGAAGCATAAGTAGCACAGGAAGCACAGGCAACACAGGAAGCACAAGCAGCACAGGAAGCACAGGCAACAAAGGAAGCATAAGCAGCACAGGAAGCACAGGCAACACAGGAAGCACAAGCAGCACAGGAAGCACAGGCAGCACAGGAAGCATAAGTAGCACAGGAAGCACAGGCAACACAGGAAGCACAAGCAGCACAGGAAGCACAGGCAACAAAGGAAGCATAAGCAGCACAGGAAGCACAAGCAGCACAGGAAGCATAGGCAACACAGGAAGCAGAGGAAGCACAGGCAGCACAGCCAGCACAGGAAGCACAGGAAGCACAAGCAGCACAGGCAGCACAGGCAGCACAAGCAGCACAGAAAGCACAAGCAGCACAGACAGCCCAGAAAACGCAAGAAGCACAAGGAGCATAGGCAGCACATAAAACACAGGCAGCACAGAAATCACAGGAAGCATAAGCAGCACATGAAGCACAGGCAGTACAAGAATCACAGGAAGCACAAGCAGCATATGAAACACAGGCAGCACAGAAAGCACAGGAAGCACAGGAAGCACAAGCAGCACAGGCAGCACAGGAAGCACAAGGAACACAGGCAGCACATGAAACACAGACAGCACAGACAACACAGAAATCACATGAAGCATAAGCAGCACATGAAGCACAGGCGGCACAAAAATCACAGGAAGCACAAACAGAATATGCAATACAGATAGCACAGAAAGCACAGGAAGCATAATTAGCACAGAAAGCACAAGCAGCACAGGAAGCACAAGCAGCACAGGTAGCACAGGCAGCACAAGAAGCACAGGCAGCACAGGTAGCACAGGCAGCACAGGCACTACAGAAAGTACAAGAAGCACAAGCAGCACAGGTAGCACAGGCAGCACAGGCACTACAGTAAGTACAAGAAGCACAAGTAGCACAGGAAGCACAAGCAGCACAGGCATCACAGGCACTACAGAAAGTACAAGAAGCACAAGTAGCACAGGAAGCACAGACAGCACAGGAAACATAGCCAGTATTTGTTTCATCAGCTGTGCAACCTTACTGATGAATGCTCTATTCCATGGGCTGGCACACAGCTGGAAACATTTCTCAAGCTTTTTCTTTGATCCACTGAATGGAGCCCACTCACACGCTCACTAATAAATATATGTACATATATATTGTATATGAGTATTAATGATATTAAGAAAGGGCCTTAGAAGCTGAAGGTTGTTATTTCTTCAAATGAAACTCATGTAATTTTTTAAATTGTAAGTTACACTGGAAAAAACAATAGAAGCAGAAAGAGCTGTAGAACAAAGAATTGTACGGCATAGGGAAATAAAGAATGCGGTAAGTAACATTTCCCCTTTAAAACACTGATCTTTACTATCAACCCTTATTAACAAGTACATTTTCATCTAAAAAGAAGAAAAAAAAAACAATAATATACTGGGGCAAAATCTGAGAAACAAGAAAAGTCATTTGACAATTACAGATAAATAGCAGTAAAAGAACTAAGAAAAGAAATATATAGCACAAGGTGCTTATGTAAAAACCACTGGATAATCTCAGTACCTCTAGATACCTGTATATTAAGTTCTAGTATACAGGTTTTTCCACTTTAGCATATGAAGGAGTCACTTTTCTAGGTTCTATTCTCCTCGTATGGCTTGCCAATGAAACAAAACATGCTGAGATGGATGGCTGACGGGAACAGTGTCAAGATATACATTAAAATGGTTTACCAACATTCAAGTGAAGTTAATATCTTTGGCATGATTAGCAGAGTCAAACATTTTTTTTAAATGATAATTATGATCCTTTTCATGGATAGCACACTGCTTACAGTAATCATTTTAGCAAGCTTGTCCCACTGCAATTCATGCTGACATTTGGTTATTTATAATTAGATAATAAATGCCTTTTCTTGTTGTAACTGTTTGCCTTGGAAAGCTTTTATTCTAAATCATTTAGCTTCCTTGTGTATTACATGCCTTTCTGTAATCTGCTGCTAGAGTTCTGGTCATAGACAGCAGAGTGGAACACTGTCCAAAGTGGCCATGATCCTGCCAGACAGAGCAATAAGAATGACCTCAGTGTCTCTTTTATGCAGATAGTCAGCCAGACACAGCTATACCAAAGATAAAGATTATCAACAGTGCTGATATATTTGTTTTCCCCATGTTTGCAAACAAATTCAATGTTTTGCCATCCAGACATGTAAACCATGCGGAATACTGATACAGTTTATGGATGTAGTCATTTTCTCAATATTTCAGTACTTATGGTAATCAGACATGACATTGTGACAATTGCATGTAATAACTTATTTTTTTAACTTAATCCGTCCAGTGCAACCTTGTTTATCAGGATGTGCTTGTAAACAAAAGCACTCAGGATCTTTAGCTCTTTAAAGTATTGGACAACTGAAGAAAATTTGGCAGTTTGCCTGTTAGGAGGGGTGCTTATTATCAGGCCTGTGTCTTAGAGTGAGTAAAATGAATGTTTATCATTTCTTTATGCTGCAATTTCTAGAAATGGTTATGTGATTAATACGCCTAATGCATGCAGGCTATTGTGTCTGTAAATAAGCAAAGTAATGAAAGACTCCCAGTTCAAGGTACTGAATAAAGCAAACTGCATTAGTAGAGACGTGTAATATATGAAAACAAAGTAGCGAAGACTGATTTTTGTCAAACATAACAAACTACCTTTCGTTTCCTGGCTGCAGAATACTGTTATTCAGTGTTATATTTTCAAATATTGCAGGCATCCTGATATGGGTCTAATTTACCACAACAAAATTTCACTTACCTAAAACTCAACACTGAGACGAAAAGGCCAACAGCACCAGAACACCAATGTCCCAAAAGCACTGACATACCAGTCCAGGTAAGTAACCACTTGGCCATCCTAAACAAAAACATTAACCGAAGAAAACCAAACCCACCCATGTGGGGGGATTTGCACCCCACACCCCCCTAACTAAATATACCAACTTTGAGATCACACTACTGTGGGTGTAAGGGGAAAAGTTCAACAGATTGGCCAAGTGATTACTTACCTAGAGTTGAAAGTCAGTGTTCTGGGACGTCGATGTTGTGTGGTCATCAGCCTTTTCGTCTTGGCATTTTTAAAAGTGGGGTAAGTGAACATTTGGGGTTCTGAAGAGGACTCCCTGATGTACATACATACATGCATACATGCACAGTTATATTTAAAAATATGTGATTAGTATATTTAGTAAAAAGTAATGTCTTTTGGCTTTTCCCTGTTAGAGGTCGGCACAGTGGAACTCCGGTCAACTAATGATTGGCAGTGAATTTTTATGGGGCCGTGTTGGCAGCCCGACACCCATCCTTCAAGGAAGGCACACCCATTCACACTCGCACCTACCTGCATATCTTTAACATCACTCAACTGCAGGGAGGACATGCAGACTCCACACAGAAGGCGCTCCAGCCGAGAATCGAACGGGAGAACCTCTTGCTGTTACGCGACAACGCTGCACCATCACGGCCCCTGATTAGTATATTTAGTAATGTGTATTATACAGTAAGGGTTCCACGTTTATGTTTAAGGACTGTAAGATGATTGCAAACTAGGTGCAGCCATAGCCTACCCAAAGACACTAACATGTCTGGCCTTCTAAACATCATCTGATCAAGCTCTGTTGCATATCTGCAAAACAGATCTCCGAGTTAGAAATACCCAATCTAGGGACCTAAACTTCATCTCCAACATAAATAACACATGTTGGCATACCTCTCAACTGTCCAGATTTTTGCAAATGTCCAGATTTTTGTCTCATATTTTTGTCTTTTCCTTTTAAAATTTGTGGTTTCTGGCAAGTCACTGAAGTTTGACATCATTAAATAATGACATGCATTTGAGTTTATTCATCAAAAAATATATGTTAACACGAATCCTGTTATTCTAAAAAATGTCTAAGTTTACAAGAGGAATATTTAAAATGTTTCTTTTGGATTTTGTATCAACTATCATTTTAGACTTTGTCCAGATTTCTTGTGCCAAGAGGTTGAGAGGTATGCATGTTGGAGGGACAGGTATGTGCCTCAGAGACTACACCATTCTCCCCATGTGAAGCAGAGATCTTCCTTGCACCTGTTCAAGTACAACTTTACAGGAAACTGTACATTTCCCTTCTGGTCTACCACCTCAGTTTCTGAAACAGGAATCTTTTGAATTCATAATTACCCATAGCCAAGCTATACCCCCAGTTAGATGAATTGGTATCAGAACCTACCCAATATATTTGGGAAGTGTGACTTGGCTTAAAATGAGCCTCTATTAATTACCTATGAAACTATAAAAGTGCAAACTGTAGAAGTTACTTGTGATTAGGGAAAAGGAAATGCAAGTCTTAAATTGCAGAGAATGTGCTTTTCTCTGCAGTACATCAATCTATAGTATATGTAAGTAGTGAGAGTGTTGAGGGGTGCAGCAGTACAAATTAGGGGGCAGAGGAGTTTTCCGTTCTAAAATTATCTACGTGTATAACAGCAACTTATACTCTACATTGCTAATTTTACAAAATTGCACTTATTTCTTTGCAATTTCAAGAGTTGCATTGTTGAGTTTTGAGCTTTTCCACTAAGAAGCCTATTGCAAAAGACATGACCATTTCTAGCAACATCTACTCAGAAAATCCTGTCTATTTAACTTAAGCATAAAGCTGTAAAGGTGTTATGGTAGAAGGGCAGATTTACATGAGAGCATGTTGCACACATATGTACAATATTGCACACCCACCTGCAAAGGACCTCCCTGAAGCCTCACCCCTACAGATGGATGCTTCTGGTGAATACTGACACTGCCCTCTACCCTAGCTCATTGCTGTTGTTGTTTTTCTTTCGGCTTTTCCCGGTTAGGGGTCTCCACAGTGGAACTCCGGTCCGCTAATGATTGGCAGTCGATTTTTTCGGTGCCGAGGTGCCAGCCAACCTTCAACGAAGGCACGCCCATTCACGTATGTCTTGCGAATGCCACTCGACCGCGGGGAGGACATGCAGACTCCACACAGAAGGCGCTCCAGCTGAGAATTGAACAGGAGAGCCTGTTACTGTGAGGGGACAACGCTAACGCTGCACCACCCCGGCTTTATATTGTAAGTATGTTCTTGCTACAAATCCTATGAAAGTGAGGTGATCATATATTTGTACAACAACTTTGTAATTCTGATTGTTAACCAATCTACAGTTTGTTCTCTAACTTGTTGTTTTCGTTCACACTCTGTAACCTCTAAGTTCTGCCATGTATTTACTCTTCATTTTGCAACTGTATTTATCACTCTTTATTCTGTAACTGTATAGAGCTTTTCTCCCCAGGACTCTGCTGAAAACAGGCACTAGCTGTCCAGCTGGACTATCCTGGTAAACAAATGATAAATAAATAAATAAATAAATGATAAATGTTAATGATTTTACTGACTTATTCTTGGCCACAGCATTATTTTCATGAGGCAGATCATGTCTGTGATGAAGTATAGAATACCGCCTACTTAATTAATGCTCGGCCATGCCTCTTGGAAAGGAAATTTACAGCAAATATCATTGTTCAGACGTTGATGTTCATTAACTGTTGCATATTGGAATAGTTATGAAAAGTCATTCCATGTTTTAAGATTTGCATTTTAAATTACAGATTAAAGAATGACATTCTTCAAAAGCATAATGCAGAGTGAGCCCACATCTCTTCAGCATCTGGCAGGTAAAATATTGTCTTTGCATTTTACTTTAAAATAATGTCATTTTAGTGCATGCCATGTTTTTCTTTTTACTTACATTGCTTTAGCCTTCCTGTCTCCCGGCCACTAGTTTCCCCTGCAATGACTGTTGAGTTCAGTTGGTCCCCATGGATCTGGGGGGAGGTCTCCAATCTATACATGGTGAGAGTCAACAAGAGGAAGACTTAATATAGGCAAACAATGAGGGTGCTTGTCCCCTGCTCTGCATTCATGTTTCTGCTCACCTACGAAGACAGGAAATGCCCTCATCCAAATGGAATAAATGTATGACTTCATCCCTTCCTGACCAGGTCTTCCCACATTTAAGGGAAGACAGTAATTGTCTCGAGACTTGAGAAATACCTGGTACCCCCAGCCTTATAACATGTACCATTCTCCAAAGAGGAGACAAGGAGCATAAACCTGCTATTTGACAACAGCTGTACTAAGCTATTTCTCCATGAGGGTCTTAAATGCCTTTTTTACATATGCAAACATCTGCATTCACAGTGGAGCCTACTGTCACTAGCCTGGTGGCACAAAGTGACCCCCCCCCCCCAAATCTGTAGAAGTGTAACAGGTACCTGCATGCACTAGATGCAGGTACTACTGTAATTGGACTATCAACACTGCCCCCACTAACATGAGGCAGCTAGGGTCTGTTATTTCCCATCCTCCATTGTTCAGTTTCCGCAGATACCTACCAACTGACCACTACTCAATAACATGTAATTTGTTTCACTGTAAAAGATTTATCAATTTATACCATGGATAGTGACACAACTCACCTTTTAAAAGCTTCAAAATTGAAATAGCTCTTTTTAATTTTATACTGCATCATCAGATTCTGAAACATATAAATGCACCGTGCAGCTATCCGATATAGCACTTTATTATTTCAGGGTAAATCCTAAACATAAAAAAGGTAATTTGGCTTCCTAAAATATAGGCTAATTCTTTTAATTCAGAAAAGGAGAGATATTAGTAAGTAGCATTAATTACAGTGACCACTTTCTTGAATGGGTGTATTTCTATAAAAATCCACATGGAAGTGACTGAGCCAGCATTTGTGTGACTAATATGAAAAACACATACATTAAAAATAAGACCTTTTTTGAGAAATGGAGAACAATGACTGTTATATTTTCTCCTTCACTGGCTTGACTATATCTTATTGACCCATTAATTCATTCTGTCCTATCTGGTGTTGCACCATTTATCCCACTTTGGTTGGGGGTGTCCTACTTTCTCTGGTATGTTAATCTCACAAAAGCTATTTTTATTGTTGAATTAACAAGATGTAAGACACTGACACAAAAAAGACATCATCTACTGCAGTTAAGGAGTTTTACATTTCTGCTGTATGTTTGCAAACTGATTCTGGTCACTGAGTATGCAGTACATTCCACTATACATCTCAAATTTTAGCTCGGTCCCTCTTAATCCCTCTTAAAATTTGTTACTTTTGGAGAAAAGGTGGTGAGTTACACTTAAGAAATAATGACAATAATTAGAGTTATACACTTCTTTTACTTCAGAAAATGTGTAGTAATTCACATTCTCTTATTCTGTCAATGTCTCATTTTAATAGTTCTAATATTCTAAAAGGGTCCCTGATTATCTCTCATTATTTATGGATTTGTCCCTGATTGGTTGCGAGCTATATATTTCACCTGCAGTCCTTTGGGTGCTTCTTCACTCCCAGTGTGATAAAATAGGCTGATTTCCCACAGGCTCATATAAATAAATTCAGAATGGGGCAACACTTCTAATCTCCACATGATGGCACCACACTCTGTCCCTCTGAGGTATAAAAAATGTGTGTTATTAGTTCAATCTTTTCCCTTCTGTTTTTGTAGATGATGCATCTAATTGTTGAATCAGGCCATCTGCTTTACTTTCATGGCTACTATCTCTTGAAGAGAATGCAAATGTTTGCTGTGCTTGACTGCAAGCAATGCACTCGGCTTTCTCTGCTGAAAATGGCATATGGACCCCACACAATGATATTACTTCTGATCTAGATTGTACTGAAATCAGAGAAGCCATAGCTGTACATATTTCCAAAATGGCATGGGACAGAATTAATTGCTTTACGATGTTTTGTTTGAATAGAAACTTATTCACAACAAAGTATATGCACAGCCATTCTGTCCGGAAAAGGGCAAAATAGGATGCAGGTTATTTTCAGAGAACACCTGTCATACAGAAATAGATATAAATATAAACACTGTGGTACGAAATCTTTAGTAACATTTTCTTTAACCAAACTAAATGAATGCAACTCTATATCAATTTTATGGTGTTCAAAGTTATACTGTAAATAAAACAACTTTATCTCTACTAGTAAAAAATGGGAAACATTTCCCAAACTTTTGAAGGTACCTTTATTACTACAATTCTTACATTTCTAAAAATCTAAGCAGAGTGATCCTGTTATAGGATATTATGATTCCCTGTTATTTAATAAACTCCGTGTAGGCTTTGTGTGAGGCCTACATTGAGTTTACATGTGTGCACAGTGATGCGTGGTGAGCAGTAGCGCTGATTGCATAATCATGCTGTGCATAGCGTTTAAACATAAATATGTGAGGTTTCATGGCCAGCAATAATGTTGTCAGCCAAGAAACCATGTAAGCAAATACAAATAGCAATCCTGTTTAAATCAGAGCACTGGAGGTCCGCAGATTTGCACAGAATGCCACAATGATCACCAGGGCTTAACAGATAGCTCTCAGTCTTTTAGTGTAAGACATCTAGACAAAGGCCAAAATTGTGTTGTGACAATGACCTGACATAGGGACATATTTGACATATTTTCTAGTTAGAAATGTGCTAAAATAACCAGGGTTTTGTGTTGATACACATCCTGAAGGATTTGAAGTCTGAAACTCGAATGTATGTAATTATTGAGTCATATCAGTCCTAAGATCATCCCAGTGATATGACAGCAAGCCACAAATTTGATAAGGAACACACTAAAAAATGTAAAGGGAAAAATCTGGACATTGTGTGCAAATCTGGAGAGCTGAGAGGTATGATTGTTAAGTATATGGTTCAAACACAGTATAGGACAGTGTATCTACAGTGCATATGATTGTGAAATCCCATTTCTGGCATTCTGTACTGAAGCTGTGTAAATGATCTTTAAGGGTACATGGACTGCCATGTAAAATAAACACTCAGTGGAAGGGTTGTACTGAATATGAATGCACAGAAGAATTGTAGGAATGAATACAGGGAAAGAGGGCAGGTGTAACAATCTAATGTGCAGCAGATGAGGGCATGTCAGTGGAAGACAGTTGTAGCAGCAACACCAATCACATATCATTATGGTAGAGTAGGAAGTGCACAGTGAAAATGTGTATTATGTGACTGACAAGCAAGGTGACATAACAGTGAGGAGGATATTTGTGAGAGATAAGTATCCTTACATGAACAATACAAAGCACATATATCAGGGATGTTATATACAATTGGGATAGGCTGCGTTTTGTGAAGCTGTGCAAACTGATTTTCATGAATATGAGTATAATCTCAGCAGAAGTCTCCAGCAAGTGGGATACAGATAAAGGACAACAGTAAATAGAGGCATGCACAATCATGCACAATATCAGAACAATACCACCAGTAATTCCATGCCTCTGACATAACATATGTGATTTAGAGTGATCAGAGATGATTCTACACAAACACACTTGCACAACTATTATGATACATCCACACTATATTATGGTAATCACACATACTGTCCTGGCACCGTAACAGTTGCTGGAAATGTTAGGATGGACAATGCTATACCTGTATGCGACATTATGAGCAATACTGTCTAGTTGACCAGTGTGGTGCATACCATATATATATATATATATATATATATATATATATATATATATATATATATATATATGGGTTCCATTCACATGGTTGATATTTCAGAATGTCGAAGACCATATGCCAGAGACCATATGATCGACAATCAAAATGTCGACCCCCACAGGGTTGCAGGGGGATGGCTAGCAGTGTGAAGGTAAGTTTTTCTTGTGTTTTTTATTTTTTATTCTATGGTAATTTTGAATGTCGATCATATGGTCTCAGCCATATGGTATTCGACATTCTGAAATGTCAACTATATGAAGTAGATCCATATATATATATATATATATATATATATATATATATATATATATATATATATGGCACAAGCCACACTTTCATGAATGATACCCATGCCATTTATGTTGTCAAACACCTGTGGATGTGCAGTGTGCATCATTAAAACAGGAAGCACACATGCTTCTAGTGTAACAACTTGATGGGGGCTCCGCACCATCAAGCAGTAATGTTTATGCCATAAAAAGAATACCTAGGTCTGGCCAATATGATGTATGACAAATCACTATCCCAAAGGTGGTACACTTCAGTTACACATCCCTGGAAAATGTGTAGGGATGTACATGAAGAAGGGTACATTGTACTCAATTTTTGGTGTGATGAAGACTGTGAGCTGTGGCGGTATTATGGCCTGTGATGTGGATGTTCTTCACATACTCAGTAATTGTGTTACAAAGAAGAGTGTAGTCAGCACTATGGCCACATGCTGGTGAGCATTCCACATACAATCTAGACCTGGACACTAGTCACATGTGTATTAGTCTGATTATAGGGTGATATGTCTACATTATACTTGGGATGGGTATTTCTTTACCTGAAGTAACAAATGCCCCCATCTTTTTGTTTCATTGTAGGTGTTGTCATGGTTGTGGCAGCAATCTTTGGTGTGCATTGATACTGTATGTATTATACTAATATCACAGTTAGAGTTAATGATGACCCACAACCTGTAGTCATTCATACAGCTGTTTAGACAGAAGATGGGAATGTCATTTGTGATGTCTGTGACTTAAATAATGGACAGGAAAGGGCCTAGCAGACACCACTGTTGTACAGGCCTGATCACTCGACCTGAGATATAGCTCACTTCAGACATTTCAGCATATTTACACACAATGTATGTGATACAGTGGTCTACCCACTTGATGATTGCAATATAGGAAATATTGCCAGCCCAGCTGTCTGGAATTTTGTAAATAATTCTATGTCATTTGTGAATATTGATATGATTTATACAGAATTGTATGTTATGTACTGAGCTAAAATGTATCCACATGACTTGCTGACATAGACCAGAAAATAAGTTGAAATTAGATTGCTTTACAATTGTGCTATAAAAGTTTTCTCTCACTTTCAGTGTAACAGGCACAATGTCTAGAGCTAGAAGTTTTTTATTGTCTTGAAAGAGAAGCAATTACTAGGTTTAAAATGTAGAACGTGTTTTAGTGTTTTATGACTTCCAAGATCTGCAAACATCTGAAAGATATGTATTTTTAACACATTGATGTTAAATTCTGTTAGTTTCTGTTTTAGCCTAGGAACTGAAGTGAGGTGACAAAAAGTGAAGTAATCCAAGCTAACCCAGCAGTAATATTTGATATTAGTTTAAGAACTCTCTCAGAGAGGGAGACTGTGCATTTTGTATATTGTCTTGGACCTAGCAAGAACATCCACTCATCATCATCATCTGCAATTGTCTGGTTGTAAGATTTAGGGCATAGTATATATCTTAGATATTGATAAAAATATAGTAAAGATTACTTTAGATGGTTTCTGCATTTATTTGAGACTGTCCTGCAATGTTATTTTAAAATATTTCCTGTAATTTTGAAATCTGAAGTTACTGTGTTGATTGAGTATTGTCTTGTTCTTTTATTATTTATTATTAAGTATGTTTCAACCTATCATTGTGGGTGAAATATGTGAGACATATTTAAGCTCTTAGAATACTTGCATATGCATTTGGTGACTTTGTACAGGCCACTCATATAGCCTTGCAAGTCTTGGTCAGACTACCATTTGGATAATAGTATCATTACAGAGTAGGATCGGATACCCTTTGTAAGGGCCTTATAGTAGCTAATAAATAGGGTTTGGTGGCAGTGGAAACTACCTTATAGTCTGGGCAAAAGGGGGCATATCTAGTAAACTTGTACCAGCTTCCCCAGGTGTGTGTGTGTGTGTGTGTGTGTGTGTGTGTGTGTGTGTGTGTGTGTGTGTGTGTGTGTGTGTTTGTATGTAAACCAAATCTCAAAATATGTATGTGTCAGCTACTTGAGCAGGGACATGAAGCACTGGTTGGACAGATTGGACAGAGAGGGTGTTGGAGGTCTTGGCTTGGCCCCCTCAACTGAGATCTTAATCCTATAGCTGCGCCAGTGGGGAGTGTTATTGGGGAAATGGAGAAAGAGGGAGAAAGCAGCACCAGACTGACTGTGATCTCTGTGTGCTCTTAAGGGAAATTGCACTTTACTGTGTGTGTACTTGTCATCCTCCCAGTGTGTACATCCCCCTAGCTGTTGCCAATGGTGAGGATTGAGGCTCCTTGATTACTGGGCCAGTGCAGTGGTGTCACAGTGATATAGACGTTTATGACCACATCTGACAGTCAAACTTAGAATTCTGATGAAATCCTACTCTTTGAGGATGAAAGCGCTAAATACATTTAATTAATTGAAGATTTTGCCTCAGGCTTTACCCTTTTTGTGTGTTTTTATTTTTCTTTGCCTTGGACATTTTGTTTTACACATCTGACAGTGTTGAGTGAATACCTTAGTGTGGATTTGTGTCAAATGCCTTAGGCTTGTCAAGTTCAAGAAGATGATAGTGTTGTCTTCATGCATGCTTTCAATGATCTCTTTGAGGACATCTAACAAATGTAACAGACATGATGTAGTATTAACAATTCTCACAGCTGTGTTGCACGCAGCTAGTTTACTACTAATGTACATTTAGAAAAGGTCCATGATGATATGTTGATCTACCTCACAGATGTGGAGAGTCAGCATGTGGCTATTCATGCATGCATTAGATATTGTCCCCTCCAACTCAGATGGATGCATGTTGATGTGCACCCTCTACAGGAAGATAGTCTGTGTGGCGGGTGTGTTGAAGTGTGTACTCGACTATGTCAGGAAGGTGTTATGTGCTGAGTCATGTGATATATGATCTGTGATATTGTCATAACCCATTGCTTCTGTGATATAGACCTGGATGAAGGTAAATCATTGCATAATGCCTATCCTTATATGGCTTAGGGTTTGGACAGAATCCCCCATGCAGGTATCATTTGAGAAGCTCTTCCAGTTAGGGATTAACCCTTATGTCACTAAATGAGTAACCAATTGGCTCACTGACAGTCAATACCTTTTAACCTCTTATTGCAAGAAACCTGGACAAGGCCTGACAAAATGGGAGGGCAAAGGCTCAAAAATAGAGAAAGATTTTAAACATTGCTCTTATAAATGTAGAAAATTGCTAGCATAATGGGGTATATGTTAACATACATTTTCTGAAGGATTTGAAGTTTTAAAATCAAACCTATGCCATTATTTGGTGACTTCACTCCTCAAATCATGCCACTGATTTGCCTGAAAACTACAGATTTTATGAGCAGCAGACCAAAAATATGAGGTAAAATCTGGACATTCTACAAAAATCTGGACAGTTGACAGGCATGTGGCAGAACACATAACTGTGAATGTTGGTGAATCAATCAGTACCAGTAGAGCTGTCACTGTTGCCATATGCAAGGATCAGTGCTTGGCCCTTTACTGTTTGGAATCTATTTCTCAATAGTTTAGACTAAATTTTACAGAAAACACATAGCCTACAAACCATGCCATGATGCATGTGGAGAGACTGAAAGCCAAGTCACTGTAGTCTCTATTGAATAGGATGACGTGACTTCTGCCTGGCCTCCATGCCACTCTCTCACCCTGCCCTGGTGGGAAGACTGCACATCAACAAATCAGATATAGCTGATGACATCAGCATCGTCTGTTGAGGAGAATATGGTAATAACAGTGCCCCACATGTTGGTTGAAAATGCTGTCTGCAATTTCAAGCAAAAGCACAAACACACATTCACACCCCAGCTGACTGCAGCAAGAATAGAAACCCTACATATTTATGTACATATACTACAGAACTCTGTATTTTACCCAAGTGCCACAGCTAAAGTCTGACTTGAAGTGTCTCAGACAACACTTTAAAGATGATGACATCAGCATTCTCTATTGAGGAGAATATGGTAATAACAGCATCCCACATGCTGGTGTAAAAGGCTCTCTGGAATGTTAAGCAAGAGCACAAGCACACCCCCATAAATCTATATTAGATGATCAAACATTTAAAAGTTCGAACATCATTTGGTCCATGTCATATGACAGAAATTTTAAATGTTCAAAAATCTAATAAAAAAGGTAAATGAAAGAAACAACCTACTTGAACATTTTAAGCAGGTGGGCAAGCCCACCTGCACCCCCACAGCCCCCACTCTTTAAATATACTAACTCTGAGATCACACCACAGTGCAGAAAAGGGAAATCTTCCCATTCCACATAGTACAGAGATCTCTGTTGAAACTTTATGGTCTTGATCATATGACGTTTCAACTTTTAAGAGTTCGACAATGTGATATAGACCACACACATACACACACACACACACACACACACACACACACACACACACACACACACACACACACACACACACACACACACAGTTGACTGCAGTGAGAACAGGATCCCTACCTAAGTGCACAGACTACAGAACTCAGTACTTTATGCAAGCACTACTGCACAAGTCTGGCTTTTATAAGACTGCATGTCAACTTATAGTGGTGACATCAGCAGGGCATGTTGAAGAGAAGATGATGGTATGCCTGCATTAAATGAATGTATAGGTATGTGCAAGTATCAAAATACTGTCAATCCATGGGATTGGGGAGGTAACTGTAGGATACACACTTCTGTTCTTCAGGCTAGACACACACACACACACACACACACACACACACACACACACACACACACACACACACACACACACACACAGTTGACTGCATTGAGAACAGAACCCCTATGTATTATAGTACACAGACTACAGAGCTCAGTACTTTATGTAAGTGCTATGGCATAAGTCTGACTTTTACAAGATTGCAGGTCAACTTATAGTGGATGACAGCAGCAGGGCATGCTGGAGAGAAGATTTTGGGAGTCCTGCATAGGTTCATAACTCATAGGTTCATAGGAGGTTACTAGGATAATGGACATAGGTTGTTTACAAGCCTAGTCATGTAAAAATACAAGTACCCTTTGTGATGAGCACTCTTTACCCTGGGGCAGTAACTAAGGAGTCTCAATCATCACCACTCTCTCCAGTAATGGAGTATCACTAAAAGTAGGGATAAAAATACACAAGTTCTCTTAAGTGTACACCGGGAACAGTTTTCAAACCTTGGAGTGGACTATATGATTCACTCCAGGTCCCCAAATGAGTCTCCACACTAACCACAGCAGAGCACTATGTCACAGTTCTCGGAATCTGAAACACTTACTCTTAAATATCTGATATTCATGCATACACACAGTCTTGGGAAAGACTGAGACAGATTTACCTGCTGTGTTACATTGGCCAAATTACAAGGTAACAGCTGCCACAAGTCAAATATCAAAATACTCTTCAAAAGGGGTGTTCAATTATATTGGGCAAAACAGATATTGAAACAAATGGTAGCATTTATCACGAGCAGTAAGGCTTTTCAGAGTAGCCCTGGTGTTACCATAATAAGCATAACCATTCTCAAGTTATTTAAATATTCATTAAATAGCAAGCCACAATGAGAACTTGTAAACATTTAATAATAAATAAAGTATTTAAAGCATGTAAATACTGAATAACTGATTCCAATAAAAAACAGAGTTTTACACATAAGAAATATGGAATTAATACTGGAGGATAGATCTCACATTGATTTCAGAAAACCTCTAACTAGCTATAGTTAACTATCTGAAGATTTACTGTCCCTATCTAATCTAAAAAACTCAGCAAAGCAAGATTGTAATGCTACATCGGCAAGAATGATGTCCACATTCCAGGCTCTTGTCTGTCCTCAGTGACTGGAGCAATTACTCTGGAAACAACTAGACTACTACTGCTAAATAGCTCTAGAAACAACTGAATGAAAATCTGAAGAACTGACTCAGAACCTGCTTTTATAGCAGCTTTTTTTAAGTAACAGGAAGCTGCTATAAGAATTCTACTTTCTCATATCAGACTTTGAAAAGTAAACAAACAGCTGCAGTGAAGATTCTATTTTCCCAGTTCTGTCACACAATGGCATTACATCTATGTTAGCTGACTCTGGAATAACATACATTCAGAATTCTCTTTAAAGAAAACTGTACATTTGGTCAGCCAGAACACTGTTTGACAGTCAAACATCTTGCATAAATCACAAAGATAATCAAAAGACATAAATGTATTTACAAAATTATAGCTAGTCATGCTGGCATATGTAACACAGGGTGATTTACAAATATTTACAAATGTTTTCACAAAACTTCAGTCAAGCATGACACTGATAACTATATCTAATATCCTCACATTTCTCCCCCTTTGAAGACTCAAGCTAAATTTACAAGTGACCCTGGAAAATCATCGCTTGAGAAAAATGGGGCTGCCTGGAAACACATCACCCTATACTCTGTCTTGAGAATTAATTTGCACTGCCATTACTGGAATCCGGACTGGCTAATACAGGGGTTCTCCCAAATGCCCCTTTTAGCTTTTGGAAAGCCTGTTCACAGGCTGGGGTTCACATTATCTTATCTGGCCTGTTTTCCCTTGTCAGGTCTGTGAAGAGAGCAGCTGCTGTACTATAATTGGACACAAATTTTCTATAGCACTCTGCTGTCCCTAGGAATGCAATCAGCTCCTTTTTGGTAACAGAGACAGTCCATGCCTGAATAAACTCCACTTTGGCAGGTTCTTGTCTAATCTGACCACTCCGTACTCTATCTCCTAGGTAGGAGACCTCTGCAGTAATCACCTGGCACTTACTAGGCTTAATGGTTAACCCTGCCCTTTTTAATCTGCATAAGACCTCCCTAACATGTTGAGAGTGCTCTTCCCAGGAATGACTGTAAATGGCAATATCATCCAAATAAGTGAGAACATAGTTCCTCCTCCCACTAAGATATGATCTATTAACCTCTGAAAGGTTTCTGGGACATTCTACATCCCAAAGGGCTTCCTTGTAAACTTGTATGATCAAATCAGTGTTACAAATGTTGACCTCTCTAGCAATGGGAGTCAAGGGCACCTGCCAGTATTCCTTGGTCAGATCAGTAGTGGTCAGATACTTAGCCCCACCCAGCTTTTCTAAACCTTCCTCTGCTCTAGGCATGGAGGGCATGTCTGACTCTGTATAACTGTTTAACTTTCTGTAGTGTATGCAGAATCTTGCACTACCATCTTTCTTCAGTATCAACACTGATGGGAAAGCCCAAGGACTACTCCACTCCTGGATTAACCCCAGCTCCAACATCTCATGTATCTCCTCCTTCAAAGTCTGTTTGACTCGCTTACTCACCCTATAAGCAGCTTCCTTAATAGGTCTTTGGAATCCTTTAACCATATGATGCTTCACTAGGTGGGTGCACTCAGAAATCTCAGTGAACATGCCCCCAATCTTCTGTAACACTGTTCATATGTCTTTATCCTGAATATGGGATAACTGCTGAAATATTCTTACCTCTCCCACAGAAGTGTCAATCCAAAGTTCACTGAGAAGATCAGTCACCAGATCACCCTCAGAGTTCTCCTGCCATCCACTGCAAATATTCAGCACCACAGCCCCCTATCATGATATTGTTTCATCATGTTAACATGGTACAATGTATGTCTCTGCCTCCTGCCTACTAAGTTTACCATGTAGTTAACATCACTAATTTTCCTTACCACATCAACAGGTCCCTCCCAAGATGCATGGAACTTACTGTGTCTGACAGGAATGAACACCATAACCTACTGTGCCACAGCATGCTCTCGGGCTTGAGCATTCATGTCAAACCAAATCTTTTTCTGCTGTTTGGATACTGCCAGGTTCTCCTGGGCCAAACCCATGAGCTCCATATGCCTTGTCCTGAGGTTTTGGACATATGCACAACAAAATCCTTGTGGGATTCCTACTCACCCTCCCACTCACCATGAATCAAATCTAAAGGCCCCTTCACCCTATGCCCATACAGCAACTCAAAAGGTGACAAGCCTATAGATTCCTGAGGTACCTCTCTGTATGCAAATAGTAAATAGGACAAATATTTGTCCCAATCCCTTTTAAACTGGTCTGCAAATGCCAGCAGCATAGTTTTTAATGCAGAGTTTAACCTGTCTACAAGACCATTAGTCTGGGGATGGTAGAGGGTGGTTATAAGATACTTTACCCCACAGTGCTTCCACAGATAAGCCAGCAGGTCTGATACATATCTGGCACATCGTCAGTCAGTATCTCCCTTGGAAAACCTAACCTGCTGAAAATTTCTAACAAAGCATTTTCCAATTTCTCTGCCTCAATCAAGGACAGAGCCACTGCCTCAGGGTATCTAGTAGCATAATCTACCACTACCAGGATGTACTTCTGTCCTATATAACTTGGAATACTCAGAGGTCCCACGATATACATAGTTACCCTCTGAAACATTTCTTCAATCACAGGCAAAAGCATCAATAGAGCTATTTTGTTGTCTCCTGCCTTGCCTATCTTATGACATTGCTCAAAGGTCCTGCAGTACCCTATTACATCCTTTACAATCTTCACCAATAAAAATTCTGCATAATGTATTGCTTAGCATGCTTTATGCCCATATGATCTGCAAAAGGATTGTCATGGGCTATAGCTAGAGGTGCCAGATGGTAGTCTCTGGGCACTACCATCTGTTGCATTACCTTACCCTCTAGACCTCCCTCACAGGGCCATTCTCTGTACAGTAACCCTTTGTTCCAGTATGCAGACTCCTTCTTTCCTTGAGTATCAGATGTCTCCTTAGCTACCTCTCTCAAGCCTCATAAAGTAGGATCCAAAAGCAGAGCCTGGCTCAACAATGTCTTTGTAACCTCTCTGTCTGGGTCTCCCCCAGGCTACCAGACCTAAATGCCTTTCTGCAAGCTTGACTGCCTGTAACTGCATGCACACAAGGTAATACATTATCAAAATTATTCCTTATTAAAACATCTGCATGGGTATCCTGAAACATAACTACTTGCTTGTTCACTTTTCGATTCTTTCAAACCCTGGCCAAAGGTATTTGGAATGGGGTCCCACCAAATGCTCTGACTGGTGTGGACTTTCCAAGCAAGTACTGGTCCTGACAATGTTTATATCAGAAGCTCTGTCTCTCTTAGCAGTGGCCTGTCTTCTATCCACGAAGATAGGAAAAAAATGTTGGTAATAGTTTGGCAATTTTGTTGTTTCCAGACAACTTACCACTGGCATTCTGTCATTCCAATTTGCTTGGCTCCCTAATCTTTTTTTTCTTCCCTTGACTCAGTGGACATCTGTATGCTACATGGCCCCTCTGATTACATTTGAAACATCTAATCCGTGATCCTGACCATGTGCTTCAACTAGTGGCTTCCCCATTACTGCTAAACTCTGTTGGAGTGTTTTAGACTGTCCCTCATGGGATCCATTATGTCCATGTGTAGCACTGGGTATCCTTTTGTTATGTAGAGGTGCCCTGTTTGCTAAGTAGAGATCCCCTTTTCTCTCTAAATCATTTGCAATTAAACTCTCAGTCTGCCAACTAGATCCTCATGTCCTCAGGAAAAGTGCTGAGAGCTTGCTCCCACACCAAAAGGTCTGCCAGTCCTTCAAAAGTGGTGACCTGACACCCAATCACCCACCTGTGAAAGTAAGTACTGAAATCAGCAATGTAATCAAATATGCTTTCATTTGCCTTGAGTCTATTTTCACAATTTTTTTTCTATACATTTCAGAGGTTAATTTGAAGCAGTCAAGTAAACATTGCTTTACACTATCATAATTCAAACAATCAATATCACACAGTTTAGCAATTGCATTAACAGGTCTACCACAGAGTAAAGGGGCCAAGAACTTGACCTAGAGTTTTTGGTCAGCATTATACTGTTTACGTACTCATTAAATACATACATAAAGCTATCAATCTCCTTCCCTGTACTGAAGAAAACGATTTCTGACCTTTATGGCTTCTGGGGTTCGATTATTCTTGTCCCCATTACTTCCATGACCCTGTTGAAGGGTTAGAAGCTCCTTCTCATGCTGTCTCTGCCTCTCATTTTCTTCAACTTCCATCTCCAAATGCTTGGTCTCCAGTTCCGTTTCATGTTGATCCTGCTCTTCCTTCTCCCTCCCCCTCTCCTCAGCCTCCAAATGTTGCAGTTCCTACTGACACTGCTTCTCCCTTTCTCCAGCTTCCAGTTTGAGTCTCCCTAACTCTAAATTAATTTTTATGTCTTCTGAGGAAAGACTGCACATTCCAATGCCAACCTGGACATCCTCTAAACTGCTGGTCTGCTCTGCAGCTGTGACTAAGGCTAAGATCATTGCTTCCTTAGTCAGGTTGGCATGCACCACTCCTTTAGCTTCACACAGCTTGGCCAACTGGTTCCTTGTCAGCTAGCTATAATCCTCTGCTGATATCTTTGCCTGCTATCCCTAATAAAAATAATTAAAAATGAATAAAACTGTTGTGACAAAGAAACTCTGTATGTTAACCTTGTGGCTGTCAAGAGTGCACACCTCAGTGATAACTACCCACAGGCTACTAAAACTCAATTAAAATCTCACACCACTGGCACCAATATGTGATGAGCCCTCTTTACCCTGCAGAAGTAACTAAGGAGTTTCAATCCTCACCATTGTCTCCAGTAAGGGAGCGTCACTAAAAGCAAGGATAGAAATTTTCCATAAGAGTACACCGGGAACAGGTTCCAAACCTGGGACTGGACTATATGATTCACTCCAGGACCCCAAATGAGTCTCCACACTAACCACTGCAGAGCACTGTTCCAGCTCTATGTATCTGTTACGCACACTCTTAAATGTCTGACATTCACATATGCACACACTTGGGAAAGACTAACACAGATTTACCCGCTGTGTTTCTTTGTCCAAATTACAAGGTAATGCCTGCCCCTAGTCAAATACCATAATACCCTTCACGAGGTGTGTTCAATCTTAATAGATATTGAAAAAAATGGTAGCATGTATCCTAAGCAGTAAGGCTTTTTTGAGTGGCCCTGGTGTTATTACAATAAGCATAAACACTCTCAAGTTATATATTTACTAAATAACCAGCCACAATGAGAGGTAGTAAAACATTTAATAACAAATAAAAGGATTTAAAACATGTAAATACTGAATAATAGATTTCAATAAAAAACAGTTTCACACACTTGAAATTTGAAAATAATACTGTAGGATAGATCTCACACTGATTTTGGAAAACCTCTTACTAACTAGCTGTAGTTCCCTTACTATCTGAAAATTAACTGTCTCTATCTAATCTATACAACTCAGCAAGACAAGATTATACTCTTACTTCTGCAAATCACAGTGAGGATTTATGTCCACACTCCAGGCAGTTGTCTGGCTTCAGTGACTGGAACATCTACAATGGAACAACTACTGCTAAACAGCTCTGGAACCTTACCACACACCCACCTTTGTGGAGGCTCTCAATTAAAATCTACCCAAACAGCAGAGACCTCCAAGGCAGAAATGCACTCAACGACCACAATGCAAAACTAATCATGAGACACATAACTCTCCTAAACAGTGTGTCACTCAACTGAAGCCCCTTAGACAAACAGCATGCCCAACACACTAGTCATAGGTAACTCGATAGTGAGGCACACTGATGTCCCACTCACTAGATTGTATAAGGAGAAAGTAACAGTCAGCTGCCTGTCAGGTGCCATGATCCGCCAATTAATGCATGCACTCAGGTCCCTCAACAACAGGTACAAATATGACTCTGTAAACGTACATGTGGGTGTGAATGACCTGAGACATACCTCCCTGACTACATGAAAAGAGGCATGGAGGAGTTCTCGGATTATGTAGCCCAGGCAGGTATGACCCTAGCCCTCAGCAGCATTCTACCATCACTCAGAATGATGCGACAGTACAATCAGAAAATGATTGATTTCAACAATTAGCTAAGTGTCTGGTGTCATTCTAAGTGAATCCAGTATCTGTCTGCATGGGATGATGTGATTGACAGACCTCAATGCTTTGCAAGAGATGGCTTGCATCTGTTACACCTGGGCTTCCGGATACTGGTCAAGGCTCTTGTCACCCCTATAGTGCCTTTTTTAGGCAATGTTTTAAAGACCAAATTACTACTGTAACAGCTACAAACAAATGCAATATTAGGGTCATGCTGCTCAATGCTAGAAGTCTAAATCTCAAAATGCACTCACTCAAAGCACTCCTTAAAATGGAGAACATCGACATTTATGCTGTAAGAGAGACCTGGTTCAAGGCAGCAGAAAGCACCCCTGCACTACCAGGCTATAACTCCTTCCACACCTTTCGGACCCAGAACTGGGACCAAAGCTCCAAAGATGGTGGTGCTTCCATATTCACAAATGATCCACACACCTCTAGACTGGTAGGCCAACATAATGCATCTGAGATAATTCATTTGCAGCTAACATTGGGTAAGACAGCGATTCAGGTCATACCCTGCTTTACATCCCCAACCATGTTCCAAGACTCACACTCCATGTTCGTAAGCTCCCTGGAGAATATCAAGGTCCAACCTAACACTCTCATACTGGGCGACTTCTACTACCCCTCCATTAACTGGGAAAATTACTCATGTACCAATACACTTTCCCAACGTTTCCTGGAATTCATTAATTCAAATGCGCTGGACCAGTTTGTTCTTACCCCCACTAGAAGTAGCAACATCTTTGACCTGGTCATTACTAACATGGGCAACCATTGCTCTACACCAATAGACAACTTCTCCCTGGTTAGATCTGACCACAAATCCACATCCCTCCCACCCACCCCCACCCCCGCAAAGATAACTACCCTGAAAACCTTTTCCAAAGCTAACTTTAGATTCCTAAAAACAGAGGTGGCTAACTTCACTGTACCCAAGCAAATGGAGAATAGTTGCATGACTGCTGAATCATACAACAATGCACGGTTTACTATCAAAAGGAAGAAAATCTTGTCCACGAACGGTGAGTTCCACGACAAACAATGTCTACTCATGAATATGAGGGGTATACATATGAATTGCAGGGGTGGGGAGGTGGGTGAGATGTGGATTTGTGGTCAGATCTAAACAGGGAGGCGTTGTCTATTGGTGTAGAGCAACGGTTGCCCATGTTAGTAATGACCTGCACTGACAAAACAAACCAGTAACGTAAATATGTAAATATGCAATTACACTACTTCCCTGTAATATAATACAGGTTTACTGCCTTTTAAATTTCTTCTTTTGATTTGTCTAACATATCTATTATTAAACAATTTTGTTCATATTCAACACTGCATAATTTTTCTTTAAGTAATATCATCTGTTAGTGTAAACTGTGAGTGTAAAAGACCTACTTAGTGATTATATAACTTCTGTTCGTAATATGCTTGTGTTTCATGGAACTTTTCTCCTCGGGTCTCCACTAAAAATGGGTCCCAAGCTCAGTTGGACTAACCCGGTTAACAAATGTCATTAAATAAATCAATAAATAAAAAATATGAAGTAGGTTGTATGATCGAAGCAGCAACGTCGACAAATTCTGTCAACCTTAAGGTGGAACTCTCCCATTCAAATACATGCTGAAAAATCCCTGCCCGTATACGTCCTTTTAAACGGATGTAAAAACGAACATTGACATTCCTACAGTCGCTCCTACCATGCTCAAGGAAGTGGCTGTCGAGCATGTCACTGTCAACCATTTGATGGTAAACCACAATGCACTGTACGAACACTAACACAAATGCATGTATCTCGCCATACCCAATAGAACCAGTGTGAAAGTAGCTGACTCCAAGTTAGATTGCAGACCAGTCATGAGTGGAGTCCCACAGGGTTTGGTCCTGAGTCCTCTCCTATTTGGTATCTACTTCTCTGAAGTCCGGGCCAACATGAAGAGACCCTGGCTGACAAAGTTCACAGACAATTGCAAGTTGGGAGCTATTATTAACTCCTCCAGTGATGTTGACATCCTACAGAAAGGCCTCACTGAGACCAACTGGTGTCAGAACCATGGCCTTAAGCTCAATGCCAAAAAATGTGTCATCATCCCCCTTGGGAAAAACCCAGTTACCTTGAATTACCACATCAATGGTAGTCCACTGAACAAAGAAGGTGTTATAAGAAATCTGGGAACACAGGTTGACAGCATCCTCTCTTTTGACCACCACATTGCCACTGTGGTCAGAAAGTCCTTCTATGTGGCACATCTCATTACTAAGGGTTTTGCATCCAGGAAGAAAGAGGTCATTGTCTTCCTCTACTCTTACCTCTTTAGGCCAATCATCGAGTACAATACCCCATTTGGCATGTACCTCACTAGACACCTGCAACAACTGGGGAGGCCACAAAAGTACCTCACAAAGAGGATCCTAGGCTTTAAACACTTGTCCTGTATGGACAGACTCAAAAATCTCCAACTATTCTCTGTCTCATATAACATTCTTAGAGGCAATCTCTGCTTGACTTACAAAACCATGTCTGACCCAGCTCTGTTAAAAATGCTACATATAAAGAAATCCCAATCCCTCCACACCACACACTCCAGAGACCTCAACCTCATTACCACAATCAACAGAACATGCTGGAGGGACAGGTTCATAACCCAGAGACTGCTCATGCTATAGAATAGACCACCCATACATGTCAAGCAGAGCACCTCAATGGCCCTCTTCAAGAGAAATCTTGACAAGTGGATGAGAAATAGAAAATTCACCCCTGGGATCACTCCAGTGGCTCTACTCGACAGAGGCACTCGGAACTAAGGTCGGGTGGCACGGTGCCAGGGTAATCCTATGGGCTATACTTGCAAAGGCTCCCCGGCAATTAGCCTAGTACACACTTATGAACCTATGAGCCTACAAACTACTGAATGAAAAACTGAACAACTGGCTAAAAACCTGCTTTTATAGCAGATGTTTTTAAGTAACAGGAAGCTGCTATGAAAATTCTACTCTCTCATATCAGATTTTGAAAAGTAAACAAACAGCTTGCAGTAAAGATTCTATTATCTCAGCTCTGGCACATGATAGCATCATATCTAGGTCAGCTGACTCTGGCACAGCATACATTCATAATTCTCGTACAAAAACATGCAGATTTGGTCAGCCAGAAGACCACTGTTTGAAATTCAAACATCTTTCATAAATCAGAGTGATTATCAAAAGATATAAACTAATTTACAAAATTATAGCTAATCTTGCTGGCATATGTAACACAGGGTAATTTACAATTATTTAAAACTATTTACAAAACTTCAGCCAGTCATGCTAGCACATATAGCTATATCTAATATCCTTACACCCGTATTGAGCATAGTTAGATGGTTGTTGTTAGAAGAGAGATTTTGTTTTCAGCAACAACTGCCCCTGTCCATGAGGGACATAGGTGCCACCTCATGGTTGAATTTACTATAGCCCATCCAGCTGTCAAGGTTGCGCTTGAAAAGGGTTATTGAGGACCACTGCTTCACATGCAGTGTGAACCTATCAAAGAGGAGTAGCAATCTCTGGGAAATATATCTGTCTCCATAGTATGCTCTGTTTATGTCACAGGCAATGTAGAGTTCCCTGGAGCACGATATTCTTATCCCCTTTGAATTGCAGATGTCCAACATTTCCAGTAGGCTAGGGTATGAGACTGCTCTGTAGGCCAGGCATAGGTCACCTCTCAGCAGCCTGCATGATACTGAGTATAGTGACAGCTCAGTCTTCTCATGTATGTCATGTTTTGGAGGCCCTGGATATCCCGGTCACAAACCTCTGTGTTTTCTCCAGTTTCTCTGCAGGTGTCTGGCGAAGTACAGACAGAGGGGATCTTTGTAGTCATTTAGTGTCCTGATAAGGGTTGACTACAGTGGAGCTATGACCTCCCTGGTCTTGGATGTTATGCCCTTATTTATAAGGTGCACAATGTAGAATGTGTTTCTTGCCACTATGACACCTAGTGATTGGGGAGTAGATTGCTAACAACATGTGTTTCCATGCCTCACAACACTTTGTTTGAACTTATAGGAGTGCTATGTATATCTTAATTAGCAGGGGTGCTTCATTGCCAAAGGAGACAATGAGGTATTTTTTGTTTTAAGGTTCAGTCTCTGGATTTGGCACCAATCATTTGTCTGTGTCAGGCCCTTCTGTAATATGTTAACATAGTTGGGGGACTTTTTATGACTGAGTCCGGTTGACAGCCATCTGCCAACTTGCTAAGCCACAGGCCATTTACCTTTGCCTGGGCTTCAGAGAATAGTTTCCAAACAGATAAGTGCCCAGCACAGATCCTTGTTGTATTCCACTGCTAAGTGGTTTAATGGTGGAGATGCAGTCCCCAACTTTAACAATGTGTGTTCTGTCAGTAAGTCAGTTGGGTATCCATCTTGTAATGCATGGGTTAATCCCCAGATGGGATTTTTTTTTCCTATGATACATGAATGGGGGATAGTATCAAGGGCCGTGGATAACTCCACATAGGTGGCATGTCCCATTATCCCTCATCCAGGTGTTTGGGGTCATTATCAAAAAAGTCCGCTAGGTTTAATAAGCAAAGATCTATCTTTGACAAAAGAAAATTGGGTCGGATTAAGTGTGTTGAAGGTCACCTATGTCCTTGTGGATAAGGTCCATGCTGATTCCTTCCCTAGCCTTGCAGATAAGGCTTTTTTAGGCTTATGAGTCAATACTTCAAGTTCTGTATTGCATGTCATGCAACATTTAATATTAATTTCTGTAGTGTAGGTGAAATATTTGTGAAAAAAGTACTAAGACACCAGGGTTGCAGTGTTTGGGGAAGGCAAGACATGGCTGTATTGCAAATATGTGGCATATTGTTAGACAGGTCCTTCAGGTTGTTATGCTTCCACATGTAATTTCATGTCATACAAAGGAAATGGACAATAAAGAGCAGTAATACATAATAATATTTAGTTTTCCATAGTGAGGCAAGCAGTGGGTTTGTGAGACAGTTGACAAAGTGTTTGTGCATGCAAGATACACATTTCCAATACTTTCCATGTTTTTTCATAGTTAAGCAGTGTGCAAACACAAGCCTAATTGCTAAATGTCTGAGCATTAGTACTGAGTCTATTAAACACACTTCTTAGCTGACTCTTTGGCAGCAGATGTAAATGCATTGACACATTTCTTTTTTAGCTGAGATGATACTGGGTTTGAATCCAGGTGTATCCAATGCTTTTAAATAAATAATGATAATGCGATGAGATTAATTCTTTATAGTACATGTTTTGCTGTATGTTGGAATAGTGCAGCAAGGTTAAACGAGATTGTGCGGAGATAGCAGCATTGTACCACTGTTCACCTTTGCTTGGCATTGCTGCAGCAGTGCCAAGCAGGGAGGAGTTACATAATTGAAAAAAGAAAGTTAATCTGACACTTGGCCTTAGTTTGTGGGATGTCTACTGATGTAGCCTGGAAATATATATTGGAAATTGCAAGGTAACTGTTAGGTGAATTAAGTTTACAGACATGCACAGGGAGGCATGAATGTAATGACGTGACACATTTGTTTTTGCCTTTATATACTGAGTAATATTGATTTTTACACTGCAGGATTCAAACCTAGGCATAAGAGCCAAAATATTTTCCTCCACAGCTTTGAATTTTTTATCTTTGGCACAGAAGAAGTGTTGCTCAGATGTTGTCTGGAATCATAAATAAATACAAATGACAGTTTGAGCTGTTACACAGGTATGTGTGTGACCTGACGCAGTTATTGGATATATATCCAGGTGTATATGTGTGTTATGTAATTGTGAAACCAATGCAAGTTCAGATAGCAGAATTATCCTTACAGAAATATAGTCGACAGTATACCCTCAGTCATAAATCTGAAAACACAACAATGGTGTCTCAACCAAGTTCAGAAGAAAAGAACCAATAACCACAAGCAGTGAAGGTAGAGGTCCAGGAACCACACAAATCAAAGTCAAAACCACAAATCCAATTTATTGACAGCAAAATCAGACCAAATTTGATCTGTTTGGACTTTGGTTTGTGTGGTTCCTGTGCCTCTACCTTCACTACTAATGGTGTCTCAACCCTCATACATATAAATCATATCAGCTCAACCCAAAGTGTTAAAAAGTGAGATTAAACATAATGAGAAGTGGAACAACAGTAAAATTATATGGAATATCCTGTATTAGGACCCAGAACCATGTGTATGGCAGTTCTACACTTACACCTGTTACCACAAGAGTGTTGAAACAACACTTGTCTACTGTTCAGTTCTTTGCAATAAACTGCACTCTTACAACAGCAAAAATAGGTTACATACCTTGTACTAGAACACAGCACCATCTGTACTCAAGCTCTATACTTACATCTGCTGCCACAGGACTACTTACATGAGATTTTGTAATTTCCTAATCATTCTTAAGGTCTCTGTGGTAACCGTCATGCAAAGCAGCTTAGAGTGTTTGTGCAATGCCAACAGAATTCATTAAACATATACAGTTTCAAATTTTGGCTGTCTGAGTCCTATCTGCAGGTGTTTGATGGCTAATAGCTGTGCAATGCCACTAAGCACAGTTGCATGATGGAAAACAAAATGTTTGCAGTTGTTCTGCAGGTGTTGTTCCTGCTTCCTGAGTGGGTCACTAGTCCAGTTTGTGCACCACCGCAGTTCTCTCAAATGAGATAAGTACAGCCAAACCTAATATTCATTGTTCTCCTTTTCCCATGTTTGCAGTACACAGTGTATCACACAAACAATGGCACAATAAATAAATAAATAAAAAAGAAAATAAAAGGTAAAAGTAGCTGAAATGCAGAAAAACAGTCTATGACATGCACATTACAAAATGTTAATACACATGAGATATTTCTACATAGATCTGGATTTGAAGTCTCACTCCAATGAACCTTCAGAACACAGTAAGGATGCCCTATCTCTCTTTGCCACAGAAACAGCTTTGTAGCAAGGAACTAAAATCATTCTGCATACAACCATCTACAACATTATCTACAGTAATATGAAATTATGCAAGTGTTATTTCACATTTATTATTTTTGGATGTAGTGCACTAAGTGAGCACATAACTGGTTATGTGTATTGCTTGCAAATATGCAGCTCTGTCTTACACCTCTTGTGTTTGTTGGTCATGCTTCTCTTATCTGACCAGTAATTTCAGGCATGCAGTCTGTAAACCATTCTATTTCATTGTCCTTAAAAAGTGTGAGGATATTAAATGGCAATAATATAATATAATATGCAATTGCCAGTATATTAACGGGAGGATGGTTGTTAATAGAAATTACTTGTGAATTTAGTGCTGCTTACTTACATTTCCAAGCTTGACAAAATTTAATCTAATACTTTATAAGTCTAACATAACAGTCCCACTGGATGTAGGGCCATCTGCATTGCTGTTGTGTTTAGCTTCTCCATATGAGTAACCCTTCATAGTTGCAATACATTAAAATCCTAACACTGAGGGAGTACCAACACTATGTTTACATTTGATACATAAAGCCAAGGATTCAGGATTCAGCAATTTTAATGAGTTCATGCTTGATTTGCATCTTAACCATGCTAAAAGCTCTGAATTTCCATCATAAAAAGGCAAACATGAAGCCAGGAAAACTGAAGGGGAGGAGACTTGTTTATGTGGAGAACACAGAAAAGAGACTATTGCTTTGGGATATATGTTTACAGAGGATTACTGAATATGAGAAGGTATGCTTGCATTTTGTCAGCTACATCCCCCCTCCCTGTTCTTGTTGTGGTATTAATCTTGGTGGCTTTGGAATTACCCACCCCTGCTGTAAATCTGTTTTTGGACACTCCTATTTGGCCCATCTCATTTGCTCACTCAACTGAGTACAGTGAGATAGTATTTTGATTTCAGACACTCCTACCAGTCCCATCTCCTTTGCTGTATACAGAGAGAGCACTTGGGAAGGACATCCCCTATAGTATTTTAATCTTCTCTGTTCCCTACCTCTCCACACAAAAAAAAAATACTTATAGTTTCTTGAGCTGCTCTTACATAACTGTCTTCTACCTTAATACCATAATTTGCTGTTCTGTGTGATTTTAAGTGTTCAAGTGCTCTTATTTGATTTTTCATAAACTTGTTTTTGTCATTTTTAAATTATCTGCATTTATTTAAAGTATATTTGCCTTAATATTGCTACACACTCAAGTGTGCTAGCTTGTACTGCATCTAAAGTGTGTTTGCTACTGTAATTATCTCATTCTTTCTAATACAGAGAGAACTTTTTGAGAAAGCCAACCCACTTAACTAAAAAATGTACATATATTTATAAATTCAATGCTTGTTTTCTGCCTGTCCTGTAAGAAGTCTAATCCAGATACAGATTTGCTGTATCCAGGACTGTTTGTAATCTTCTGTGTCCCAAGCCTTCCTGGGTTGGAAGGAAGCCTTCTAGCTTATCAGTCAGAGTGGTAAGCACTAGGTAGCCTATCTACCACAAGAGTGGTTTCTGGCTCAGAAATTGTAGTTTCTTGGCCATTTGGTCAGTTTTTCCATCTCTTTCAACTTTCTGGTTTAAAAGCATGCATTTGCGCTTGTTTCCCACCTTCCCTGTAACTAGTTTAGTCCAGATACAAATTTGCTGTATCCAGGACTGTTTGTAAGCTTCTGTGCCTCCAAGCCTTTCTGTGTTGGAGGGAAGCCTTCTAGCTTATCAATGGGAGTGGTAAGCACTAGGTGGCCTATCTACAACAAGATCCAGATACAGATTCCAAGTTTTAGCACTTGAAATTGCTTATATGTGCTCAGCACTTGTTCAGAAATTGTTCTAAGCACTAAATACACTACAAATTACTACAGCACTCACCCTTCCTCATTACCTAGAGGATAACAGTTTTGGTACTTACTTTCCTCACTTGCTTTGAGAAAAAACAGCTCTTGTACTAACTTTCCTCACTTGTCTAGAGGAAAATATTTTTTTATTCAGGTATATCTAAGGGTCAGCTCCCAGTGTTCTCTCCTGTCTATCTGATGAATCTGGGAATCTTGGGACAATGTAGCAATTACCTTATGTACACAGACAACCCTCTCCTCCTACCACCCAACATTGCACCCTGTGAGAGGTGCACTTATCTAACCAAACTGGAGGTAAAGCTATCTCCAACCAAGACTGAACTTGATAGTCAAGAGGAGAAGGTAAACACTTGCACCACACCACACTCATCAAATAGTTCCACTAAACCTACACTACCAAAATCCACACATAGCAACACAAAGACATTTGCGGAGGCTCTCAATAATAATCTGCTCAAGCAACAGAGACCTCCAAATCAGAAATGCAAGTAATCTCCCACCACCAACACAACCAAAATGACACATAGCCCACAGGCTCATTGTGCCACTCAATCACAGCCCATAAGGTAAAACAACGTACCCAACACACTAGTCATAGGTGACTCTATAGTCAGGCACACTGATGTCTCACTCACCAGGCTAAACAAGGAGAAAGTCACTGTCAGCTGCCTGTTGGGTGCTGGGATCCGCCACATAACCCACAAACTCAGGTCACTCCACAACAATTACAAATATGACTTTGAGATTGTCCATGTTGGTGTGAACGACTTGAGACATACCTGCCTGGACTACATGAAAAGAGACATGGAAGAACTCTCTGATCTTGTTGCCCAAGCAACTATGACCGTAGCTCTGAGTAGCATCCTGCCATCACCAGAATGATACCGCAGTACAAGGACAAAATGATTGACTTCAACAATTGGCTAAGCTTCTGGTGTCAATCTAAGGGGATCCAGTAGCTGTCTGCTTGGGAAAACATGGTCGACAGACCATGATGCTTTGCCAGAGATGGCCTGCACCTGTTACCCTTTTGATTCCGGATACTGGCAAATGCTCTTGTTGCCCCTATAGTGCATTTTTAAGGCAAAGTTCAAAGGACAAATTCACCACCACAGCAGTAACAGGCAAGCAAAAACTGAAGGTAATGCTACTCAATGCTAGAAGTCTAAATCTCAAAATGTACTCACTCGAGGCACTCCTTAAAATGGAGAACATCGATGTCTGTGCAGTGACTGAGACCTGGTTCAAGGTTCTAGGGAGCACCCCTGCATTACCAGGCTATAACTCATACCACACTTTTTGGCCATCTAACCTGGACTGGAACACCAAAGGTGGAGGTGTGTCCATATTCATTAAGGATATCCACACCTCCAGGCTAGTTGCTCAGCATAATGCAGCTGAGGTTATCCAATTGCAACTAACTCTGGGCAAAACTGCAATCCAAATTGTAGCTTGATACAGATCCCCCACCATGTCCCAGGATTCCCACTCCTCTTTTCTTGATATGCTGGAAAATATTACCGTTCAACCAAACACCCTAATATTGGGCGATTTCAACTACCCCACCATTAACTGGGAGAACTATTCATGTACCAACTCATTCGCTCAGAGCTTTCTGGAATTCATAAATTCCAATGCCCTGGATCAACTGATCCACACTCCTACCAGGGGCAACAATATCCTAGACCTAGTCATTACCAACATGAGTGATAGGTGTTTCACACCCGAAGTCAACTCCTCATTGGTCAGAGCCGACCATAAGCTAATCACCCTAGATATCCACATCCCGCCCTCACACCCCATTAAGGAAAGCATGGTAAAAACTTTCTCCAAAACCAACTTCATGCTTCTTAAGACAGAAGTGGTGAACTTCATGACACCCATGCAGATGGACAATACAGTTACGACTGCTGAATCCTACACAAATGCACTCTGTAAGCCCTTACATGAGTGCATGGATTGTGCTATCCCAAACAGAACAAAGGCACTATCCTTGAAAAAAAGGAAGCCAATCTGGCGGTCCCCTGCCATAAACAAACTCTACAACAGGAGGAAGAAATTGTTGCAGAAGAGAGTAAAATCCCGTGAGTGGAGGAGCTTCCTTGTCAGCCTCAGCAAGCAGCTGAGATCCCTTATAACGTCCTCCAAAGCTAGCTATGAAAACAAGATTGCCACTGATTCTAAGGACAACCACAAAGCATTCTATAGCAATGTCAAGAATCTCAATGGCAACACCTACATCTGCTGTGAGTTACAGCACAATACCACAAAAATTACAGAACCAACTGATATTGCCAACATCCTGGCAGATAGGTTCAGTGCTAACTTTACTCCCCGCTCACTCCCTAAAAGGCCCATATCTATACAGGAAGAATGCAGAGTCCCTGTAATCACAACTTCACAGGTAAAAGCAGCACTCTCTAAAGCTAAAAATACAGCATCCATTAGACTGGACAACATCCCAGGCTGCGTTTTATACGAACTTCAGAATGAACTGGCTTCCCACCTAAGCACCATGTTCAGTCATAGCCTCACATCAGGCTTTGTGCCCACTGAATGGCACACAGCAACAATTATCCCACTCCACAAAGGGGGAGCCACCACTGATCCTGAAAACTATCACCCTATTAGCCTGAAGAGCCTGGTCTGCAAGGCCATGGAACATATCATCATGGAATTCATAAACAAAGACATTGGTAACCTCCAAATTCTGGACCCCACTCAGTTCGGGTTTGTGTAAGGCAGATCTTGCCTTCTGAACCTGGTCGACTTCTTTGAGGCAGTCACCAAAGCTGTAGATGAAGGTAAGGTGGTTCACACAGCCTATCTTGACCTCGCCAAGGCTTTCAACATCATCCCCCATTCTGTGATTATAGTTAAACTCACTAAACTAGGTATAAATCCCTATGTCACAAGATGGGTTGCCAACTGGCTCACTGACAGAACCCACAATGTAAAAGTTGCAGACTCCAAATCTGACTTCAAACCAGTGAAAAGTGGAGTACCACAGGGTTCAGTCCTGGGACCTCTCCTGTTTGGTATCTACTTCTCTGAAGTACAGACTAACACAGAAGGCCTCTGGCTAATTAAGTTCACAGATGACTGCAAACTTGGAGCTATAGTCGAGTCCTCAAATGATGTGGACATCCTACAGAGGGGTCTGACTGAGACAGATGCCTGGTTTCAGAGCCATGGCCTCATGCTCAATGCCAAAAAAGTACATTGTTATCCCCTTTGGTAAAACTCTGTACCTACTAAACAGGCAGCAGTCTTCTTAACACCAAATGTGTGATAAGAGACCTTGGGTCCCAGGTGGACAGTGGTCTCTCCTCTGATAATCACATTGCCATAGTAGTCAGGAAATCCTTTTACATGGCACACCTCATCATAAAAGGGTTCTCATCCAGGAAAAAAGAGGTCATTGTTCCCCTCTACTCGACACTCATTAGACCCATTATAGAGTACAATGCCCCTTTTGGAATGTACTTCAGAACCCATCTGTAGCAGCTGGAAAGGCCACTGAAGTACCTCACAAAGAGAATTACTGGCTTCAAACAGATGCCCTACACTTATTGTTGTTCTTCTTTTGGCTTTTCCCAGTTAGGGGTCGCCACAGCGGAACTCTGGTCCACTAATGATTGGCAGTAGATTTTTTACGGGTGACGAGGTGCCAGCTCGACGCCCAACCTTCAGTGAAGGCACGTCAATTCTACGCATGTCTTTCGAATGTAACTCGACCATGGGGAGGATATGCAGACTCCTCATCTCAAAAAACTCCAGCTTTACTCTGTAGCATATCACCTACTCCAAGGTGATCTTTGCCTAACATATAAAGCTATGTCAAACCCAGAGCTGTTGGACATGCTACACCTAAAAAAATACCAATCCCTCCGCGCTACACGCTCTAGGGACCTAAACCTTGAGGGATAGATTCCTGTCCCAGAGACTTCCCATACTCTGCAACAGGCTACCCATCTATGTCAAGCAAAGTTCCTCATTAACACTGTTCAAGAAAAATCTTGATAAGTGGATGGGAAATAGGAAATACATGCCAGGGGTCACTTCTGTGGCTCTGCTCAACAGGGACACAGGAAATTAACTTTCTTGGGTTGGCGTAAGCCAGGGAACTTTCTTGGCTAGACTTACTTAGGCCCTTGGGCTGATAGCCTATTACCTACCTATGACAGTTCCTAGGAATGTGCAGAACAGCATGTCCTTAACATTGATGCTACTGTTTCACATACAGTGAGAATGTCCCAGGAGGAGCTTCCAGGTAGGCTTTTTTATCTTAGCTGTTAAATACTGCTCTATAGTAAAGCAATTTAAATCAATAGGTTAGTTCTGTTTCACAAGAATTTTTTTTTTTGGGTGGGGTTGAAGATTGCTAAAGATCAAAGAGAACAGATTATGGTGTTTTGGAAACATGCAGAAAAGTAGAAGACAAGCTGGTGAGGAAGATTTGGGACAGACAGGAATAAGATAAGAGGAAGTGAGGGAATCCAGCAAAGAGATGGATGGATTGTGTGAAAGAAGATCTGCGACAGTCAGGCAAGAATGTTGAAGAAGGCAGGAGTGTGGCACTAAACTGAGAGAGTTGGCAACAGTTAGCATGATATTCTGACCCCATATAGAAAAATAGGGAATAATGGGATGATGATGATGATTGAATATTGCTACAGTTAACAACACTTTCTGATTGATTACATATGGGCTTAGGTTGGAGTCATCCAAGATCTTGTTGAAAGTATACTTAATGGACATATAGAAGGGAAAATGTATTACCTCCTGTGTTACTATTAATTGTGATGATGCTGTCCTTACCTTTTTCTTAACTTCTTCCAGAACCATCTGGCTTGCAGATGTCTGCACATGGTAAGCAAAGCATTTTTATGTCAGTTTGTTTGTGTCTTTCGGCTTTTCCCAGTTATGGGTCGCCATAGCGGAACTCCGGTTCGCTAATGATTGGCAGTAGAGTTTTACGTGCTGGCTTGCCGGGCCTAATGCACAGCCTTCAACGAAGGAACACCCGTTCACACATGTCGCCACACAGAAGACGCTCTAACTGAGAATTGAACGGGCAATGTCTAACTGTCAGGCGACAACGCATTTTTATGTCAGTACTGATGAATAATTCAAATAAATAGTTTAGTGTGTGATGTTGGTGTCAGGACTTTTATGTGTAATGCTGTACTGTCTAATAGTGGCAGCACTTTTATTTTGTTAGCATATATTGGAGTATAGTAGTGTAGGTATTAATTGTTCATGTGTTCATTGCTTATTATCACAGGTGATCCTGACAGTGGAAGTGTGGTACTTCTACCACTTGATGTCAGAGTATCAACAAACTCTGATGATGATGATGGCTAAACCGAGACACATTAAGGGGATTGTAGAGGTTGAATCTGACACAGAGGTTTACATGTAGCCATCCCCTGAAATTCCATTGGGCATGGCCATTAGGCCTATGCCTACCCATTGGAGTCAGCCCACAGATATTGGACAGGTGGAGGCGATCATTTGGGGAAGTGTGGTTACTGTGGCTTCAGTGCCTATTGACACTGGCTGTAGCCAAATTGTGGGTGAGGTGCCACACAGGAGAGTAGTTAGGGGTTCTCGGAGGAGGCCTGCTGTCTATCCTCCACCTGATCCAGGTGTCTCTTCCTGTGCCACTCAACATATGTTTAGGGCCATCCTGGAACCATAGGCACATTCCCATAGGAGAACCAGAGAAATGTTTAGGGTTGTAGATTTCACACAGGCTGACATCCATGACTGCCTCCACCGTGTTGCCAATTCAATGGATTGGATGAATGACACATTGAAACAAGGGGTGCCTGTGATGTGGCATCTGCTAGGAGGGAGACAGCATAGTTGAGGTCAGCCACATCATCTGCTATTAGCCAATGTGGCCATGCCAGTCACACTCCCATAGTGGTAGTACTTCTACTGCTGCATCAGTGAGTGAGCTGTCTGCACCTAGATGTGGCAGACTATGGGATCGTGGTCCTGGGTGTACTCATGAGGGAAGTTCATGCAGAAAACATCAGTCATGTTCAGGTAGCAGCAGTGCATCTGACCTTTGGCATGTACATGCCAGTGCTTGGGGATGACAGTGATGAAATGACACCTCTCCCATGCATGGCTCACACCTGTCTGACACACCAAGATGTAGGGCTAGCACAGCCCTTGGCTATGTTCATGCAGACACTGACACACTCATTTCACCTGGGGACCACTACAGACACACACACAATAGTTACATGGTTCAGCAATGAAGCTTAAAACTCATTTTGTCTCACTGACCACTTGTTGCTTTATCAACATGTCTGCCTGCTTCTCATTCTTGCATAGTCACACTCACCAACCTCTTGTGTCCACCTAGGATTCCTGCCCACCCCCCCAACACCCTGTGCAAGTGATGATAACTGTGTCATATCCCTGTTTTGTATCTTTTGGATTCAGGGATACATAAGCTTTGTGTCTGATGCTCAGGGTGCATTGCTGAGTTAGTGCTTAGTATATCTGCATTTATGATGTTGAACTGGTAATTGTACCTCTGACTTATATTGGTATTAGAAAGTTAGACAGTTGATAGCATCAACATTTCCCAACTTTATTGTAAATGATCTTGTGAGGGTTGTGATGTCTAAAACTGTAATGTGTATCATTGCTTTCTAACTTTTTTTCTTTAATGATTTTCCAGTACAAATGTATGGTGCTAAACTGAGGGCATGCAGTGAACATCATAAATTCTTAGAGGTATGACTGTGTGAATCATTGATGCCTGATGCCTACTACTTGATGGACACACACAAGTCAAATAAGTCTCTGCTGTCACATATTAAGGTCATTTCTGTACAAATTTCCCACCTGTTACTTGCTTACACTACCAAGTAACAAAATGCAAGGATATGCCAGTCATTCATATTATTACACAATACACTCCAGATTCAACATTTACCCTGTAAATCCAGTAGTTGCAACAGTTTTAGTTCAGGGCTGACTCTGTCTGATGCAAGCTGTAGACAGGCAATACATGGAGAGGTAAATGTTGTGAGAGTTGCTTGGCATCAATGTTAGTATATGTATCTGCATATGAGGAGGGTTTTAGGCACTTTGATGGTGAATGCATGTGCTATGCATTGTCTCTTAGCCAGTGTGAGGGAATATTGAGCACACCTACACCTGCCTACACCATCAACCACCATTCCAATGCATAACCTGTGTTCCCATTGAATGACCCTGTGAGATATCCTACCAGTGAACATCTTTTACATTTGGGAGATGTGCCAGATATGTAAGTCGTGGTAACTGCCAGGGTTGCCATCACACACATTCAAGATGATTCCCTTGGCATTACACATAACTTGGCAGTTAATAGAGTGAAAACTCTTTCTATTAATGTAGAACTTTCCCTGTTTTCTGTGCGGTGCCTTAATTTCTACATGTGTGCAATCTGTGACACCCAGTACTTTAGGGTAATGTGCTACAGTGTAGAACTCCTGCACATTTCTAGCCCTATCCTCAAGAGTACGGGGAAAATATATGTGGTCACTTGCATGTTGGAGCATAGCATTCAATGGTTTACCTGGATGTTGATGCCTGTGGCAACCATATCATATCCCCTGTTGTTCTCTGAAAAGTTTCTGTAGGTAAGATTCTAAGTGCTACATGTACATTTCTCTCCACTGGACTGGGTTCTCTTTGGTTTGCCCTGACTCTGAGTTGAGGACGACAGAGGTTGCAGAGTTCCTATAGTGTGTCTCTATCCACCCTGTAGCACTCTACAAACTGAACTTCATTTAGGCTATGGAAAGTTACCCAGGTCTGAAAACTCTTCTCTTCCTTGGCCTTGGTCAATTAGCAGCAGCAGTAGCATAGACATCAGCCTGCTGCGGATACACATGAATTAAAGCAACAGCAACCCCTAACATTGTTTCTGTGTAGACTGTTCTGTGGCTGTATTCCAATACATTTGGGAATTTGCAGAAACCAGAACTGAGTCTACATGGTTGCTTTATTAAATATTTCTTTATCCGCCAGTCTGGATTTGATTTATTTGGATTTTATGTTTGCTTTATAGCTTGTTAAATAGCTCCTCCATCTTGGATTGCTTGATTAGAATACGGTTCAGATGCTTATGCAGTAATTTGCATGCCACCATGTTTACCTTGTTTGCTCAGCTGTGTGTGGTATGTAGAGCCACTTATTGAATCCAAAACCATGGGCTACCATGTGTGCAATGTGGAATGATCGTCACATGATGTAAACGGACCGTGTATCCTTTATTGAATCCAGCCAATTGTTTTAATTCACTGATGTGTAACTTTTTGTTTTTCTTTAATTGTAGATAGGTAATCCTTACAATGCAGAAAAAAGATTCAAAGTTTGTGCTTGTTGCACAAACCAGGATAGTCAAATTAGCATGAAGGCAAGAAACTGTGATTCAGATACATGTATAGCTACAATGTGAAAGACCTCATTGGGTCATTGCCATGTCTCTGAGTCAAGCACTGTGCTGTTAGACTTGCCTGTGTTACTGCTCTCTGTAGCAGCCTGATCATCACACACATACACACACACACTCATGTGCACACACGTGCACACACGCACACACACACACACACACACACACACACACACACACACACACACACACACACACACATAATTTGCAGCCATTTATTCTAATCCTCTATAGCTTAATATAAATAATTTTCATTATGCATGCATTCTGATGAAGAAACTTTAGTCTCCCTTTGGTTTCAATACATATGTAATGTGCTGCACTAGTTACTGGATTTTCACTGAAATCTGCTAAAAAATATTGCAATTACTTTGACAAAAGCATAAAAAAAAATCTTCATTTCTTAGTTTCAGTGATTTTTAGCTTTATAATTCAAATATGTTGATGGCTGAAGAGGCTTCATTTTTGTAAAGAGTTGAGAACTTTGCTGGGATTCGTAGAGTTAATCCAGTGTGCAGTGCAAAATGCAATTTGAAGCAGCCACATGTAGGGCATAGATAATTAGTGACAATGACTGTACAAAGATGGAAGTAGCACAATATGCAGTACAGGAATAGGAGTGCTTAATGACATAAATGAGGAGCACATTGCATATCTGTCCATCCATCCACATGAGGAGCACATTGCATATCTATCCATCCATCCACACGAGGAGCACATTGCATATCTATCCATCCATCCACAACCCATTTTCCCATTTTTACAGATGAGGTTGGGGTGTCACTTCAACAGTGATGAAAATATCTTAAATTGAAGACTGCTTTAGAGGAATATAAAAAGTATCTCTGCACAGCAATGCACAGCAAAATGTAGCTATTCTGAATGATGAAATTTGCAGTGCATGTGACCACAGCTATGCTAGGACTCGCAATTCTAGTAATACGGCAGCATGTATTGGGAATCATCATTGTAGCCAGTGCTCAAAATTTTTGTTTAACAATCATCTACACCTGTGGATGAGGTGCATATCTGGCTTACTACCATCTGACAGACCAACAGAAAATAGACTATTTCCATATTAATGGGGATACTGTAAGCAAACTTGTTGAACTGTGTCATCCCCATATAGAGTTAGTGGGAACTAAAGATATGCCCAGTTCATTGGATACAAAGCTGTGTGTAACACTAACCACATTATATACAGGGACCTTCCAGGAACCTGAAGAAGGACACTGTAGTGATATCACAGGAGACAGGCTCATGAATGTTAAAGAATTTCCTTGAAATTATGCTGCTGCATGTGGAAGAGCAGATCTATTTTCCAAGGACACTAGAAGAAACACTTAAATTGAAGTGGACCTCTATGAGGAAGCCTGTTTCCACTGAGCTCTTGGGTACCATAGAGCACATTGTGATGGTCTCACAAGGTAAAGAAGATCAGAGATACAGACATAAGAAGGTCTTCCACTTCTGAACTGAGAGGTGGTCTGTAATTCCCAGGGCATTATTCATAATGTGCCGGTACACCATGTAGGCTCTGCACACAGTTGCCATGTGTGTTATATATCTGACATAAAGTGGTGGTTCCTATAAGCAGACGTCTCACATGATCACAAAGAAGGTAGATGCATGCACATGCATTATGCTGAGATTTATACATGCTGAAAGGAGGCCATATATAATATGTTGCATGCTTCGCTGACCATTAGCACAGTTTGATTACTGTGACCTCAACCATACCTCATGTATCCTATAATAAAGCCTGCACAGAAACAAGAAATATGGTGAAGCAGGCATTTTGACTAATAAATTAATCTTCCAATGTTTAAACATCTCTAGAGGGGTATTGTAATATAGGCCAGACAAATTCAGTAAGATACTTGTTGCCAGTATCATTTTCCATAACTTAGTATTGTATAGACAACTGGATTTACAGGAGAACATCATGGTAGGACCTGTAATATGTTATAGCAGCAGCAGCAGCAGTAGA
Organism: Protopterus annectens; assembly: GCF_019279795.1. NCBI lineage: Eukaryota > Metazoa > Chordata > Ceratodontiformes > Protopteridae > Protopterus > Protopterus annectens. Next base: position 789,145,380 of record NC_056745.1, read on the forward strand.
AGGGCAGATTGGAGAATTAGGGGAAGAACATGCAGCATCGGATCCATGACAGATAGGTTACACCAGTGGCAAGAAAGTGGCATCTCACCCACAGTTATAAGCCTGTATGCAATATCATTAGCATGGTTATGCAAGGCAGTACAGGGACTGGCCATACTGTGAGTCAGACAGTCATACACGCATGGGATAAGGGGCTGATAGGGCACAACCATCATCACTTGCATGGATCCGGATGACACACTAACAGGTGACTGTAATACTGGAATATGGGAGAAAGCTCATAGGAGATGAAGACAGAAGTCACATCCTCTGGGAGTTTGTTGGAGTTAGGGATCACATTCTCCAGTTGTTGGTTGGACTGCCATGGCGTGACTATTACCTGTGTTGATTGTGCTGGCTTGTGATATTGCTGCTTGGTCCTATCCATGAGAGGGAATGGATACAATTATGGGACATGCAGGTATATCTTGAAGATGTAGAAACTTTGAAACAACAAAATTAACCTCAGAAAGCAAAACGTGAATGGCAGGTGGAAGACAATACGAAAACCAAATGAGCACTCCTCCAAAAAGAATCAACAAATTTATTACATTAAGCGCTTTTCGTCTGACAAATGTTCAGACTTCTTCAGATAGTATGTTAATCTGAAATTATTTGTTTTAAAGTAAAGCACATAATCCATGTGCTCAACGTTCTCCAATGGGATAAAAATTATACTTTCACTACCCCACCCCTCAACAAATGTCACTATTACACAATGACTAATCCAGTCAACCAATTCAATATTCTCCTTAAAGATACATATGAAATTGTTGTAAAAAGAAATATATATGTTGCATAAAAACTGCCTTACATTTTCTTAGATAAAATACCATCATCAATAACCATAAAATGATCATAAAATAGTGTAAACAACTCACAATTCACCCTGATCACCCTGCCATTCACATTTTGATATCTTGAAGACGTATCCACACGTGTTGATCCTGAAGAATGGTGCTTCACATAATACAGAGGATGCCCATAACCTGATGTGGCAGGCCATGCAGTCTACTGATAACACTTATGCTATCTCGTTAGTAAGCTGTGCACTCTGACATGTGACAGGGTCTCCATTACTACCTCACATGCAGAGCACGCCATAGCCAGACAATGCTTAGCTTGGAGATGGAGACCAAACATCAGCTAAGATTTGTCTGAAGGATGTTCTTATGGAGTGACACTTAACTGTGGCAACCTGAGCAATACTGTTTTCCTGTGCTCAGAGTCACTGAGCATTTGATGCATGTCCTCCCACCTGTACAGAGTAGGCATACTACTTTCACAGTGCTGTGCTTAGTAGAAGTCTATATCTGGATTGTTAACCTGGACATCTGCTGGTTGATTTTTGTGTGTCACACACATATCTTTGACACTGTTGGAGTCACAGTACCACAACATACTTTGTACCTTAAATGTTGTGCAAGATCTTGCAAGCAAAGGCAAGTGGAAGTTATACAGTTAGATTACAGCCATTCACTTTCTTCAGTTATGGATTGGACTTTATTTCAGTCTATTACAATGGAGATTAATAACCTGGTGCTTTATTTAATAGCACATAGACTTTTGGTTCTAGCCTGCCCCTAAATTGTTACCACCACCAGGAAGGAGTGGATGATTTCACTGACTTACAAATGATAACAAAGTTTTCTTGACCTTTGTGAATCTCTTCCTTTGTTCCTGGTCTACCATTTGCACTTGATTTAAGTGATATAATGTCCTGTGACTTTTCCTTTGCATGCAGTATCATACCAGTAACCCTCTGTGATCACTTCCTCATGGACATATTATTGCTGCCAATGGCAAGCATGTCACCAATGTTTCATGGCTAGAACTGCACAGTAAAATGCAGTTACTACCTTTAAAGGGAAAATCAGCAATAAGATGTGCAGCAGATAAGCAGCACTCAGATCGGCCGATTACTGTCACCACCAAGACAACCAAACATGATGCAGCTCATAAACCTCCAAATATACAGAGATATTGATTAGCTGCCAATCCAGTTAGTGACAGAGGATCAGCACAAAAAAGTATCAACCTAATTCATTACAAAAATAGAAACATAGGAAAGTAGGAAAGGTAAACATAGTCAGCAGAGGAAAATACAGAAGGTGAAGAAGATAGAAAGACAGCTTTCATTATATGAGACAGAGAACCCTATTTTAAAAAATATATATAGGAGAAGGGTTTGTGTGATAGGAGGGCATTGCACAAGATATCCTCTGTGGTGTCTTCTCAAATTCTTAAAAAGTTATTGCCCTACTTTATTTCCAATTATTATACCTTTTTTTTGAACATAATAATACTGCAGCATCTACTTAACTAAACACCTAAAATACCATCAGACATTTTAAAGTTTCCTTATAGAAAGGAACTTACGTCCTAGTGCCTTGATAATCTAAAAGTCAAATCCCTTTACTCCATCTTGTACAGATTCATAGGTTCATAGGTAGGTACTAGGCTATTGGCCCTATGGCCTATATAAGCCTAACCAAAAGGTACCCTGGCTTTCGCCACCCAAGAAAATTATTTTCCTGTGCCACTGTCGAGCAGAGCCACAGAAGTGATCCCCGGGGTGAATTTCCTATCTCCCATCCAATCATCAAGATTTTTCTTGAAGAGTGCTAATGAGGAGCTTTGTTTGATATAGATAGGTAGTTTGTTCCAGAGTATGGGAAGTCTGTGGGACAGGAATCTATCCCTCCACATGTTCTGTTTATTGTGGTGACAAGGCTTAGGTCCCTACAGCGTGTAGCTTGGAGGTATTGGGATTTCTTTAAGTAGAGCATGTTCAACAGCTCAGGGTTTGACATAGCTTTGTATGTTAGGCAGTGGTCACCTCTGAGTGGGCGATATGCGGCGGAGTAAAGCTGGACTTGTTTGAGACGGTCTGCATAGGGCATCTGTTTGAGGCTGGTAATCCTCTTTGTGAGGTACTTCTGTGGCCTTTCCAGTTGTTTTGATGTCTTGTGAGGTACATAGCAAAAGGGGCATTCTACTCTATAATGGGTCTAATGAGTGATGATTAGAGGGGAACAATGACCTTTTTTCCTGCATGAGAAACCTTTTGTATTGAGGTGTGCCACATAGAAGGATTTCCTGACTACTGTGGTGATGTGATTATCAAAGGAGAGACTACTGTCCCACCTGTGTCCCAACGTCTCATCACACATTTGGTGTTAAGTAGACTACCACCTATGTGGTAGTTCATGGGTACAGAGTTTTTACCAAAAGAGATGACAATGCACTTTTTGGCATTGAGCTTGAGGCCATGGCTTTGACACCAGTCATCTGTCTCAGCGAGCCCCTTTTGTAGGATGTCCACATCTTTTGGAGTTTTGATTATGGCTCCTAGTTTGCAGTCATCTGCAAACTTCATTAGCCATACATCTTCTGTGTTAGCCTGTACTTCAGAGAAGTAGATACCAAACAGGAGAGGACCCAGGACTGACCCTGTGGTACTCCACTTGTCATTGGTCTGAAGTTGGATTTGGAGTCTGCTACTTTCACAGTGTGGGTTCTGTCAGTGAGCCAGGTGGCAACCCATCTTGTGACATAGGAATTTATACCTAGTTTAGTGAGTTTATCTATAATTCCAGAGTGGGGGATGGTGTCAAAAGCCTTGACGAGATCTAGATAGGCTGTGTGAACCACCTTACCCTCATCTACGGCTTTGGTGACTGCTTCAAAGAAGTCTATCAGGTTTAGGAGACATGATCTGCCTTTTACAAACCCAAACTGGGTGGAGTCCTGAGTTTGGAGATTACCAGTGTCATTGTTTATAAGTTCCATGATGATATGTTCCATAGCCTTGCAAACCAGGCTCGTTAGGCTAATGGGGCAGTCATTTCCAGGGTCTGTAGTGGTTCCCCCTTTGTGGAGTGGGATAACCATCACTGTGCACCATTCAGTGGGCACATAGCCTGAGGTGAAGCTATGACTGAACATGGTACTTAGGTGGGGTGCCAGTTCGTTCTGTAGTTCATGTAGAACACAGCCTGGAATGTTGTCAGGTCCCATGGATGCTGTGTTCTTGCGTTTGGATAGTGTGTTTTATACCTGTGTAGCCGTGATTACAGGAACTTTACATTCTTCTGGTATAGAGATGGGCCCTTTAGGGGATGACAGGGGGGTAAAGTTAGCACTGAACCTATCTGCCAGGATGTTGGCAATATCAGTTGGTTCTGTATATTTAGTGCCATTGTGCTGTAACTCAGAGCAGATCTGAGTGTTGCCATTGAGATTATTGACATAGCTATAGAACGCTTTGTGGTTGTCTTTAGATTCAGTGGCGATTTTGTTTTCATCACTAGCTTTGGAGGATTTTATGAGGGATCTCAGCTTCTTACTGAGGCTGACCAGGGAGTTTCTCCAATCATGGGATTTTACTCTTTTTTGCAACAGTTTCTTTCTTCTGTTGTAGAGTTTGTTTATGGCAGGTGACCACCAGATTGGCTTCCTTTTTATAGAGGATAGCATCTTGGTTCTGTTAGGGATTGCATGATCCATGCACTCATGTAAGTGCTTATAAAGTGCATTTGTGTAGGATTCAGCAGTCATACCTCTATTGCCCATCAGCATGGGTGTCGTGAAGTTTGCCACTTCTGTCTTAAGAAGCATGAAGTTGGCTTTGGAGAAAATTTTTACTGTGGTTTCCCTAATGGGGGGTGGGGGTGGGATGTGGATGTCTAGGGTGATTAGCTTGTGGTCTGATCTGACCAATGAGGAATTGACCTCTGGTGTGGAGCACCGGTTGCCCATGTTGGTAATAACCTGGTCTAGGATATTGTTGCCCTTAGTGGGGCTGTGCATTAGTTGATCCAAGGCATTGGAATTTATGAATTCCAGAAAACGTTGAGCACAAGAGTTGGTCTTGTTTAGCTTGCCCTAGACTCTTTGAAGTCCTCCAAGTAATTACTGAATTTTATGGTAATTAAAAAACTCACTCTAGAGGACTAAACTTGTATTGCCCAATTAGTAATACCAGCTGTTGTGGCAAGCACCTTAAAATATACTCCCCCGGCATATTCTCACATTACATATCAAGCAGACTACTTTCCTGCCAGCCTTTAAAAACAGACTGTGTGATTGTATATGTGATCATGAATGCTGCTATTTGATATGTCACGTGAATCTCCTTAATGTGGATATTGTTAATCTCCCTGAACTTCCCAGTATTCTCTTAGCTCTAAGCTTAGTTATAATCTATGAATCTACTTTAATATACTAAAATCATCTGTGCAAAATAAGGAGCATGTTTATAAGCAAGTGACATAAAATTCAGTAATAAAGTCACACAGTCTGAGAGAATTTTTATATTTAATGAATAAATTATAGATTTCATATTTTACTCAGAGAATTATGAAAGAAAATAAATTTCCTTTGCATGCTTGGGATATCAATTCATCCATAACATGAACATTTTTTATCCAGAAATTGTTATAATTGTTATGAATACACAAAACATATGTTGTTCAGTTAATATGATATGATGTAAATCCTGCACTTGAAAAATAAAGTTTTGATATCATAAGTCATACACTGAGCCAGAAGTGGCATTATTATATTGTTATGAAAATGATTATACTTTGACATATTTAAGTCTTCTCTCAAAGAACTTCTCACTAACTCACGGCTATGCCCATGTACCTCACCTGTATGATCTACATCAACAGATACTTCACATTTTTACTAACTGCTCATCATTCAATATATCCAGATGTAGTTTTCAAAACCTGCTCTCTCCTCATTCTTAGGGGCACTTATCTCTCTCTCTTTCTCTAACCCTTTTTCTAAATAAGTTTATATACATTGATTGTCATATTTAAATTTTTTAATTATTTTTTTCTATTATTTCATTACTGGTATCTCCCCATGCTTTACCGTGTCCCATGTATTCTACTGTCATACTGTAGATATACATACTTTTTTTAAAATCACATCCATACTACTATTCTATTTGATGTTATCTAACTCATTATTAAACTTGATTATCAGATTACATTGAAAGCATTAAAAAACATTCCTCCCCTTGAAGAAGATGAAATGGTTATGCATACTCATTTTTTCTTTTTGCCACTTTAAAAAGTTAATCAGTGTTAACAGATCTGTACTAGTGATATTGATAGGTACAGAAACTGAATTAATGTATATAAATGTTTTTATATATATATTGTGAACATTGATAGGTGTGTTAATATCTTATATAAATATTTACTAAAATATTGCGTGAGCATTGATGGTCTTGTTTTTTTTATATACCGATGATCTTTAAAATAATGTGTTGTTACTTGTTTTTATAAAAATAAAATATAAATTCAAAAAAGGAACTAAGCTACACATGAATCAGCAGTTAGATACATCATAAATGTTTGACTTTATTAGTATAATATTTTGTTTCAAGTTTAATTTATTGATTGACTGATTTATATCTACAAATAATTTGTAATTCATTCCATTATAATTAAGCCACAATTATAATTAATAATAACAGTACATGTCAATATACTAACATTTCTAATGTGAGTTAAGTTTTCTACTATCTGCCACTTTTGTTTTTGCTTTTAAACCTTGTAATCACATTTTTTGAAAATGTGGAAATATAAGATTAATGATCAGAAATCTGTTACAAACTTGCATGTTGATGCATTTGTTTTCTTACAAATAGTAAAAGAATGAAGAATAAAATATTTAGAACAAGATAAGAATGTTGTTGGTTACATCTGAATGGGTTGCTTTCCAAGAAATTCTCTCGGGCAAACTTGGGTCAGTCTTCTCCTTGGCTAATGAATTAAACGTTTTGGGATCGTGTTATCTTAGGAGGTAAATGCTATTACAATTACTAATGTGATCCCAATTTAACTTATAAGTATTTTCCACTATGTTTACTGATAAAAAGAACATTATCAAAATATTTATATTGCCATTGGTGAAATTTTTCACTACAAAACATTCTACCACTTACTACTTGGATAAATAATGCTTATTAAATTTCATGTGGTGAGTGAAATATCTCTGTGTACCATACTATGTACTATCTATACTAAGCTTCTCACTGCTTCTTCTGTCTTTTGGCTTTTCCCGGTTAGGGGTCACCACAGCAGAACTCCGGTCTGTTAATGATTGGCAGTAGATTTTTACGTGCTGGCTTGCCGGGCCTAACGCACAACCTTCAGCGAAGGAACGCCCTCCACACATGTTGACACACAGAAGACGCTCTAACTGAAAATCGAATGTGCAACGTCTAACTGTGAGGCGACAATGCTACCGCAGCACCACCACCGCAGCACTAAGCTTCTCAATGCAATTTACCTAAATCCTTCGCAAATACCATAATGACTCAGAACAGTTAAATGGGATTCATGGTAATCCTCAAACTGAGTGATATTGTACTATCAATACTCAGTAAAGGTGAAAATGGATAATGCTGACAATCACAATGAAATAAAAGGTAATTGTTTTGTGGGATGGTAACCACCCTTTATTCCTAAATAGGGACTTTGATAAAGAGGAGTCCGTGTGTGTTCCACAGGCATCTAGTTCTTCTCAGTACAAGGTTTTTACCTAGGATCATGATCAGTGCAACTTTCTCTCAAGGCCCTTACGAGATGTGACTAGACTGCCTGACACTCTGGGGCATGTAGGAATGCTACAGTAGGCTAATAAGATAAATGAAAATGCTTTGATATAATAGGGATGCTACTCATGTTTATAACAAGCTGTTGCTCATGGTTTTACATTTTTTGACAGCATTTAGAAGTAGTGACTATCTCACACTTACTCTTAAAATGAGGGAATAAGGAATGGTTGTGAACTGGGTGAACATTAAAGTCAAAGGATTAGGGTGTTAAAGTAAAAACAAAATGATCAATGAAGTTGTGAAATAGTATGAAACAGTTAACTTGGAAAAAGTAGCATAAGGAAAACTGACATAGATGACATGAGAATCTTTCATTAATCATTGGCCCATGGTCACAATGCATTAAGGGTTTCAAAATAAAATCAGTGTCACACTTCTACTTTCAAAACGAGTACGTTGGAATAATTCAAAGTCTGCTCCATTACGTTTTTACTATGATGCTCTAAGTAAGACAAGCTGATCCAAGTGAAAGTTTTTTTTTTCTTTTTGATAAGTGCATCTAGAAACATAGTAAAAAGGTATTTTATAATGATTCAGAAGGGAATGTTATACTTTAGAACAGTGGTGCATAACGACCGGCCATCGATGCAACACCATCTGGCCCCCAGAGAGTAACCAAAACTTTTTAAAAAAAGTCAAAAAAATGCTATGCCTTACTCCAGTCATGCAAACTTTCCAGCATGTGGTTACTTACCTAATTATCTGCAGTTGCACGCACTTCTAATTTTTGCAGTGGAAGCAACTATTCTTTGTTGTTTATAACTTGTATTCTTTAAACAGTAGTAACTTTCTGCAAGAGTTTGTAATAAGTCATGGCTGCAATCCAGAATAAAGTTAAATGCAAAGTTGATGTTGAAAACAGGCAATTTCATGATTGCTGTCTTAAATAAAAATGCCAGTCACCTGTATCTATTGTTAACTCATAACGACTTACTATGTTTTGATGTGGCCCGCAGATGCATTAAACATTCATGTAGTGGCCCTCCCCACAAAAAGATTGTGCACCACTGCTTTAGAACTATGGGTGATTTTCAGCCAGGAGTAAAAGAGTCAATTTGTGACAGTTGTAGATACAAACGTGAAACAAAACCTCCATCTAGAAAGACAAAATAGCTACAAGTAATAAAAAACAATCTGAGCAGAAAATATAACCATGTCAGATGGCAGTACCTGCATTAGAAATTGCATTAACATGCAGTAAAAAGTTTCATATTATGTAGAGATTTGCACTTATATTTCCAAAATACAACCACCATTTGTTGCAAGTTGCCTCTTATAAGAGGAGCTCTGAACACCATCAATAAAACTTCACTTTTTAAGAATTATGAATGATAACTAAAACAAACACTGATAGTATTTTAGTGTACAAGTAATGCAAAGTGTAAAACAAACAGAATAAAAAAATGGACCACAAGCCTATTGTACTATTTGGACCTTCATCCCATTTTCCAACCTTCAACAGAAATACCCCCCCCCCCCCCCCAAAAAAAAAGTATATCCTTTTTGGGTATATATCAGTTCATATCTGATTTATGGTATGTTTTTGTTTTTAAGTGCTAGTAATATTAGAGTCTTAACATTCAGTTTTATTACATTGTCACTTGTCTCAATAAACTAAATTTATAGAGCATTATGATGTTCTACTAATGTAGTTAATTTATTTTATTTATGAACTCACACTACTATAATAAAGCATGTCAGAATTCAACTATTCCTTAACAAATCCAATCAAATAACAATAATTCCCCTTCGCAACAAACTAAGGTATAATGCTTAAAGCTTCACTACAAATCAGTCCAACACCAGAAATTGACATTCAAACACAAGGCATGAGAAACTCCTCTTCTTATATAAATTTAGAATTAAAATACACAGCTGCTGTCCTCATTATCGCACACTATAATGTCACATGTCCTATAGCTACTGTATCACACATAATACCAACCAAGCCAGCCTCTATTTAAAACTTGTATTTCAAATTTTATTACACAAACACTGATGGCCATTTGATAAACAATACAAAAATTCTCCCATTTATATAGATTTAGTATGAGACATAGTAACCTTTGACCCCTTATTGAAATAAATGTCAGCACTCAAAATGCTGAGTATCAAAAGCAGAAAAAAAAAGAACTTAAATCCCAGACAAGAGCAAATCTTGAAAATCAATCTCCTTAAAACTTCTCCTAGACTTATAAATACCAACTCCAAGATCATCATATTACTAGGAAAAGGGAATATTTTGAGAAATGGCATCTAGGACTCAATATATGTATACCCAATCTCTCAGCCAGTCTCTGTGTTTTGGAACTTGTTCTGGCTGGTCCTGACATTTCATAGGGGTATCATAAACTTTTCTCCCCTTGAAACTTGCATTCATTGAAAATGCTTTGAAACTCATATTCATTGAAAATGCATTTGCCCATTAGTGGATTAAGTATACCTAGGGGCTCCAAGCTATTTTCAATTCATGGACTCCTACACATTTTTAAGACAATGTATAAATGCATGCATTCTTTGATTTGCCTTTCTGATTGTTTTAAATTACTTGTTTTTTTTTAAATTATATTTCTTGTTTAATACTCCAACATTTGTTACAGTACATTTTACGTTTGTACTTTTGAACATTTTTCCAGTATGCAGTGACAAAAGTACCCATTTCAGAACACTTCAACAACAGAAGGTCACTCAGGCTGCTGTCATTTTAATTCATCATATCCGTCCTGAACAATTAACCGCCAGTTTATCAACTGTGCACCATCACATGTCTGATCGTTATAAAAATGGCCACAATAAAGCATTCCTTAGCAAATGCACACTAGTTGTGAAAAGACAGACTAATGACTTTTTAACTTTGTTATCTCAGAGCAGGGTGAGTCATTTTTATCCACAGACAATCAGCAAACTCAGCAATTATATCTACATTGCTGACTACATCCTTCTCAGACATCTGTGTTAAAAATTAATTAAAAAAATACTTACCAAAATGACAAATTTCAAATTTGTTTCACTCAAACAAACAGTCGCCAAAGTATTCCAAACTAATTCCTACACACACACGCACACATGAACACTAGTTCTGTAAGGCCAGATTAATGACTATTTAAAAATGATGAGATGATAAGAGCATAAGGTACTTTCATCCATAGAGAGTTCCATCAGCACCAGCAGTTATAAGCAGTTGTAGCCATTTTGTTTATAGTTATGAAAAAACATATTACTTGTACTTTATTGGTAGCTTTGTATGAGCTACATGGAATTGTATAAAGATCATCGGCATTATACTATAAGACCTAGTCAGATGTGTCTCACTTTAAATAGAATAGTATTTTTGAGACCACAAGAAATATTAACCACCTGCTAACATATGCTAAATCAATATGCACAATTCCTGCAGATGTAAAAGTTATCTGAATATTTCCACATTAAAAAGAACTATTGCAAATGTAGATTTTTGCTGGCTTTGTATTTTATTACTTTATCTACAATTGCCTGCTGCTCTTGAAGAATAAATTAACTATGTCACAGTAAAGAAAATGGTGTGCTGGTGATATTGACATAATATTTCCTGAATTACAGCTATGTGGTAAGGAATGTCTGGTAAACAATGGCAACATGTTCATATTTACTCTGCTTTTAGACATGGAGTCCATTAAGGAGCCTATCCCAAATTCTGAATTGTTCCAAAGCTCTGTCTGGTTAAGTGACTTGCTCAGCCCTTCAACCTCATCTTATTAGGATGGAAAAGATGATGTTGTACTACTAATTTTAATAGACTCCTACCAGGCCTTTCTCTCCATTTTACCACCTATCAGACAGTCCAGGGACCCTGCTGTATTATCTATCTTGTAAACTCATTATGACAGTTTCTAATCTCTCAGCACTTTCATTAGCATGCTGTTTTGCTATTTTGTCTGTCACTTTATCCTTCAGTGTAATCATTACAGATACTTATCCTTTTGTCATCCACATCAGAAATATTCCAACCCTACACAGACCCAGTATGGAAAAGAAAGAATAAACAATCTACTGACTGAGACTAGTAATAACTTCACTTATTCTAGTAGGAAACAATTTCTATTGCACTATATACTCCAACATAGGTCACCAATCCCTATCCCAGAAATTAAGGATCTTCTTTCAAAACTCCATTTTCCTTCTCAAACATATGTGTTCAGGACATATTCACTCAGAACCAGGACTAACTCAAATCAATTCTCAGTTACAGAACCCAATAACCTATCATATCAGAAATAAAGGCCTTAAAATTGCTTGCCTTAATGCATGCAGACTTAATAATAAATGGACCCTTGTTGAAAAATTGCTGTTATTTTTGCTGTATCATAAACCTGGTTGAAGGATGGGGTGGCCGCGGTGGTGCAGCGGTAAGTGTTGCCACCTCACAGCAAGACGTTTTCTAGTTCGATTCTCAGTTGTGGTGCCTCCTGTGTGGAGTCTGTATGTCCACCCTGTGGTCACATGGGTTTCCTCCGGGTGCTCCGGATTCCTCCCACATCCCAAAGACATGCTGTAGTTGGACTGGATACTCTCAATTGGCTCTAGGTGTGAGTGTGTGTGCGCCTTCTGTGGAAGGTTGGGCGCTGGGCTGGAAACTCAGCACTGTAAAACTCCACTGCCAATCATTCTGCAGACCATTGTTCCGCTGTGGTTACCCCTAACCGGGATAAGCCGAAAGGAGATGATGATAAACCAGGTTGAAGGAAGATTGTTTCCACTCCACTTTTATAAAGGACAACTTCCCAAATTCAACAATTTGGGATCTAAATGCAGTAATCTTCATGGCACCTTTATAAAGCTTCAGTTGAAAAAAATTGCTAACCCCTGTAGTTATATATTTAATCGCTCTATCACCTCAGGTGCTGTCTCATCAGCATTCCATCATGCAGCTATAATCCCTCTACCTAAAATCACTTCTCCTAATGGGCTTAAAGATTTTAGACAATTTTCTATCCAGTGCTCTATTACCAAAATATTTGAAAAACATTTATACAAGCAAATACTTAAGCTCGTTAACAGCTATGACCTGTTATGTGATATGCAACATGGCTTTCCTAATGCTTTCTTTACATTTACTGCCATGTTAGTGGCCACTGATATGATTTATTGCAACTTGAATGAAGGACGTATTACTCCAGGTCTCCTTGTTGTCTTGACAAGAGCTTTTAAAATGGTTAACCATACCTTTCTTCTTTACAGACTCAAAAGACTCAACTTTAGAGATAACACTACTTCATAGTTCTGCAGCTATTTGAATGAACCTTTCAAGTCATTAGCAATGTTTCATCCTCTACTGGTTACAAAATGAATACAGGTGTAACACAAGGGTCTGTGCTAAGTCCTGTGCTCTTCACTCTCTTTGTTAATGTTCTCCTCGTAAAATTACCAAATCGTAAATTAATAGTGCATGCAGAGGATATGCTGTTTCTGCAGTCCAATATTAGCCACTCTAAGCTGCAAAACAAGTTACAAAACACTTTCATTCAGTTATGCATCTGGTCCTCTGCTAATTAATTATTAATGTCATAGTCTTTGCCTCAGCCAAGAAATTGCACACGTTTCCTCATACTCACCTAACAGACCTTGATGGTACCGTAATTACTCACCTAACAGATCTTGATGGTACCGTAATACCTAGTGTAACTGAACTACTTAGGCCTAATACTCTTTCCTTTACCACGCATACATACTTGCTCAATTAAAACTATTTTACTATATAAGTCAGCTCCTTTAACCCACTACTTGCAGTGTCATTGCTAAAACTATTTTAATAAAATTTGAAAATGGCCTTCCTTTTCTCACTATGCATTTAGTCCACAATACTTATAGAATACAGACTGCTGAGAATAAAATCTGGAGATTCATTCTATTTATAGATGCCCTAGATGAAGCATTGCAATTTGCTAAGGAATTCCAAATTGCTTTCAATACCTCATAAAGTCACTTTTCTTCTAACTACTGCAATTCACAAGGTGCTAAAACTTGGTAACTGTCACTCTTTCAGAGTGAAATTACCTTTACAAAACAAATCTTATGTACTCAGAAGTACAGAAGAGAACAATTTCTCTCTAGTATGCCCTCCATTTAAAACTGCTATAGGGACATGCAACCTGGAACCACCTTCATACAGACATCAGAAATCTAGAAACCATTACAAACATCAAAGATGCACTTAAAGATCATTTCTTTATTGAATCTACGTGCAACTGCTACCATTATAATGGTTAGATGACTTAACATCCCATATCATAAATAACAGAATACATTTAATAAACTTTTCTCAGCCTCTTAATGTGACATCCTATTCACAAATGTTGGACATGCCTATAGGAGTTTATGTATTATATATATGATTTTAATGTATTATATGAATAACTTAGCTTGCATTTTGTATATATTTTCTCTTTTCTCGAAGCATTCTGATTGGATCTTTTAATCTTACCCTATCTGCGTCTATTCGTACCATTATGTTCTGAATTTTGCTATTTACTCATTTTGTAAATAATATTGTTGCTTGAAAGGCCATGATGTATTTTTGTTCTTTGTGCTTAGGTCATGGCTGAAAAGGGTCAGCAAATCAATCTACTTGCCCAGTGAACAAATAATAAATAAATATATAGAAAATAGATTGTAGATAGATAAATAAATAAATGGATAAGTGAAGGTGAAAAAAATCAGAAGCCTGCACCCTTGCCACCCAAAGCAGCCCATTAACAAGTTGGAGCTTTAACTCTCTGCACTAACTACCAGACTAAAAGCTTTCATCTAAATGCAGAAGTCTTTATAATCTGTTCTTGTAGAGAAGACATTCTGAATTCAGGCCCCTGCTAGCTATACCAATATTTCATTATTTGGCTATCTCTCCCCAATTACCATAAACACTTGTTCTTTACATTTGTAATTATCACAGAGATCTGTATTTCATTTAAAACTTTTACTTCAAATTATGCAAAAAAAAAGTAAATAAATAACTGACAGCATTTAGATTTTCTAAACAAAACACCCTCATATTGAAAACAGACTAAGCATGAGAAATGAGAAATATTTCTTTCCTTGAAACTCACATTTAGTGAGCATGAATTTTGCAACCCATTAAACTAAAAGAGACATACTGGGATTCATACTCAAATAGCATATAATGACAGATTAGCATTTAAGTGAAGGGTGTAGGAATTCAAAAAATAAATGTGTAATGCATTTGCTGACAGCCAGGGGCAGCACGCTGGACAGGAGAGGAGCAGCCCAGGAGTAGTGTCTGGTGAAGTTGTTTGGCAAAGTCACATAAAAGACAATTGAAGGCTGAGGGACTCAAACCATATGCTTTAAGAAGCAGCTCTTTAACAACTCATAGCCTTACATATCTACACTAAGTTCTGGACAAACTGTTATAGCCCAAAAAGTGCATTTCATATATGTGTGTTGACAAAAAGCAAATTCAATTAAAATATGTTCATAGTTAAATTATTAACATTAAACTCAAATGTTTCATGCTGTCTTTGTTGTCACAAAATAATAAAAAAATGTAAAGCATTAAGAAAAACAACAAGGATCATCAAAGAACATGACTTATATGATGATACTGCTGAAAAATTAACAGAACAACAGGTTTTGCATCAACACGTATTTTGTGAACCACAAAAACTGTAAAACTCTAATGACATTGACTGACTGTAATCCAGAGTAATTTATGGAAGAAAAATCTTTATAGAGGTCTGACAGCTGGATTAAGGATCTTGTCTCTGTGAATTTCTGATGACTGACATTGACTGACTGTAATCACACACACACACACACACACACACACACACACACACACACACACGCAGTGCATGCAACAGATAAGGTTTGACAGAAATTCCCTGGTATTAAGATATGCATTTTCTTATTCATTGCAATACCCATAGTTAGTTACTCTAAGATCATTGCACATAACTTCATTCAAACCCCTTTCTACTTTCAGTTTTAAGGTTAGTTTTAAATAGCCATGTATTCTGTAGTGGTGTAATTTTTAATGTACATGCATGTATTGATACATTATGCTGAATAAATGGTTTAACTGGTTATGCATGGAGGATTTTCCTGCACTACTTTGTATAATGGTAAGTACTGCTATTCATGCATAAAGCAATTAGTCTCAATAGCTATGCATGGAAGTGGAAAAACAGTTTCAAGATATAATTTTTCTTTGATTACAGCAGATTGTATCAAGTATAATGCTGCTACAACCAACTCAAACATTAAAACAGTCATAAATACAGTATGATCTAGCAGAAAAAAAATGTTATAAATATAAACATATTGTAGTATTCAAGGATGGATAGTCTAAGAGTAAATAATTACTCCTCAAAAACATTTTACTGTGCCATCATTTGTAACCATTGTTTGTGTGCCGTATGCTTTCCTCACATGGCTATGTTTAAGTTACTAGTGGCCCTGTACCAAAATGTGTTTTTTAATATTTAGACCAGCCTTAGATTCCTTACAGCAAGTCGTGTAATACATATTTTGCATACTGACTTATTATGTCCATGTTTTTATATATTTGAAAGGGATTTTTATCTTTGGTTGATTAGCCAAATAGACTTTGTACCTCAGGAAGTTTAAACTTGCAAATGTCTTCGAAGAAAATGCTGTAAGTCAATATAACTCTAACAAGCATAGAGATGACCTGCTTTCAATTGGCTTACCAAGACTACTTCATTGCTGTAAGCCCCACCATTGTAACCTGGCTGAGTCTTTCATACTTATCTCACATCTCGCACCTGTCCCATTTTCACTTACACTGTCTTATAACCTGCACCCCATGACTTTCCATTGCTGGCCATCCTAACCATCTAATGCACTTTATATAAAAATGAAATAGTTTTGCTTGTTGGTTGTTTATATTCACTACACCACATGCAAAGACTTTATAGCACTTAAAATAATTCTGCTTTCAGTTGTCTACCTTATTTGATATGTTTGCTAAGTGCATGTTAGAAATTCTGTAATTATCAGTTATTTATATATATATATATATATATATATATATATATATATGTGTGTGTGTGTGTATTTGTATAAATACATGACTACTGTAGGTGTAATTATTGATAAGATGCTACTGTCAAAATTGTTGTTGGCGTGGCAGTGAACAATTTTAGAATGTCATTTTGTTCATTATAGATCATAACTTGTCAATGATTCCATCAGCTTAACTGTGTCTGAATTTAAGCTCCTGTTTTTTTGTTCAGTCATCAGCTTATCAAATCATCACGAACAGCCGATGACTATAATATAACATTAATGTATAAAGCACACATTTATTTTCTTCTGTGAATATTGTAATTTACTTATCATTGTGATAAAAAATACAATTGTGCCAGACAGGCTCTCAGTTTTTTTTTTGTATGAGAAGCATAAAATACAGAACTTTGACAAGCAGTTTGCATTCATAGACTGCAGCTTAGAAAATGTATGCTGTGCTGCCTCCAGGGTTTAATCCTGCTTAGAAAAATAGAAAGAAAATGACTAGTCATTTAAATAATTATACACTAAGCTGAAGACATGATGCACATTTGTTAAGTCTCAGAGCTTGCTGTATTAACAAATGACTTTGTTCATATACTGATTTATTGTTGAATAGCTGCTCTGTAAGAGGACGAGCACTACTGATGGAAAACTATACTAGGGAAAAATGCTATCCCCAGACATATGAGAAGCATTGAAGAGCATTAATTGGAGTTTTGTGGTGCACATTTTAAGAATGTGTCATGGTAGCCTTAAAGACAAATACACTTAGATATCTCTTGACATATCTAATGGGTATGCATTCAACATCCCTGCTGTTTTAAATTGAAAAGAAGCTTTCTCTTACATAATTTTCAACATCTCTGATAGAATTATAGCAAAAGCTTTACAATGTCTTAGTTATAAAGCAAACATAAGGTTGATACAAAAGAAAAGTTCTGAAACATTTGAAAATTATTCACACTTTAATTACAATGGCAAACTAAGATAACCTCAAGTAAAGGATTGTTCAGATGTTAGTTTGCATTAAAATATTATCATAAGGGTGAGATAAGTAAAACTGCTCAGAATCATTTTTGCCATTTACTGTGTTAAGCATGCAGTGCTTGCCAGCTTCCACTGAAAAATCGTGTTCATCAGTGGTTTCTACAGATGAGGTCCACAGAAATTACAGCTAAATGATTTATGGATGGCTTTATGTATCTTGTGGTTGGGCAGTATTAGAAAACATCGGCCTAAGTCAACATAATCATCACCATTATGAGCATCTCCCTTTTTGGCGTTTTACATGAGACTGGGATTCCAACCTATCTCGATTCAGTGCCATTCTTTGACCTCTTCTATAGTCAAGCCTGACTGTCACAGGTTTTGACTCATGCAATACCTCTATCTCTTGGTCTGGCATCCTCATGTTCTCTTGCCTTCTTTCTATCTGTCTCAAATCTGCTTTACCAAATCACCTTTTGCTTTCTTGAACACCTTATCAAACCACCAGAATGTGTTTTCCTTTATGTTTGCAACATGTATTCTTTCTCTGATGTCCTCATGTTTTTGTCTGCCCCAGAATGTACATTGTACTACACATCTCAGGTACATCTTCTTCATCATCTCAACCTTCCTCAGCTTTTCTACATTCACTGCCCAGGTTTCTGTGCATTAAAGTTGCACTGACCATTCTACTGCCTTGTATACTTTCCTTTTCAGCTTCTTTGGCATTTTTCTGGCATGTACTAACACTAGCACTTTATGCCACTTGGCTGTAGCAACCCCAATTCTAGCACTGACTTCCTCATTCAGACTTCTCTCCTCTTTCACTACATTTCCTGAATACTATAAGTTGTTAAACCACTCTGCTATTCTCTCTTCTACTTCAGTTTTCCCTGATTTCCATCATTTCTGGCCATGTCATCTATCTTGTCTGCACTCAGTTTCATCCCATAATGCTTCAGTTTTGTATTTTACTTCCCTATCATTTGCCAAAGTTTATGTTCTGAGCCTGCTTGTAGTGCAACATTACTTGTATGCAGAGGCTTTGCTTATCATTCCCTGGTGACCTTTTTGCTGTTGTTATCCATCACAAGTATGGACAAAAGTGGTCTCAAACCTTAACCCTAGTGTATACCTACTCCCTGTGGAAAACACTTGTAAGTTCAAACTCTGTTCATACTTGTGTCATTTATTTTATTTCTATTTATGGTTTCTTGACTGGGTTAGTCCCACTAGTCTAGTGGCCTCTTTTCAGGCTAGACCCAAGGAGGTATTTATACTTCTAGGTGAAATTTGGTAAAGTCATCATGGAATTTCCCCTGTTTTTTGAGCTGCTGGATGGAGCCAGAGGGCTCATACAGCAGCATGTAAGAGGCCTAAGAAGGAGCAGTAACTAGGAGGAGAGAATCACTATGGAGCATCTGGAGGTGGAAAATGAGAATTTGGAGAAACGTGTTAAAGGTGGCGTTTCAGAATCTAAATAAAGATTGCTTTGTGGTGGATGTTACAAATGAGCAGCTTTTAGCTGTCTATATGGAGAAGGAAGTAAGCAAGTCTGTTGAAGTGGCACAGATAACCAAAATAGTATCATGAGGACTTGCAAATGATGTTCTGTTAAAAAAAAATGAGCATGATGATCCAGGTGATCCAGTTGAAGCTTCTGCTGTTTCGTGTTGTGAGATGGAAGATAACTTTTACGGAAGTACTGAGGATTGTAATGTAGAAAAGGAACCAGGTCCTGTGGCAGCAGAGAATACAGCAATTAAAACTTTTAGAAATTAAGGCGCCACCCGGGGAACAGGGAAGGCTCTACATAAATAAAAAGGGCTTCACTGTATTAAAAAAAAAGAATAGGCAAATGTCCTGTTTTACTAACAAACCATCTTTGAAATGCTAAATGTGGTATCAAATGAACTGTCCTTGAAACATAGCTACGCATTTATCACAGAAAATTCCATTTTAAGGTACTGCCAGTCATGTATACCTGTGAAATGTCTTGACAAACATGCCCATGGCATCAGTACTCTTCTAATTAACGCATACAGATAAACATGTAAAAAACTTTGGTTCAGATTTTTCTTAATTACATTCCAGCATATGCAGTCAGTGACAAAATGCAAGCATACCTTCTCAAGTTCAGTAATCCTCTGTGCAAATATATCCCAAACTAAAAGCCTCTGTTTTGTGTTCTCCACATAAACAAGCCTCCTCATCTTCAGTTTTCCTAGCTACATGGTTGCCTTTTCATATGGTGTAGATTCAGGGCTATTAGCATTGTGAAGATACAAATCAGGTGTGAACTGATTAAACTTGCTGAATCCCAAATACTTGACTCTGTGTCGTAGATGTAAACATAGTGCAGGCACTCCCTCAGTGTTTGTTTTAATGGATTGCAACTGTGAATGATTACTGGTTGTGAGAAGGAACACACAACAGCACTGCAGGCTGCCCTATATCCAGTGGGTGTGTCAGATTAGAGTTACAAAGTGATAGATGTAAGGTTGGAAATTTAAGCAAGCAGTACTTGAAACTGAATACATTCAATTAATTATCTGGGGCACCTCACAAAATCGCTAAGCAGCATTGCACAGTATTTAACACAGAGACCTTAAGAATGATTACTAAATTAGGGAATGTCATGTAACTAGTCCTGTGGCAGCATGTGCAAGTACAGGGCTGGAGTACAGATGGACATGTGTTCTAGTAAAGATCGTGCAATGTTTTGTTACTGTTGTAATAGTACAGTTTATAGTAATGAAGTGAAAAATAGACAAGTTTTGTTTCAACATTATTGTGGCAAAACGTGAAAGTGTAGGACTGCCATACACATAGTCCTGGGTTCTAATAGAAGATATTACATACACTTTTACTGTTGTTCCACTTTCCATTATATCCACTCTCACTTATAACACTTTAGATAGTGAAGGTGATATGAATTATATGTATGAGGAATGAGACACTAGTATTCTGTTTTCAGATGTATGTGGGTGTACTGCCTACTATAGTTTTGCAAGTATAATTCTACTATCTGGACTTGCATGGCCTTCACAGTTACTTAAGACACATACAAATGGATCTATATCCAATAACCTTGTTAAGCCATACACATACATGCTCAACAGCTCATTCTGTTACCTGTATTTATGTATGATTTCTGAAGATGTCTGAGCAGCACTTCTTCTGTGGCAAAGATGGAAAATAAATGCTATGGAAGAAAATGTTTTGTCCCATGTGTCTAGGTTTGAATCCCACAGTGTAAAAATCAATTTTCTCAGTGTATAAATGGAAAAAAATGTGCCAAGTCATTACATTTATTCCCTCAGTACACATCTGCAAACTTAACACATCTAACAGTTACCTTCCAATTTCCAATAGATATTTCCAGACTACATCAGTAGACACCCCTCAAGCTAAGGCCAAGTGTCAGATTAACCTTCCAGATGAAATTATTTAATTCCTCCCTGCTTAGTACTTCTGCTCTCTGCTTAACATTGTGCAAATGCATTCTCAGGTTTGCACACTACCAGTAAATGTGATAAGTGGAAGTGGGGGCAAAGCATCAATTTCCATTGCTCTAGTTCAGCTGGCAGAAATGGCTGGCATTGGAGGGGATGTTTCTAGATTCAAGGGACAGAGGTGGGGTGTCCAGGAGTCCAGGATATTTATTGGACTTCTGGAAAAGCACCACAGTCAATGTCTTGTGCAGGGAGACTATTCTGGCTCCCAGTTCAAGTCTGAGGTGTGGAATAGTTTGGCCCAGGATGTATCCAGTGTAACTAGTATCCCTCACACTGAAAAGCAATGTAGGCATCATTTTAATGACCTATGCAGGAGAAAATAGGATACTCTCAACCATTGGTTGGAGCAATTTCAGACTGCAGACATCCCACAGCTGTGTCACTATGAAATTAAGAGAGTAACTTGTAAGACTTAGACAGTTAATTATAGAAAGCTAAATCTAGGCAAGACTGGTTTGCATAATGCTCCTATGCTCTTTTCTGCTCTTTCCCCAGCTGCCACTGAGTGTAAGTTCAATTGGCAAACTCATGTTGCCCAACTGGAGAGACTGAGGGAAGCAAGCAATATGTATGCAGCAGAAGAGAAAGAAATGTTATTGTAGCATTAAAATGTAAAGATAGCTTTTTTTGGTATTTTACAGAGTTGTATCAAATTGAGCATGCATATTCCAACTGTAAAAGCAAGTATGCATGCATTAGTCTGTAGTACAAATGAATTGTAAGAGTCCAATATTAGACTGTAATCAGAGGTTGCTGGTTCAATGCCACAGGTCACAACTATACAATAATGTTATTTCTTCAATAATATTTCCATTAAATTAAAAACTCTATTCCATTGGCACAAATGCTTTGCTGTAAACTGTAATCTGTATAACTGGAACATGCATATGTACAATATATGCACATTTCAAGGATTGCTTTCAGCAATCTGTATTATAGTGTGTATCTGTTAGGATGTATACATAAATGTAATACTTTAGATGAAAGAGTTGTATAATTATATTAATGCATCGTATGCCATATAAAATGGTACTCATTTTTTCTTTTTTATGTATCCCCAACCCTTATCTCTCTTTTCTTATTTTCTGTTATGTGTCATCAAAATTTTTCCATGTCATCCATGTGTATCACATCACTAAATACTATACAGCATAGAGAGGTAGGCCAGCCCCAGTGGATAAGCCTGCCCCCACTCCAGCAACTCCAGCATTGATGCCCAACAAGTCTGGGAGCCAACCTGGCAGTACTGCCTCATCTGCCCGTAAACTACCTTCAGCCTCAGGTAATATTGCCTTGGAAGCTGATGCAGTGGTACAGTCTGGGGGCAGTGGCAGAGGTGGTGAATTCATCACCCGCAGCAGGTTACCAGGGATGGTGCATAGGGTCATGCATTGCACAAGTGGTGTATACCTATCCTGGATGGAGAGGCTGCTCTCCTTCATGGTCCATAGGAGGAGATGTCAAGCACTCCAGCCACCAGCAGAGTAAGGTGACAGTGATGACAGTCTAATGGATGAGGATGAGATTCTCACTATCTCCAAGCTTTACAGGCATGAGCCTGCATTGTCGCCTACCTCATCCCTAACATGGTGTCCCTAACATTCTGTATCCATCACCATCCCTGTCTCTTGTATTGCTTCCTTACCTACCCAACTTTCCTTACCCAGACACACCTAAATCCCTTACCCAGCACTACTGTATTACTGAATTAATTAAAAAAAAGAAAAGAAAAAGGGTCACCTGCCCATAAAAATAATCGTCCCATAAATAACTCTCCATTTGGCACACATTACTTCTTGACCCACTTGATTCTGTCCAGTCGGCAATACAACACAATTGTGTTTTTGTCAACCCTCTTTGTGGAGGTGGCAGTCCAAATTCAGTTAATATTCTGCACATATTTTCAGTTTACACTGTTAAAGAAATGGATAGCTGTGGTTCTTTCCTACCTCCCTCCTGCATATTCCTTTATTACATTTCCTTTGCACTTCGTTTACTTTCTCTCCATTTCACCACATTCCTGTCTGCCCCATTTTAACACCTTTAACCTGGTCAAGAAATAGAATCATACACAACACACAGAAAAAGCAATGGATACCTTTACGTTTGGACATCTATATTTGGAAGGAGGTATGCATCACGCACAAATGCACAGCGATGTTGAACGGCAGTACAATGATGCGGTTACCTTCACTCAATGTCACTTAACCCTGTTGCTCTATGCCAACACACAGCAAGCAGCACATTTACTATAAAGATTTCATGTCATTGCATTATCAATGTTTATTTAAAAGTCTTTAAAAGTATTGTATACACCTGTATTCAAACTCTCTGTGCTCAAAAAGAAATGCATCAGTGCATTTACACTTGCTACCACAGTGCCATTTAATCAGCAGATATGTTTCATAGACTCAGTACTAACTCTCAGACTTTTTTTCAATGTGGCTCATGTTTGTGCACTGCTTAAATACACACAAACATGGAAAGTATAGCAAATATGTATCTCGCATGCACAAACACTTTGCCAACTATTGCTGAAACCCATTGCTAACAGTGCTATGGAAAAGTATTATTATGTATTACTGATGTTTACTGTCCATTTCCTGTCTTTGACATGAAATTACATGTGGGGAACCTAACAAACCGAAGCCCCTATCTAACAATCTGTCAAATATCTACAATGCACTATGTGTTGCCTCATCCCAAGCACTGCAACCCTGGTGTCTCAGTATTTTTTTCACACATATATTACACTACAGAAATTAATATCAAATGTATGATATGCAGTGGACATCAATCTGAAGAACTAACTAATAACTAATAACAGACTAATAAGTAATACAGACCTAGAACTATTGACCTGTAAGACTAAAAAGGCTTATCTGCAAGGCTCAGGAAGGAATCATCATGGACCTTATCCACAGGGATATAAGTGATCTTCAACACACTTGACCCGACCCATTTTGTTTTTTTCAAGGGTAACTCTTGCATATTAAACTTAATAGACTTCTTTGATATGGACTCCAAAGACCTGGATGAGGGATAACAGGAAATACCACCTATGATAAGTTAGGCAAGGCCTTTGGCACTATCACTCATTCAGGTATGATAGAAAACATCTCCCATCTGGGAATTAACCCATACATTACTAGATGGAAAGCCAATTGGCTCACTGACAGAACACACTATCAAGGTTGGGGACTGCACCTCCACCATTAGACCACTTACCAGTAGAAAACCAGAAGGATCTGTGCTAGGCCCTCAACTGTTTGAAAACTATTTCTCTGAAGTCTGGGCAAAGGTGTATGACCTGTGAGTTACCATGTTTGCAGATGACTGTCAACTGTACTCAGTGATATAAAATCCGACAACGATGTTAACATATTACAGAAGGGGCTGACAGAGATAAATCATAGGTGCCAAACTCATGAACCGAACCTTAAAGCAAACAAAAATGCCCTATTGTCTACCTTGCCCATGAAGTACGCCTGCTAATTCTAATATACATAGCACCCCTTTAATCTCAAATTCAGTATTACAAAGGTTGGGAACACCTTAGTAGCAATCTATACTTCAATCGCTATGTGTCCACAGTAGTGAGACACATTCAACATTGTGCACATCATAAATAAGGCCATCACATCCAAGACCAGGGAGGCTATAGCTCTGCTGTACTCCACCCTGATCAGACCACTGATTGAGTACAATTCTCCCTTCTGTTTGAACATCACCAGACATCTGCAGCAAGTAGAGAAAAGACAGAGGTTGGTGACCGAGAGAATCCAGGGCCTCCAAAATATGACATCCATGGAAAGACTGAAAGACCTGTCACTGTACTTAGTATCATGCAAGCTGCTAAGAGATGACCTATGCCTGGCCTAAAGAGCGGTCACAGACCCTGCCCTACTGGAAATGCTGGATATCTGAAAATCAAATGGGACAAGAATAACTTGCTCCAAGGATCTCAGCCTAGCCTGCAACATAAACAGAACATACAGAGGAGACATATCTCCCAGCAATTACCACACCTCTGTAATAGGCTATCACAGCATGGGAAGCACTGCTCCTCAATGACCCTATTCGAGCACAACCTTGACAATTGGATGGGTGATTGTAAATTCACCCCAGGGGTGGCACCTATGTCCTCATGGACAGGGCCATTTGGTGCTGATCAAAAAATTGCTGTTCTAATAATGATCATTTAACTATGCTCAATAAGGGTACTTGCATTTTTACACAGCTAGGCTTGTAAAATTCCCTAATGACATTATGCTAGTAACCTCCTATGATCCTTTGAAGTTATGAACCTATGCAGGCCTCCCAATGTCTTCTTTTCAACATGCCCTGCTGATGTCATCCATTAAAAGTTGACCAGTGAGAATAGATCCCGCACCTAAGTACATAGACTACAAAACTCAGTACTTTACACAAGCACCACAGCACAAGTCTGATGTTTATAAGACTGCTGGTCAACTTATAGTGGATGACATCAGATCAGCAGTACATGTTGGAACAAAGATGTTGGGAAGCCTGCATGAAATGGATGTGTAGGTATACACAAGTACCAAAATACTGTCAATCCATAGGATTGGAGATGTAACTGTGGAGTATACACTTCTGCTCTTCAGTCTAGTTTATGTTAGGAAGTGGTCGCTCATGTTCTCAGGTAGGGTGCCTGATGTATATAATTGAGGTTTGTTGTTTATAAGTATCCAACTTATAGAGAAGTAGATATAATTAGGCTGGGTTTAGGTAGAAGGTTTATTCCAAATTGCATCATTTACCTTCAAGAGTTGCATGTAAGTCGAGTTAGCCTGGGTCTAGACACGGACATAGCCAATGCTTGTTTAGGTGACTCTTTAGGGATGTTTTGAATTGGGGTAAGGAGGCTATAGTGGTAAGATCTGAGGGGAGTGCGTTCAATTTCTTACCAGCTGAGTTGGAGAGAAGTGATTCTCCAGCTGAGTTGTTGGCTTTGGCAGATTGAACTTGCATTTTGTTAGATGAGCCGAGAGATGGTAGGTTGCAGTAGGGGTGACAATATTTGCCAGAATGGGTGTACTGTTAGGTTGGTAGAGGATTTTATGAATAAATATGAGTTGCTTGTACTGGAGTTGATTGAGTAGCTCTAGCCAGTCCAATGTTTGAAGATTTAGACAGTGATGGATTCTGTAGGCTGTGGCGAATCTAACTATATTGTTGTAGCAGCTAGCTAATTTGTTTAGCTTAGCTTTCCATAGGTTTAGGAAAATGGGTGAGGCATAGAGAAGGGTTGAGAGAAGGTGTGTTTTAGCTACGGCTGTTCTGCCCAGTGGGGTTAGGAATAGTTTAATCCTATATAAGGAGCCTAGTTTTTTGTTAACTGTTTTGATGGTTTTGTCAATATGAGTGTCAAATGTAAGGTTATTATCTATCATTACACCAAGTTTTGTAGATGAATCTGGAGAGATTATGGTGCCATTATTAGATGAGATTGTAATATTCGGTGATGAAGTTTTTCAGGTAGGGGAGAGAAGTAGAAGTTTGGTTTTGTTGGGATTCAATAGGAAATGGTGATTATTGAACCAGATCTCTACTTTGTTGAATGTGCTCTGGGATAGGGATTGCAGGTCTGGGGGGTGGTGGCAGAACAGATTAGGGTAGAGTCATCTGCATACTTAATACAGGTTGCTTCTGGGATGACTTTGGGTAGGTCATTGATGAATACTGAGAAAAGGAGGGGGGCTAATATGGACCCTTGGGGGACACCAAGGGTGACTGGTAGTAAAGGGGATAGATTGTCTTTCCATAATACTGATTGCTTGTTGTCTGCCCTGCAAGTAAGATTGGAACCACTTAATTACTAGGTTGTTAAGGTTGAATAATTTGAGTGTGTCTAGGAGTAGGTGGTGATTGACCATATCAAATGTTTTGGATAGGTCGAGAAAGAGGGCAGAGGAGAGTATGTTGTGATTACGGTTCTGATTTATTGTGTGAGAGAAGGAGAGAAGTGCTGTTGTGGTACCTTGGGAAGGACTGAATCTCTGCTGGGATGGGGCTAGGAGATTGTTCTGGATAAGGTGAGTTAGAAATTGTTTATGTATACATTTTTCCATTATTTTGGTTAAGGGAGATAGAATGGCTATAGGCCTATAGTTTGAGAGCTCTGTGGAGTTACCCCCTTTGTGAAGGGGTATAATGTGGGAGATTGTCCAGATGGAGGGGACATAGGATTCATGGAGAGTATGGTTGATTAAGCTGGAGATAGAGTATGATAGTTCGTTTGCGGCCTTTTGTAGAAATTCAGCAGGGAGTAAGTCTGCTGCTAGTGTGGTGGGTTTGAGTTTCTTAAGTAGGGATTTAATATAGTCTGTGGGGATTGGATCATATTTGAATGGGGATACATAATCAGGTGGGGCTGAGGTGGTGTTTGTGGAGTTTGGAGGTAGGTTATTAGCTAGGGATTGCACTGTTTCTGTAAAGAAAGTATTGAAGGCCTCTGCTATACTTTTAGGGGGTAGATGTAATGTAGATGAAGGGGTGGGGGTAGTGGATTTACCTGGAGGGAGCAGTTTATTGAGACCTGACCAGAATTTTTGTGGCTGGTTTTGGTGCTTTTTCTGTAAGCTGAAATAGTAGGTTTGTTTATCTAGCTTAGTGGATTTTTTAGCTTTATTTCTCAATTGTTTGTACCTAATATAATCTTGACTGTATTTGGTGGCTTTCCAGGAGGTCCATGGTCTGTCCCTAGCGGTTAGCTTTTGTTTAGTACCTTTGGTTAGCCATGGAGCTATTTTGGTTTTGGTTCTGATCTTTCTTTTGGGAGCATGCCTGTCTAAGATGGCTAGGAAGTTAGTATTAAAGAGTGAGACTGCTTCGTCTAGGGGAAGTAGCTTTAGGTTGGACCAATTGCAAGATTTAAGTTCGGACTGGAAACTGGTGAGGTTAAAGTTTTTTGTGTTTCTAATGGTTTTAAGGGTGATTTGCTGAGGCATGTCCTTTCTCTTTCTTATTATATATGTTAGGAAGTGGTCGCTCATGTTCTCAGGTAGGGTGCCTGATGTATATAATTGAGGTTTGTTGTTTATAAGTATCCAATCTAGGGTGCTTTCTTTATTGTTGGGCTTATTGATTCTGGTGGGGGAGTTTATAATTTGGGAGAAGCCATTTAAGTTAATGTGGGTGGTTGGGGTTTTTGATGAACAGGTTTTCCAGTCGATACTGAAGTCTGCTAGAATAATAGTTTCTTGGGGATGTGTAGTGGATAGCCATTGGAGGGTACTTTCCAAGGTCATTATATTGTCATCTGGGGAAACCTGAAATATGAATATGATGGTATGACTTATGATGTGCACAACATAGGCTATCAATCCCAGTGTGGATACTTTGTGGTTAAAGTTCAGATTGCTATCAACCTATGTTCCCAGTGTTTGCATAACCATTTTTGTTAGTTCAGGGTGGTTCCACTTCAGTTTATGTCAGTTTTAAGTGATTCTAGTTCCATTTTTACAGTTCAGAGTGGCTTTGTTTCTGTTTTTGTCAGTCCCACTGTTTATTTCACTGGGTTTCAGCATAGCAGGACTGTTGCCAATGCTATATTTAGCATAGAATTCCACTTTTCAGAAAGACAAAATAAAGACACATTTCTGCATTTATCTGTAGCTTGTGTGGCATTGTCACCAATCATTTTTCTGTGTTAGGTCCTTCTGTAGTTATAATCATCATTGGTGGATTAAAAGATTACACTCAATATGCAAGAATCAGCAAACTTGGTAAGCCATAAGCCTTATACTTTAGCCTGAACTGTTGAGGAATAGATTCTAAACAGTAAAGGGCCAAGCACAAATCCCTGGGGTACACCAATGGTGACAGCTATACTGGTGCAAGTTGATTCACCAGCTTTCACAGTATGTGTTCTGTCAGTGGGCCAATTAATTACCCTTCTAGTGATGTAAGCGTTAATCCAGAGCTGGGAAAATTTCTCAATGATACCTGCATGGGAGATTGCATCAAAATCCTAGGCCAGATCAAGATAGGCAGTATGTACTGTTTTACCTTCATCCACGCCTATCACAGAGAATCAATACACTGCGACAACATCACAAATTGCCTATGGCATGACTCAGCACATACGCCTTGCTGGTATGGTTGAATACACACTTCAACACACCCTTCACACACTATGTTCCCACAGAAGGGTGTACATCAACATGCATCCATTTGAGTTTGGGGGGATAGCACCTGATGCATGCATGTATGCACATGTCCTGACTCTCCTCACCTGTGAGGTACACCAACATTTTGATAGGCATTTTATTGTCATAGAGTCTATAGGAACAATATGAATTGTGTATTGTCCCTTTAAAACTGGATGTTGCCTTAATTAATCATTTTCAATGATATGTAATTATGTCTAATTGGCAGTATTAGTATATATACTGCATTTGGAAGTTTACATGTTATTCCTTTGAAGGCTGTTGGGGCCGAGGTACCGGAATAAATTTTATCCTGCATTCCTGTTTTGCTTGGTTTGTTCTACAGGTACACCAACATGTCATCATGGAACTTTTGTAAATGGATATATCCTGGCTGTGTGCAACAGTCCTGTGTGAGTTGTTAATTCTACATCATGTCTGTTACATCTACTAGATGTCCTCAAAGAGGTCATCAATGGCATGCATGATGACAACACTATCATCTTGTGGAACTTGACTAGGCCAAGGCATTTGTAATCCACACTGAGGTATTCAATCAACATTGTCAGATGTGGCCATAAGCAGCTATAACACCAAGTGGCTAGACCAGTGCATCACATGTGTGGCATCTCACAATCTTAAAATGTGTGACGTGATCTATAGTCCAAGGCTGTTGGCTAGGCCCTTTCCTGTCCATTATTTGAATGATGGACATCACAGATGACATACACATGCTGTGCCCAAACAGCTGCCTGAAGGACCACAGATGGGCAATCACTGACAACTGTGATATTAGTATAAAACAGACAGTATCAACACACGCTAAAAATTTCTGCTACAGCCATGACAACATCTGCAATGACAGCATAGGAGGATTTGTTACATCAGTAAAAACACACAACCCAAGTATAATGTGGACATCACACCCTATAATCAGACCAATAGGTATGTGACCTGTGTCCTTAGGTAGATGGTAAGTGAACATGCACCAGCATGCGGTCACAGTACTGACTACTCTCTTGTATGTAAAGCAAGTACTGAGTATATGAAGAACATCCACATCAGAGGGCATAATACCTTCATACTTCATAGCCTGCATCACACCAATAACTAAATACAATGCACCCTTCTTCTTGTACCATCCTACACCCATTCCACTGATGTGTAACTGAAGTGTACCACCTTTGTCACAGTGAGCTGTCATACAACTTTATTGGCCATGCCTAGGTATTTTTTGTGGCATAAACATTACTGTCTGATTGTGCAGAACATCTACGTTGATATACCAGATGCATGGGTGCTACCTGTTCTGGTGATGCACACAGTACATACATAGGTATTTGATAACATTAATGGCATGGATAACATTTGTGACAGTGTTGATTGTGCCAAACATATATATATATATATATATATATATATATATATATATATATATATATATATATATATATATATATATATATAAAATTGTGCCAACTATATATACACACACACACACACACACACACACACACACACACACACACATATATATATATATATATATATATATATATATATATATATATATATATATATGCCATACACAACAGTCAACTAGCTTGTATTGCTCATAATGTTGCATACAGGTATAGCAGTGTCCCTTGTAACACCTCCAGCAGAAGTTACAGTGCCAAGACTGTGTGTGATTATCCTCATAAAGTGTGGACGTATTATAATAGTTGTACAAGTGTGTCTGTGCAGCATCATCTCTGATCACTCTAAATCACAGATGTTATGTCAGAGGAATGGGGTTACTGGTGGTGTTATCTTCATATAGTCCATGATGGTGGTTGGTTCTTTTACCGTTGTCCATGAGCCTTTACCTGTGTTCCACTTGCTGGAGACCTCTGCTGAGATTACACTCATATTCAGTAAACATCAGTTTGCACAACTTCACAATATGAACCCTATCCCAATAGTATGTCAGATCCCTGATGAATGCCCTCTGCACTATTTATGCAAGGATGCTTATCTCACACAGACATCCTCCCCATTGTTATGTCACCTTGTGTGACAGTAACGTAATGAACATTTTCACTGTGCAGTCCCTACTGTACCATATTGATATGTGTTTGGTGATGCTGCTGCTGTAACCATCTACCATTGACATGCCGTTATCTGCTACACATTAGGTTGTTTCACCTGTCCTCTTTCCCTGTGCTCATTCCTACAATTCATCTGTGTATCCCTATTCAATAGATACACTTCTCCCTGAGTGTTTATTTTACATGGCAGTTCATGTACTATTACTGACCATTTACACAGCTTCAGTACAGAATGCCAAGAATGGGATTACTCAGTACTCTGCATTGTAGCTACACCATCCTCCACTGTGTTTGAATCATATATTTAACATGCATACAACTCAAATGTCCATATTTTCACAGAATGTCTAGATGTGTTCCTTATCAAATTTGTGGCTTTCTCCCAAGTCACTGGGATGATTTCAGGACAGATGTGGCTCAATGTTACTAACAGTTGAGTTTCGTACTTCAAATCCTTTAGAGCATGCATCTTAACATAAATCCCTGGTTATTTTAGCACATTTATGTAGGGTAAATATGTGAAATATATCCCCATTTCTGTGTTATTGTCCCCTCCATTATGTTGCCCTTTGTCCAGATGTCTTACACTAACAGAGTGAGAGCTATCTCTGATGCCCTGGTGATCATTGTGGCATTCTGTGCAAAACTGCAGACTGCCAGTGCTCTAAGTTAAACAGGAGTGCTATCCATGTTCCCTTACATGGGCCATGAAACCTTACTTATTTATGTTTAATGTGGTGTGCAGCATGAATATGTAATGCACGCTGTTGCTTGCTGCTCACCACCACACACAAATGTAAACTGGGTGGGTTTCATAAGAAGACTACATGGAATTTATTGTAATCCCAGGGAATGTAATGAACAGGTATTAGGTATTGGACAATTTGATAACTTTTCTGGGTTTTAAAGCTCAAGAAATTCAATCTTTTATACATATTGGAAGAGATACTTTTTTGTGACTTAAGATATGAAACTGATGGACTGATGATAACACTTCTGGAACTGTGTAAAAAAAGGCATTTATCTATGGAATAATTATCATCCCTTTTTACTTTGAATTGTAGCTTTCTGCTTGCATTCTGTATAAGAACCTTAACTGTGTCACTGTAAAATATCCTTTCAAGGCAGGTAATCCTGAATTGTGTCAGAATGTTTCACAATACGAAGATGTCTTTTTTTGGTTCCATCAGGTACAAAATAATATCATCTGCAAATAAAGCCAACTTTTCTTGAACACCATACTAATCATATCCTTGAATTTCTGAGTCCCTTATTTTCTTTGCCAATGGATGTAAATATAACACAAATAAAAAAAAGTAGAAAGAGGACAGCCCTTTCTAGTTCCTCTGCTCAGAAACAACTTATCAGAGGGGAACCCCTCACTTCGATGTTTGTCTCTGACCCTTCACATATCTTTTTAAATAACCTTATTGTTATATCAGGAAATGAAAATGCTTTCATTTCCCTACTCATAAATTCCTAGTTTTCTGAGATCAAGCCCCACCAGTAACAGTGGTATTTTCTTACATTCTTCTTCCCTCTGTATCATCATTGTTCTATTTATATTGTCAAACATTTGCCTCCCCACAACAAAACCATGCTAATCCATATCTATCAATTTTGGCATCACATTTGCCATTATTTTAGCTATTTTAGACATAATCACTTTATAGTCAAGGTTTAAAATTTAAATGGCCTGTATGAAGCTGGATAAGATTAGTCTTTACTGTCTTTAGGTATTACAGCCACCACCACATTTAGTGGTGCTAGTGCTTCCCCTTCTTGTTAAGCAAAATCTTCCAAATCTTTATCACTTTCTTTCCGTCTAGCATCCAAATTTCCATGAGAATGCCATCTATTCCTGGAGGCTTTCCTGCTGATTGGGTTATTCATCAGTTTTATCTCATCTCCTCCTGTCTTGATTGTTAATTGTTGAGCCTCATCTACCACTAACTTTGGCATATTTAAGTCTTTCATAAATATTTCCATTTCTGATTTTTCACTATTTCCCACTTCTCTGCTTTATACAAATTTTTAACATTTCTGAAATATCTGTAATACCTGTACATGATCTCTGATTATTTTTTCACATTATAGGCTTCCTATGTTTGGCAACAACCCTTTCTACTTTCAGTTGCCTAAGTCATTTCACCAAAAGTTTTTATCTAAAAATAGCTGCGTAACACAATCTTTCTCAATCCATGTATATTATCCAGGTACTCCCTTATCTTCTGTTTAGCACTCTGCATTTGTGCCCCTTCTTGTTCTGTGAGATTCACCTTATTTTGTAATACTTTAACCTGTGTCAGTCCCTCCAAATAATTCCTATTACTTCTTAACCAGATCTGCTTTTCTTTTATTTCAATCCTATTTTTACACCAATCACTAGCTATAATTTTTGGAGTACTTTCTATCTTCCCTAATAACTACTGAATATTTTCTACTACCCACCCCTTAAATTACTCTCTTTTTAACAGGTAGGAGGGGATGTGCCAGCATTTCATCTTTACTTCATTACCCTGCATGTTATCTTAGTAATTATTGGTATATGATTTGAAATAGTCATTGGATGTTTGTGAAAGTTCTCAAATGCACATGATCCTGTGAAATGTAATTTTTGTCTAGTGTAGCGCAGTTATTGTACATTGGAGACTAATAAGTACATTTTCTCCAAAGAGGAAATTTACACTGGTCCTGGTACCCTTGTTACTTGTGGACTGAGGTAGCTTATAAATGCCTGGCCCACAATGGCCTATTTGGATACGGGACATCATTAGTGTTTTGGGAAAACTTAACTAGGTTTATAAAGGCCCCCTGGGTAATTAGCCTAGTAATGATCTATGAATCTATGAGTACCTACTACTGAATTCATGATTTCATATCAAATGTTTTCATAAATGTCTTCAGAAATCTACCCTCTTTTGTTATATTTTCAATTCTAGACCCCCACAGATGCATCCTAATTTTTACAAATTATTTTCCAGTCCCAACCTATAAGTAATATTCCCTGCCGAAAGCAGATTATTTCTCCCAAAATATTTTCAAGCTCCATAACAGTTTTAGGTGGAACATAAATACATGCCAATGTAATACTCATCCCTTGCCAGTAGCCCCATACTACCATAAATGGCCATTATCTTTTTTTAGCTCTTTTAACAATTAATATGAGTAATCTTCTTTTCCTTTGTCCCTGATATTCTGCCGAACATTGGTCCTGAAATCCTTTCTTTATCAAATTCACATTCTTTATTTTTTCCAAATGTGTCTCCTGTAGCACTACTTGTATTCTGCATTTCTTAATACATTTTAATCTTCTTTCCTTTTTGTCTATACCTGTGAGACTATTAACATTCCAATATAATATGTAAAGTAACAGCATCATGGTAGGAAATCATGACACCCACCTGTTATATTGCACTTTCAAATTAAATGACTAGGAATTATTTTATATAGACAATATTGCTTGCAATTCTAGAATTAATAAGAAGAGTAAACATCTTGTTAATAATAAGCAAATACACAAGGAATGGAACATCTACTCTGTAACATCAATAACATATCACACTCAGTAAGTTAAGAAACATATACACATACTGTAATCTATAATAGACAACTGATTATTAAATATCTCTTTGATGGGAGGTTTTAGGCATACAAGTTATTTAAGGTAGAATATTAGTGGGCAAATAAGACAAAAATGCATTTAAATGACAAACTGTTTATAAGAAGGATGCATATTACACATATCTGCATATAGAAGAAATGTGAACGCTCAAGATTTCATAACATTTACCTAGAAAATCTTATGAAAATATTTGGAAATATCCTGAAAGCTGAACTTTGAAGCTTGGCCATGTGAATTTTCAAGCTTTTTGCATATTGTATGTTATCAAATTCACTAATACTAGTTGAAATAACTTATTTCATAAGTCAGAGTTGAAATTTAAGTATTATATTTCTGAATCAGTAGCTCTATTTTGATGTAAAGTAAAGTATATTTCTCAGTATGTTTGAACCATGGAAGGGAGAATGGCATTTAAATTAAGCACACTGTAAGTTTTGGATACAATATAGAATGCAAACTTTTTTTGACTCCATAGAAATAGTAAGACATTCTCTTTGACTTCAGTATTATACATATTTTATAAATTAGTTTAATAAGCCAAAGGATTTTTAAATATTGTAATATTTATCATATTAAGAGTGTTACATAGTTTTGAGATCTAGACACTTGTACTTTTAAAATTAATTTAGAGTATTTGTTAGATCTAGAAAATACATGTATATCTGTTAGCATGATGAATGTTTATCTCTCTCTCTCTCTCTCTATATATATATATATATATATTTATATATATATATATATATAGAGAGAGAGAGAGGGAGAGATAGAGATAGCTATACATTGATTTTCCTTATGCATAATAGTTTAGTATAATAAGACTACATGTTACCTGTAAGTTTACAAATATTGTCATCTCATGTCCCACTTTGTTTTACTTAAATATTTAGAGATTTAGTTATCATAACGTTGAATGAGTGAATAATTTAGTAATGTATATGGGATAATTTATATTACTATTACATCAATAGGTATATAGTATACTATTTTTTTAGATTATTTAATAGATGTGATTAATAAAAGATGATTATTAAACTTTTATATAATAACTGGAAGGTAGTTTTAAATGACAAAATATTTATTTACTTATTTATTTTACATTTGTTAACCGGGAGAGTCCAACAGGATACATGTCCATTTTCAGCGGAAGCTGGGGAGAAAAGCTCCACATGTACAAAAAGATGACAGTCAATATTCATGGTTACATTAAAATATGTAACATCTTAAAATTTCAATAGGAGGTTATATATATATATATATATATGCATGGTTACATTGAAGTTTAAGATCATTGTAGGTTTATAGTATTACATATGTACAGCAATCATAGCAACGCATCTCAGTGTATAGAATGGCATGATACTTAGATAGATGATATGAGTGACTACCCGGAGAAAAAAAGGTGGTTATTGAGAAAAAGGTGTTTAGTTAAGAGGAGAGTTCCTGGAAATTGGATGTATAAGGGTTGAAGACATGTTTGTATAAAAGCTAGGATAATAGGATACAAAAGAGGAGGTAAAGACAAGGGATTTAAATGGTTAGCATAGGGAATTAGAAACACAGCATTCTAAACTTGAGTATAGGAAGTTAGGTTAGATTTAGTGAATGTTGTTCTGAAGGTTATAGAGAAGTAGATATAATTAGGGTGGGTTTAGGTAGAAGTTTTATTCCAAATTGCATCATTTACCTTCAAGAGTTGCATGTAAGTCGAGTTAGCCTGGGTCTAGACATGGACATAGCCAATGCCTGTTTAGGTGACTCTTTAGGGATGTTTTAAATTGGGGTAAGGAGGCTATAGTGGTAAGATCTGAGGGGAGTGCGTTCCATTTCTTACCAGCTGAGTTGGAAAGAAGTGATTCTCCAGCTGAGTTGTTGGCTTTGGCAGATTGAACTTGCATTTTGTTAGATGAGCAGAGAGATGGTAGGTTGCAGTAGGGGGTGACAATATTTGCCAGAATGGGTGTACTGTTAGGTTGGTAGAGGATTTTATGAATAAATATGAGTTGCTTGTACTGGAGTTGATTGAGTAGCTCTAGCCAGTCCAATGTTTGAAGATTTAGACAGTGATGGTTCTGTAGGCTGTGGCAAATCTAACTATATTGTTGTAGTAGCTAGCTAATTTGTTTAGCTTAGCTTTCCGTAGGTTTAGGAAAATGGGGGAGGCATAGAGAAGGGTTGAGAGAAGGTGTGTTCTAGCTACGGCTGTTCTGCCCAGTGGGGTTAGGAATAGTTTAATCCTATATAAGGAGCCTAGTTTTTTGTTAACTGTTTTGATGGTTTTGTCGATATGAGTGTCAAATGTAAGGTTATTATCTATCATTACACCAAGTTTTGTAGATGGATCTGGAGAGATTATGGTGCCATTATTGGATGAGATTGTAATATTCGGTGATGTGGTTTTTCAGGTAGGGGAGAGAAGTAGAAGTTTGGTTTTGTTGGGATTCAATAGGAAATGGCGATTATTGAACCAGATCTCTACTTTGTTGAATGTGCTCTGGGATAGGGATTGCAGGTCTGAGGGGTGGTGGCAGAACAGATTAGGGTAGAGTCATCTGCATACTTAATACAGGTTGCTTCTGGGATGACTTTGGGTAGGTCATTGATGAATACGGAGAAAAGGAGGGGGCCTAATATGGACCCTTGGGGGACACCAAGGGTGATTGGTAGTAGAGGGGATAGATTGTCTTTCCATAATACTGATTGCTTGTTGTCTGCCCTGCAAGTAAGATTGGAACCACTTAATTACTAGGTTGTTAAGGTTGAATGATTTGAGTGTGTCTAGGAGTAGGTGGTGATTGACCATATCAAATGCTTTGGATAGGTCGAGAAAGAGGGCAGAGGAGAGTATGTTGTGATTACGGTTCTGATTTATTGTGTGAGAGAAGGAGAGAAGTGCTGTTGTGGTACCTTGGGAAGGACTGAATCTGTGCTGGGATGGGGCTAGGAGATTGTTCTGGTAAGGTGAGTTAGAATTTGTTTATGTATACATTTTTCCATTATTTTGGTTAAGGGAGATAGAATGGCTATAGGCCTATAGTTTGAGAGCTCTGTGGAGTTACCCCCTTTGTGAAGGGGTATAATGTGGGAGATTTTCCAGATGGAGGGGACATAGGATTCATGGAGAGTATGGTTGATTAAGATGGAGATAGCGTATGATAGTTCGTTTGCGGCCTTTTGTAGAAATTCAGCAGGGAGTAAGTCTGCTGCTAGTGTGGTGGGTTTGAGTTTCTTAAGTAGGGATTTAATATAGTCTGTGGGGATTGGATCAGATTTGAATGGGGTACATAATCAGGTGGGACTGAGGTGGTGTTTGTGGAGTTTGGAGGTAGGTTATTAGCTAGGGATTGCACTGTTTCTGTAAAGAAAGTATTGAAGGCCTCTGCTATACTTTTAGGGGGTAGATGTAATGTAGATGAAGGGGTGGGGGTAGTGGATTTACCTGGATGGAGCAGTTTATTGAGACCTGACCAGAATTTTTGTGGCTGGTTTTGGTGCTTTTTCTGTAAGCTGAAATAGTAGGTTTGTTTATCTAGCTTAGTGGATTTTTTAGCTTCATTTCTCAATTGTTTGTACCTAATATAATCTTGACTGTATTTGGTGGATTTCCAGGAGGTCCATGGTCTGTTCCTAGCGGTTAGCTTTTGTTTAGTACCTTTGGTTAGCCACGGAGCTATTTTGGTTTTGGTTCTGATCTTTCTTTTGGGAGCATGCCTGTCTGAGATGGCTAGGAAGTTAGTATTAAAGAGTGAGACTGCTTCGTCTAGGGGAAGTAGCTTTAGGTTGGACCAATTGCAAGATTTAAGTTCGGACTGGAAACTGGTGAGGTTAAAGTTTTTTGTGTTTCTAATGGTTTTAAGGGTGATTTGCTGAGGCATGTCCTTTCTCTTTCTTATTATATATGTTAGGAAGTGGTCGCTCATGTTCTCAGGTAGGGTGCCTGATGTATATAATTGAGGTTTGTTGTTTATAAGTATCCAATCTAGGGTGCTTTCTTTATTGTTGGGCTTATTGATTCTGGTGGGGGAGTTTATAATTTGGGAGAAGCCATTTAAGTTAATGTGGGTGGTTGGGGTT
This sequence comes from Protopterus annectens, assembly GCF_019279795.1. Taxonomy (NCBI): domain Eukaryota; kingdom Metazoa; phylum Chordata; order Ceratodontiformes; family Protopteridae; genus Protopterus; species Protopterus annectens. The sequence continues at coordinate 789,184,550 of NC_056745.1, forward strand.
TTTGATGAACAGGTTTTCCAGTCGATACTGAAGTCTGCTAGAATAATAGTTTCTTGGGGATGTGTAGTGGATAGCCATTGGAGGGTACTTTCCAAGGTCATTATATTGTCATCTGGGGGCATGTAGATACATGCTATGTTGATAGCTTTGTGTTTGTTAAGCTGGACCTTTATTAAGAGTGTTTCTGAGGTGCTAGTTATTAGGCTTTGTGGGATGGTGATGGTGGACACCTTTAAAGTTGATTTGTACATAATGGCTACTCCATCACCTTTCTTACCTTACTTGTAGGTGGGGGGTATTATCTCATTGTCAGGGATGGTGGGTTTGAGCCAGGTTTTGGTAAGATATAATAGGTCAGGAGAGTGCATGTCCATAAGTGTATGTATATAGTGAATCTTATTATTCATGCTTCTAATGTTTATGTGACAGATTAGTAGTGAATTAGGGGCATTGTATGTGCTCTGTAGATTGGTGTCAGTAATATTTGTGGAGCTTGTGGTTTCTGGTAGGGTTGGGCCTGGGTTTGGGTGGATATCCCCATCTGCTATGAGGGTGGTTTAGACTTCCATACTAGTTTCTGGATTTTTAGTTGGAGCAGGTCCTAGTATCTTGTCCTAGTTTTTATGTAGGTGGCTCTAAGGGAATGAAGAGGTACTGGGGTAGTACAGTTGGAGTAAGGTAGGGTTGAAATGGTGTGGGATAATGGGGGTGGAAGCTAGCAGTGGTACAGGATGTGGGATATTGAGGGATAGGTAGGTAGTAGTATTCATAGGAGGTGAGGGGATAAATAGTGATAAGTGGTGGTATGATGTACAAGATCAGTCTAGGTTTTGGATATATGGTGGGATGTAGTGGAGACTTTGTGGGGTACATGCTGTAGGTATTTGGGAGTGTGGGTGGGAGGATGCAAGAGAGTGAAGTATGGTGGAGTTGTGGTTGGGGAGTGTGGGGGTTGGGTGTACAGTTAGAGTGTGTTTGGTTGGTTGGTTGTGATGTGTGGGGATGGGGTTTAGGAGGGGATGTGGTTTGGTAAGTATAAATGTAGGGGTACTGGGGCGGGTGGGAATTGGGAGCAGGGTAGGGGAGCAGAGTGAGCCTGCAGGGTGAACGGAGTGGGTAGAGCCAAGGAAGGTGAGTTACAGGACAGGTTGGGATGGAAGCAATCAGCTGTGTAGGTGGTTGGGCTAGTAGGCCACCATGCACAGAGGGAGAATAGACTAAGAGGACTGGAGGTGGAGAATCAGATAAAGTGGTGGGGGAGAGGGGTAGTGGATAAAGATGTATATTTGTATACATGTGTTATTATATTGTTTTCTAGAGACTACCTTATAAGTTAGGTATAGTAGTTGCTTATTTTAAAAAAACCTTGAGGCTGTACTTAGGACTACTGCTCTCGTTTTTCCGACAGTTTTTTTTTTTTTCTTTTCCTAGTAGTGGATAAAGAGTACAGTACAGTGGATGGGCAATTAGGAGCTGAAAAGAGGTGGATTCAGTCCGCCATCTAGTGGTCAAACCTTGTAACTACAGAAGGTTCCTTACATTGCCCATGGCTGGAGAGCCTATGAACTGTGGATGTATGGTGGCTCTGGAAAGGGTATAGAGAGCTAAGTAAATGGGAATAGAGAAAGGGAATGGTGGCTGCCGCAGAGTCAGAAATACAGTGAGTTATATCCACAGAGTCAGGTTGTGGGAAGAGCGTTTAGGTTTAGCACAACTCAAGAGTATACAGACATACTTTAGTTAGGTTTCCCTTGAAGCAGTAGTAATTATTCCTTCAGGGATAGGTTGTTCAGGACCTTGGCAGAATACAGTTGGTTTCTTCACCACTTCCAGCACAATTAAAGGTAGTGTGAACGTAGGGCAGGGCAGCTAGAGAGAATGTTAAGAGGAGAGGCAATGAGGATTAAGGACAGTAATAGATACCAGTTCCCCGGTATAGTCAAAACACACAAGCTCTTGCAGATAAGTAATATAGTTATCAATATAATTAAGAAGCTGTAACCATCCTATAAATGCTCAGGGCAGCATAAAAAAAACCCATAGCAATTTGCAGTATGAAGCAGGGATATGTAACCTTAAAACATTGGTAGAAATGACTATCAAACATTCTAAAACACTATTTATCACATAACAGACCTTTACAGTTATTCATTTCTAAACACTAGAGTGTAGCATTTCAAACAGTATGCATAAGAAGCAACTATTTATCACATAACAGACCTTTACAATTATTGATTTCTGAACACTAAAGTATAGCGTTTCAAACAGTATACATAACAAGCAAATGTGCAAATATAGACACTACCCTTTGGTTTAAAACCTTACTTATATGTCCAAAGCCGTGGTCGCTAGTGTATAACACAGCTAAGTTCTTGTTCAGTTAGATTCTATGTGTAACAGGGCTACCTTAATTTTTAGGTAGACTCCTTTACATTAGGACCTTCTGTTGCCCGGAAACATGGTGGATTCACCAGTAGGGACTGTCCAACCTCACTGCTATGGTGTAGTCGCAAAATACACTATAACTACTTGTTATACAGTAGCACTTGAGCAGCAAAGTATCTATTTGCCGGTTTGGGGACGCCACTAAAGGTATACAGTGATTAGTGGGTTTTAATGTAATGCCAGGCTCACACGTGTCTGAGCGGTTAAAACAGGGCTGGCATTTTATGTTTGCAGCCTGTATAAGGCCAGGATTCTGAATAAACAGTCAAGTAATGGACGTAATCCTTAGTTCCCTTGCTTGGATGCCTCTACAGACATCAGCAGAGTTATACAGCCTCTACAAGTCATAGGGACCATAAAGGTGTCTATCGATTGTCAGGAACCCACACTACCCTCTTCAGAAGGACAAATATAGGCAAAAACACACACTACCCTCTTTAGTAGGGCAACTATAGGGAGTAATGTAATAGGGTTAAGCCGTGAATGGACCAAGATAACAGTTTTTTAGCACTAGGCATCTATCATTAAGACACTACAGAGTGTTTGAGTGTTAAAGGGATCTACAGTATGGCGCCAGTCTCGCACGTGTCCAAGCTAGTACTATACGAGCACTATTGATACTATGGAGTTGTTGGTAGGCAGGGTAAGTTATTTACAACAAATTAATATCTGTTCTAAACGCTCAGTGTCTGGTTAATTCTGCTACAGACCGCAACTTAGTACTGCGGTGTTAGCGGTTAATAGCAGTGGATGGTTCCGTTGGCGGCCAAAAAACAGCTACCTCCAGGTAAAGAGAACAGAATGCAGGGAGGTATCCAGCAGTGTAGAGCTGTGCTGGATAAAGAAAACCTTAAGTCTGTCCTAGGTTTTGATGTCCCTATTAACTAGATTTTATCTTTTAATTATCATCAGTTAAAAACATATATACATTGTTTGCAGTCTAAGTTAATTAAATTAAATAGGCATGTAGGTATACCAGCGAGACATCACATTCTAGTAACACACTCTATAACAATAGTTACAGAACCTTTCATACATTGCCCGAAGGTAACAGGAATAATTAACTACACCCTTGTATTGCTGTAATACTAAATGGATCTGCACCGGAACAGCACTTTGCACTTGGTATAATTATACTTAATCCAAGGCTACACGTTGTAAAATATAGCAGCAACCACACATTGGTACTTACTAGTTGGAAGAGACTCAGAGCAGGAGCTCGCAGCAGCTGAGTGTGAGAGCAGGGATATAAACATGGCACCCTTAGGTTCAAGGGGTATTTGTTACCTCAGGGGTAGATACATTCCTGGGGGAGGAGTTAAAAGCAGGTGGAGTACTGGGATAATCCGGAGTTGAGGCTTTGTATCCTGAGGACGGGGGGTGTTGAATAGAGAGGGACAGCTCAGAAGTTAAGCTGTTGGGAGAAGAAGGTGTCAGAAGAGCTAAAGAGAAGGGAGTTGGGGAAGAGACAGTAATGTATTGTTAGACCGACGAGAGTGAGTAGGTGCCAGTAAGGGAAAGTAGTGTGGGAGAAATAGTATGCAGAGAGAGCCAAGGAAGGTGAGTTATAGGATAGGTTAAAATATATAACTAAATTAATAGTCCCTTATTATTTTAACTTATATTTACTATTATATTAATTATTTCTAAGTTAAGGTAGCTTTTGGCTGCTTTTTTGATGAATTTTTAGGTACTGGCAAGTAGAGAGATAGTATGATAGCTTGTCTATTCAATAAAAAAACTAGGAACTTTGGTACTAATGGCAGGTAGTGTTAGTGTTTTATTAGCAATATATAAAGTTATAATTGCAGACTTATTTTATTTTTTTATTTACCAGTTTTAGTAGTTTAGTATATAGAAAGGAAGAGTTCAAAAAAGTGGAATGGTAAGATAGTGGAGGAATGCATTAGTGTCTTATATACAATTAAATTAAAATGGTGGATGAACGCCTCATGTTATCTTCAAAATAAATCTTTTTAAATACAGAGTATGGATAGTTTTAATCCATTATCTCTTAATGTAAATTGATTAAATAATGGCAACAAAAAGAAATAGCTAATTAGATATTTAAAATTAAACAGAGGAGACATATTTTTACAGGATACTTACATGATAGATAAAGATGAATACTTAAATAACTTAGGTTACAAAATGCTATCATCTGCTTCTTTTAACACAAAGAGGACTGGAACTCCTTTCCATTGCAGAGATTCTGCTGTAATGCCTAAGGTCATGGAATCGATTAATGATCCCAAAGGCATGTATACATTTTTAATAATTAGATATAATGAAAAACTCTGTACACTAGCTAATGTTCACTGTATCATTGAAATAGATGCAAGAGCGGCTAAAGATTATTTAAACTTACTTGAAATTCATTGGCAGGTTAGTATAATTCTAACAGGGGAATGTAACTGCATATCTACTGTAGAAGATACAAATGAAGAGAAGAAAGCTAAAATTCTGGAATCAGCTAAAATACTAAACAGATGTTTTAGTATTAATAATTTAGTTGATAGTAAAAAGCAAAAGACAAGTCATTGTTCTTCACCATTATTCTTATGTGAATTGGACAACTAGAACTGATAGAATTTATGTTTTTACAGATTAATTATTAAAGTGAATTATTTTAAAACTATTCCTTGTCTTTTATCCTATCATAATGCACTAAATATTAATATATTAATGGATATAAGGAAATTTCAGATTATTTATAGAATCCTTGTGTATGTATATATATATATATATATATATATATATATATATATATATATATATATACATGATGAAATAAAAAATAATAAAATAAAACAAGTGGTATCTTAAGGAACACATTGAGATTTTTTAAAAATCTTTGAATGATAATGGTCAGGTTAGTAAAGTCATACTATGGGACTCCTTAAAATGCATATTAATGATAAAATGGGAAGATAGGCTAACAATAAAATAAAAGAGCGGGATAAAGAGTTAATAGAAATTCAAGATGAAACAAACAATGTGTGGTTTGAACAAGAAACAAATACATAGGATAATATTGAATTCCTTAAAAGTAATGATAAAATATCAAGCTGATTTAATGTGTAAAGTGGAGATAGCTTTATAAAAAAACAAAAAAATGTACAGTTATGAGATGACTTCAAAACATTTACAGTTTAGTTAATAGAAGTAAGAATTTAACAAAAACCACAAATCAATAATATCCAAAAACCTCACACTAATAAACTTACTTCAGACAAAGAGAAATGGTTAATATGTTTTACAAATTCCATGAGGATCATAATAAACTTAAAAATAATAATCGTGATGATTACAAAAATGAGAAATATTAAAAGAAAAATGTTACTCATAAACTTAATGACCAACAAATATTTTTGCTGAATAAACCTATTCCCATAATAAAAGCTAAAGAAGCTTTAAAAAAGGGACAAATGGTAAAGCTCCATGGCTAGATGGTATAAATATGGAATTATGTAGTCTGCTTTTGTTAAATATTTTGGAATTACTTAGTAACATCTTCTGGATAATTCAGAATGACAAAATAATTCCCCATCATGGAAATTTTCTGTAATCTCACCTATACTTAACAAGGAAAGAATAATAAGTTAGTTCTCTCATACAGACCTATTTCATTATTAAATGTAGACTATAAAATATTTACTTACATCTTCTCTACAAGATTAAGAGAAATACTAGATGAATTAAAAAAGATCAAATATGATTTATAGTCAATAGATTAATGTATGATAATATAAAAAGGGTAGTAACTATCTGAGATTTAACAAAAAGAAAGAACAAGAAATTGGCCCTAATTAGCTTAGATATTAAGACAGCTTTTAATTTTGTAGATTGGAACTACTTGTTTAAAATGTAGAAGGATTTCCAGAACAATTTATTGGAATATTAAGAATAACTACATAAAGACTCCAAAGCATATGTTAAAATTGGATCTTGCATTTCTCAAAGAATCACTTTAAACAAAGGTGTAAAACAAGGATGTCCCTTGCCTCCTCTACTATTTGCATTAGTTATTGAACCCTTAGCTCATAGCATAAGAAGCAATGAAAAAAGATGGATTCTTAATTAACCAAGATTGATCGAATATACAACCTTTTGCAAATTATCTTTTACTGACTAGAAATTGAAAAGTTTCAAAAAGTACTGTTGCTGAAATGTATTAATAATACAACTGAAACTATAGCGTTAAATCAATTCCTACACAGTGCATTTAAAGATAGATATAAATATAACTGGGAAGGAAAAGAACTAGAATATTTAGGAATAAAAATCTATCAAGATATGAGTAAGATTAGTAATAATTTTGAAAAAAATAATTGAAGAAGTGTTACTCTCATTAAAAAACAGATTTTTTTTTAATTTCAAAGATAGGTTGGTACTTATTAAAATTATTATATTACCAACGTTTATACACATGTTGCATTCAATAGCTTTAATATAGCTTTAATAGTTGACAAAAAGGGTCCCTATTAAAAGAATGAAAGATTAAAATGTCGAGCACTTTAAACAGCAAAAATGCGGGACATCGATGTGTGTTTTGTGAGATCGCAAAACAGTGAAGATTGAGAAATTTGCCCTTTTTTCACTGTAGTGTGATCTCAGAGTTGGTGTATATATAATTAGTGGGGTGTGTGGGGGGCACAGCCCACTACAATAAAGGTTTCGATGTTATGCATTTTTGATGTTTAGAGTGTTCATGTTTTTGAACTTCTGTTCATATAATATAGACCCTACAAAAATACTAACTGGAAAAAAAATGGTAACTTCATTCTTATGGTATTCTAAAAAGCCAATAATTGCTTATTGAAATCATATAATATTATAACAGTAGGGTCGTATTAGCTTCCAAGATCTAGAATCTTATTCTGTTGCTGCAAATTTTAATACTCTAGATAGACTCAAGTAACACTAGCCAATGGAAAACCATTCAGGAACAGATTTTACTAAGTCCATTCCATATCAGTTCCAGATTGTGTAAGGTGTGGAAAGTACAATAAATGTGTAGAATGGTAAAATAGTACTTTATAAATGCAGTGAATGAATGGTTGAAGGAAGGGTTTTCTCATGCAGAGTTATGTAGTGTGGTCTTAAAATTAGTGTAAGAAAGATGGGAACAATGAAATAAAAAAATGGAGATACATCACACTAAATAACAAAGATTACATTTTTTATCAGAATAATGCAATAGAAAATGTAGTGAAGGATGAGGGATAGTATGGAAGAAAATATATATGGTATAAAAGAGGAAGGATGTCAATAATTGTTACTGCTTGTGAGAGAGATTGTGGAAAATATTATAAGTATAAGGGAGGATGTGAAACTTATGGTAGGTGATATTAGAAAGACATTTGGTACAGTAGGATATGATGCTTTGTGGGATGTTATGATGGAATAGGCAAGAGAATTAGGAGAGTTTGTATGCCAGCATATCAAAATAATAGAGTAAATGTTTCATGGAATGGTTGGCTGAGTTTGGTATAAGACAAGGATTTCCCATGAGTGGAATATTATTTGCACTGGTAGTGAATGTCATAATGAGTAAAACAGATTATAAAATAAAAAAAAAATGAAGATGCTAGATATGTGATGCAAAAGAAGGTGGTGATGTTAATAGTTTTGATATGCACAGAGGGTATAGCTGTGGGTGCTAAAAGGAAAATATTGATGAGGGAAGTGTTGGTTTGCCTAAATGGATGTTTAATGTAAATGTCAAAGACCTTGAATAAAGATAAAGGTAAGGGTCTGAGTGTTGAAAATTGGGTGTGTATGCAGTTTTTAGTGAATGATATACCTTTGCTAGGGATGCATGTTGAGGAAAATATGTAGTTATGACATAATGGGAGGGTTTGATCAAAAAATGAAAGTAATATGTCTGCTGTGGAGGTAGTACAACTTAACATTCAAGAAAAAGTTTATCAGGAGAATTCTGTATTAATTGTAAAAATGGCATATATGTCAACCACATATATGATGCCACAAAAATTTGAAATGGAAATTGTGCAACTGGTCTTTCCTTTCATATGGGGTTTAATATTAATCACAGTGAAAAGAGGTGTGCTGTATATAAGTGAAGCTGAAAGTGGATTGGGATTACTCAATACAGTTGCTAATTCTGCTTCTTTAAACATTTATACAGTGTTAATGTGGATAAAGGAAGAGAATGAGAAATTAATAGTGAAAATGTTTAAATATAAGTACAAGATGTGGGAGATGATGAGAATAAGAAAAAGAGTATGTAAATGAAGAAATTAAAAATCATCAAGAAAAAAACTTACATAGAAAATAAGAAAATGATACTATGTAGAAAGATAGAAGGGTGAGATATAATAATGAAAAGAAACATTATTATCATGTAAATCCATGGGAATATTTACTAGAAGAAGTGATTAACTCCATTAAAGTCAGGAAAAATTGGTGTTCCAAAATAGTAGAGGTTTAGGGATTCCTATGGAGACTGGTAATAAATAAGTTACCAGTAAAGGGAAATATGCCATACAAAAATAAAGTTGAAAGAGTGTGTATACTTTGTGGGGAGACACAACAGAGCATGTGCTCTTTTAAGGTAAAATAGAAGTAAAACTCTGAAAAAGGTGTGGTGAAAATTTCTTTTAGAATGTTAATGACATAAACAGTATGAAAATGAATATGATTATGTATGGATATTGTAAGAACAAGAAAAATGAAAATGTGAGAAGGGTAGATAAATTATTTTATGGAATATGGGTTGTTTGAAATGAAAGATTGAATGAAAGTTTGTTAATGGGAAATGGATTTTTGTAGATATACTGTGAAAAATAGATTATGGTTGCAAAAGAAGGAGTGGGAGTGACTTAAGGAAAATAATAATGAAGATGTTATAAGAACAATAACAATTATATAAAAAGAACAGTAAAACTCAAGCAGATGAGACCTAGATTTATTGCCTCATCCAAAGAATGACACATTCAGTGTGCAGTATCTCCCATTTGCTACCCAACAGTATCAGTAATCCATCTAATGGATGTGGGATTAGAACTCACAGCTTTCTGCACTAAAGGTGAGTATACTGCCTGTTGCACCACTAACACAATGACTGGGGTCCTTGTTGTGCACTAATTTTAACAGTGTTATTGTGAATTTGAATCATCTAAGGGCTGTTAACTTCCGCCTTCTTTGGACCTAGTCATTTGCTTTCTCTAAACTCTGGGAATACCCAGTTGGACTTTTTTCATCTTCAGTTTCTTCTTCATTGTATGTCTCAATGCAAATATCAGCTCAGTTTTACTGCTTGTTTTTTAAAAATCTCACATTTATTAATCACCCTCTCCAGCATTTTCCTGCAATGTGATATGAGTCTGATACCTCTGAACTTGCCATATTTGTAAAAATCAAACTAAGTATCTCTTTTAACATAGGCATTATGTCCTTAGTCAGTTTTTTTTTTCTTAATACATGTGATTTGTAGCAAGGCTTTTTTTTATTAAAGAAGCATAACCAGTTGTAACCAAGTTGTGAAAACATGAATTTTACCTTTATCAATTACAGGGAAGAACATGTGGTTAAGGCAGACATTCATTTTAAGAATATATAATTTGACAATACTCCAAACAGTAAAGAACATAGATCTGCCTTGACAGATTAATTCCAAAGAAGCAGTGTCATATAAGATGCATCTGTCGGCAGGACCATATGCAGTATTGGTTCTGGAGTATTTGTACTTTCATTATGCTGCATACTATATCTTTTTGCATCATTCCCTTTTGCTGTTTTATTGCTATGTATTCTGTTCATGTTTGAGTGCTCTACATGGAGCCTAATCAAGCGACCAGTTACTCCTTTGTAAAATACCTGTATTCTGCCTGTTACTTCATCTTCTGTTATATCTTCTATTGTGTTTTTTGTTTCAATAATATTTAATTTGTTTCTAAATTCTACTCACATCTATTTGTTTGCATACTATCTCTAGAAACATTTTTGGTGGTTATTATATTAATCTTTATATATATATATATATATATATATATATATATATATATATATATATATATATATATAATTTACGATAGTATATGGTAGTTTTACATGCCATCTTTGCAAACACTACAACGAGTACAAAATGTATCATTTTATTATCTAGAGCATTTTCTTTTCCTCATGGTGTTGATTATACTAATAGCATTGATACAGTGAGTGGAGGGCTTGGAGGCTTTGCCACCTCAAGTAAATTCAGGTTTCCATCACTCCATCAAATATCAGTTCATTGAATGGCATTTCTGGTGCTATTGCATCGATCATGCCGTTTGCCAAACTGTTTTTACTGAGATCGCGGTTCAGCAAGTATAGGGAACTTTGCAGTTTTCCCACTGTAGTGCTATCTTGGAATTAGTACATATAATTAGCTGGTAGTGTGGGGGGCACAGCCCCTCACATGAGCAGAATTCAATGAACAGCATTTATGATTAATTGCAGTTTGCTGAAGTGTCACTTTGATGAAGTGATATAGACCTATACATTCTGCACAGAATTCCATTTTCTGAATTTAAATACGATGTACAATGATATTGATCACACCCACCAGACAGAGACATCATTAATTAAAAAAAAATTTGCACTTATCCTCATGACTCTGTTATGGAGTCTTCCCACCAAATAAATGTCAGGCTTAAGTGAATCTGATGTAGGCAACCCAAGCAACAATATACAAAGGGCAGGGCATAGGTATCATCATTTGCACTGGTTGAGAAGGGAGTTCATAACTAATCAAGAGCTAAGCAGATGCATACAGTAAAAATGATATATACAAAAACACCAGACTGTGTGAGGCTGCGGTGGTGCAGTGGTTAGCATTATCGCCTCACAGCAAGAAGTTCTCCATTTTGATTCTAGGCTGGACTGCCTTCTTTGTGGAGTCCGCATGTTCTCCCCATTGTCAAGTGAATTTAAAGACATGCAGGTAGGTAGGTGCATGTGTGTGTCGGTGTGCCTTATTTGAAGGTTAGATGCCGGGCTTGCAACTCGACACTGTAAAAATTTGCTTCCAATCATTAGCGAACCGGAGTTCCACTGTGGTGACCCTGAACCGGGAAAAGTCAAAAGATAGTTTTTCAAAAACACCAGGCTCTGTTTACCCATGCATAGGTTAGCTATCACTATGTACAAAAGGCAAGTCACAGTTTTCCACATTCGTATTGCAGGGGGGAAAGTAGTACTGGAGTGTAAATCTTTCTCATGTAAGTGTGTGAGTGGAAGTAATGAGTTGCATTTAAAAAGCATGTTTTAATTGAAGTGCAAGAAATGTAAGAGTGGTTAATGCTGGCAAAAGCCATAGTCAGTAGATGTGTGGGATGTGCTGAAAGCTGTGGTAGTGCATGTATGTGTCTGCAGAGAAACAGCCTTGTCACATTGTGCAACACTGCACAGTCCACTACTGGGCAGGTCCAGGGTATGCCTGACTGAGGTTTCTACATTCTGTGCATGCCCCCATCCAAAAAAGCTGGTTCTGCCTGGAGTTGCACCAGCTGTTTCTCAACCCTGACTAGATATTGGTGTGCCACCTGACCAGGCACTGACATCTACTGGAGAATGTGTAGGCATGACAATGACAATAACCATAATAACAAGCTCTCCTGGTTGTAAACATCTATACATCCAGTGTTGTAGTGGAAGTGCTAGCACTTCCAGAATCTTACTCATCCACAGCCAGGTTGACTAACATCTGAGGACATAGCAGACAATGGGCCATGAGGACTGCCCTTCACCACTGATAGATGGCACAGAGTAGACTCTGCGCATCCCAATGTATAATTCATTTTTTCCAACAAATCACACATACAGGTCATGCACTCCCTTAAGTCTGCAGGCACAGGCTGGATCACCCTCAGAACCTCTGCAGGTTTCTTGTACAACTCACCTGTTCTTTCACAATGGCCCTGCACATAAGTTGGGTGGCAGCTGCTGACACACCAATCTGAGAGAAAAGGCAGTAACCATACCTTTGAAGAACACTGATACCAAACCCCTCCTATGTTTATCTTCCTGTCCAGGATGTCTAGGGACTGAATCAGACGTGTCTTTACTGGGAGTCACTACACTTCCCCTTTGAACAGTACCTCCATTATCCTGCATTATATTGTCCACTTTCAGACTGGTAGTATGTCTTGGGTATTACCAGCAGAGAGACTGTGTCCATATTCTGAGGATGGGATATGGAGGTCATACTTTCAGTGCCCAGCACACACTCTCTGCATCTTCTGATTGTGTCAGCTCATCTCTACTATCATCAGAGACTAAAGATCCTCCAACATCAGACAGGGGTAGTTCCAAAGTACAAGTGCCAGGCAGTGAATACACAAAAAGAAAACATAATCAGCTTAAGTATGACCCAACAATACAACTAAACATGCAACTAATATCACTACAGCTATAAAAATATGATATCAAGCTATAATTGCCCATAGCTTGTGCATATGGATATTGCATATGGATGCCAAATCTACCAATATATCTCAGCTGAAACAGGTATTATAAACTGTAAAGAGAATAACATGAAAAATACAGACAGATAATCATAGTCAAGTTATATACCTGGGGTACCATCTGTGGAAATTCCCTTGGGCCTAGACAGCACTGTTCCTATTTCCATTACTTCATTATGGAACTCTGTGGAGGTGGTACTGCTAATAAGAGAAGTCAGGGACACATCTGCCTCCTTAAAGGATGGCTCTTTAGATGGCCTACCACCTGTAGCCCTCAGTTCCCATTCCTCTGCTCTGTGGATGGCAGCATGGTTCATATCAGTTGCTCAGTGGCAGATCATATCATAATTATGATTCTTACCATCTTCACCATTTACATTGGCGACAACTTTGTGACTGACACGGTCACAGAAGAACAGGTTGACAGAATTCACTGTTAAAATCTGTCTACCATGGAGATGGTAGGCCTCTAATGCTGCATTATTTTTAGCATCCTTAAAATTGGGCTTCTGAGCTGATGGACATCCTGTACTTGTCTTGTATACATAGCTCTTTACGACTGGAATACACCGGAATTAACAGTTGCAATCTTACATACATTGTAGAAATCCTAACAGTAATACAATACTAATAAGCTATCTGCTACACTTTAATAGAGCATGACACTAACTTACATGTATCCATAAAACAATCTTAATCTGAAATTGGGCATAATTGAGTCCTAAGCACAATACCCCACCCCACTAAAATACCAGCAAATGACTGCAAGTTTACAAGCTTGCAACTTAACACACATATGATCATTTGCCACAGCCTTTGAAGAATTGTAATCTTTTATGTTTAAGGTACACAACATTACATTGGTGTAAAGCACGCTTGTGTTGCTAAAACATCACTTGCAATGTGCACCTTTAGAGACCATTGGTCAATACATATGCACTTCTAGGCCTTCCCGTAAATAGCACACATAACGCTATCCTTGTACAAAGAAGCAGGTGTAAGAAGTGCAAAATACCCTACATCGGCAGATAATATTATGTAGCAGCAAGTGTTTGAGGTAATAAGAAGCAGGAGAAGCAGGATTTGAAAACAAGTTCATCTTCCGTAGCACAAATAAGATCTGTGGTTGCCATTGTTATTATATCATGTAGATTACTACACAGGGTGCAATGATTAAGGCTGTTATAGCTAATCTCATTGTTTTAGAATCAATCAATTTTCACAATGAACAAACCTGATAAGTTTTTGCATGATGCCATCCATGTGCCTGAGCACCTGAGGTCATGTCTGCATACATGCAGGAAGCCCAGATTACAGGGGTAGGGAAATTGCCATGCTCATACCTCTCATGTATACTTATATTTCTCTTTTAAAAGATTCTGTTACACATTCAAATGTTAACAATTTTTAAGTGATTTTATGGTAAATAAAACTGAACAATATCAACTCATCAAAAGACCATTTTAAAATTACAAAATGATGTTTTATCCATGCTATGAGCTTCCCAGTTGAAGTTATTGGCAAGCTTTTATTAAGTGTTCTATGTGCTATCCATTTGTTCAACATTATGAGAGATGGTGTTCCACACTCTGCAGATGGAGTTTTGAGAGTAATGGTTATGCTATATTTGACCATCTAAAGATGGAGTTACAGGTGAGCATATGTTCTCAGCAGCAGAAAGTAGGAAGATGGACTGACATGTTTCACACTCATTACAGCCGAGTGACATCTACAGGCATTTCTGCAGTTGTCTCTTACTGCTCCTCTAGGCATCACATATTGCCTCTTCATATTTGCATTAATAAATCCAAAACCATTCCACACACAAGGTATCAGAATATTTTATCTTGAAGCATATATGATGGCAAACACAATTGTATTGATATATGACCTCTGTTAATAAGTATTTGTTGGAACTGTAAGGTGATAAATTCATTTTTTAAAGGCTGAAGCCACACCCACTGGGAGTTAAAGGTATACACCCAAAAGAGCTCTGCTGGAGGGAATGAGTTAAAGACTGATTGGAAACATACTAAAATAGAGCGCATGTTTTAATATAATAGCACCCATCATGCAAATGAGATTCCCTTTGGTGGCTGTCATTTTCTGAAGTATTCAACATGCAAGAAGTGGTTTGAGTGCCAAGTGTCTGCCATTTTTCCTGAGATCATTCAGGCTGAGACAAATATGGTTGGAGAAGGTGAGGATAGTGTTCATTTTAGAGTACAGAGGTGATGTGAGGAAAAGTCCAAGATTTTTCTGGATATCTGCCATAAGTATTACAGCTCCAGGTTGCAGTTCCTGATGGAGGGCAATACGGGATCACAGTATAAGGCTAATGTCTGTAATAGTTTGAACACGGATGTCACCCATGTTACTTGCATTTCACACAGAGGCAACAGTGATGTCAACACATAAGTACCTTGAATTATCACAAGCCTGATCTTCTTGATTGATGTAAGTAAGTATATCATCATTTACTTGTCCAAACACCAAACCAATGCACACCACCATGCACCTTTTCATTCTGCTCTTTCTTTATCTCAACACCTTGCAGAGATTGAAAGAAACAGGGAGAGACATAGGGACAGACTAAAGAACCTAAGAGAATACCTGGGTAAGTGTAGCTCCTGTTGGGAAATATGTGTCCATTTGCATAGTAACAGTTGTAGCAAATAAAAAGAATTATATACAGCTTTTTTATAGCAAGACCATATCTGTCAATTCTGGCATACCTTACTTGAATTAGTATGCTTGTGTGATGTTAGACATCTGTTTCTTCACATACACCCCTATAAAGCTGGTGATGTGGCTCATCATGTTAGATATATATGCACTGACACTGTTACTGCACATACACCCCTGTAAAGGTGGTGATGTGGCTCATCGTGTTAGATATATATGCACTGACACTGTTACTGCACCTACACCCCTGTAAAGATGGTGATGTGGCTCATCATGTTAGATATATATGCACTGACAATGTTACTGCACCTACACCCCTGTAAAGATGGTGATGTGGCTCATCATGTTAGATATATATGCACTGACACTGTTACTGCACATACACCCCTGTAAAGGTGGTGATGTGGCTCATCATGTTAGATATATATGCACTGACACTGTTACTGCACATACACCCCTGTAAAGGTGGTGATGTGGCTCATCATGTTAGATATATATGCACTGACACTGTTACTGCACCTACACCCCTGTAAAGATGGTGATGTGGCTCATCATGTTAGATATATATGCACTGACACTGTTACTGCACATACACCCCTGTAAAGCTGGTGATGTGGCTCATCATGTTAGATATATATGCACTGACACAGTTACTGCACATACACCCCTGTAAAAATGGTGATGTGGCTCATCATGTTAGATATATATGCACTGACACTGTTACGATGGTTATGAGTTCAACTCCCTACCCTCTCTCCTGCACACAAGAAGGTATGCTTATATCTTGGAATGTTTGTGTAGGCCCATAAATCTGATTGCACCACTGCAAGGTCCATATATGATTCAGCCATAATTATTATTTGGCTAGCCATAGCCACTTAACAATATAATCTATCAGTGGACTTGACATTTTTATTTTCTGATCAGCATGTTTCTTATGCATGTAAACTGAAATAGCATCACAGGCCACAAGCACAGTTCCGCTATCCTGATAAGTAGCTCTTGCAGTTATTATGCTCTCACATCAGACTGCATGTACTGATGGCTTTTGGCAGACACCCATCAACCTGAAATATAATTGTTTGTGTCTTTCAGCTTTTCCCGGTTAGGGGTCGCCACAGCGGAACTCCGATCCGCTAATGATTGGCAGTAAAGTCTTACATGCTGACTTGCCAGGCCTAACACACAACCTTTAACGAAGGAACGCCTGTTCACACATGTCACCACACAGAAGACGCTCTAGCCGAGAATCAAACGGGCAACGTCTAACTGTGAGGTGACAATGCTACCGCAGCACCACCACCGCAGTATCAACCTCAAATATAATGACACAGAAAAACAAAAAAGGAGGATCTAACTGTACAGGTGCTAGTATTAAAATGTTACTTTTCCTCAGCGTATTATTAGTATCAACATAGTTAAGAATGCAATTACCTTCCTCTGTATATCTCTTCCCAACCCTCTTTGTCACCGTTCTTTTCCTTTTAAACTTTTTTTCTATGTTTCTCCATTTACATTATTATTATATGCAGTGTTAATGAGGTCTGGAGAGACCACTTTGACATGGTCAGTCATCCATAAACAGGTGGCAGCAGCAGTGCTACACCAGCAGAGACACTGAGCACATCTGGAACCTAGCCTACCAGAGTTGCCTCAATACCTCCTGCCTTACCTTTGCCATCTGCATCAGGTAGCCATGTACTGGAGAGTGATACATTGATATCCTCCTTTAGAAATGCAAGTGATGTGATACTTTTGTTATTTATGAGAAGGTGGCAGAGCTTGTGAGTGAGATAATGTACATGAGGTTGGATACAAGCATCTGCTGAATACAAGCTATATTCTAGTGCTTCAATGAGTCACCTCCCCACCAGTGCTATCTCCAGTTTCCAGAGGCAAGACTCAGTGGTGATGGCTCCCAGGATGAGAAGTTATTTCCCATTGTATCTCACTAGCAGAGACTGCATCACTTAACACCTAATCCTATCCCCAAGTCCGATGGTCCCCCCTTCCATTTGTAAACCCACCCATCATTGTATCCAGTATAATCTTCCCATCACAATTGTCTTCCTTCTTTTTGTTTGATGCCTCCTAAACCATTGTCTTCACCCAGCCTCTATACTACCCCACAAAGTAAGAGTTATGTCTGTCTTCATCTGGAAACTATCTGCTGCCTCTTACCCACATTTTACTTCCTTGTCTTCCTTTTCCAACTTTATTTTCTCAAAAAAAAAAAACAAAAAACAAAAAAAAAAAAAAACAAGAAGGTTGGAGGGAGGTAGCAACTACCATTGCAGTGATCATTTGGACATCTACCGTTATGGTAAGCTTACTTACAAAACTGTACTATGTTCATCATTCTGATCACTGCTGCAGTAGCTTTAGCTGTAGGGGTTGATTACCTTAATTAACTATACCTGGGATGTGGAAGGAGAAGAGTCCAGGATCTCCTGGAAAATGGTCCTAGCAAAGTTTGATCTCAGCCTACAGAAGGTATCAAACTTATAATGATTTGTAAAATAATGTACAGATTGACAGCTTCTAGAATATTTCTAGAATCCAATCTATTCCAGAAAGCCATAGAAAAAGCCAAGGCCCTGGTAAAGTAGGTCTCGATTGTGCCTGGAATAGATTTGTTATGCTGAGTATAACAAAAGGCAATAACCTTAGAAGACCATTTGGAAATAGTCTGTTTTGACACATGTTGTGCCTTCTTCTTATTACCTGCACAAGAAATTAGCCATTTATCCAAATATTTGAAAGATTTCATTCTGTCAGGACAGTACCTGACTTGTCTGTGGACATCCAAGGTATTGCGTACCTTTTCAACATCATTTTTAGGTTCAGAAAAGAAAACAGGGCGATAGATAGTATAGCTTAAGGTTCTATACCATCACTATTCCTTGTTTGAAGGCATAAAAGAAGGATTAATTCTCAAAGAAACCCTGTCCCTGTGGAAAATGAGATAAGGTTGACTAACAGAAACACAAGGCGATTCAGATACCCTTCATGCAAAAGACATAGCAATAAGTAAAACTATTTTACATGTTAAGAACCTCAAGTCAGCCAGATTAGCTAGTTCAAATGAAGCGAGTGTTAGCTTCTTTAACACAAAATTAAGATCCCAAGGAGGGGTCACCAGTTTTCTCTGAGGCCCCTTAAGCAAAACCCCTTTCAAGAGCATTTTGATGTAAGACTGCATTGAAAGAAGAGAAGCCATTGGCAGATATGCTGAAATGCCTGATACATTAACCTTGATAGAGGAATAGGGAAGGTCATATGATAGTCTTCTACTTCTTCTTCTTCTTTCAGCTTTTTCCTGGTTAGGGGTCACCACAGTGGATCACCTGTCTGCTCATGATTGGCAGTGGAGTTTTACAATGTCGAGTTGCAAGCCTGGTGCCCAACCTTCCACAGAAGGCACACACACATGCACACACTCACACCTAGGGTCAATTTAGAGTGTCCAGTCCACCTACAGCATGTCTTTGGAATGTGGGAGGAAACCGGAGCACCCGGTGGAAACCCACGCGACTACAGGGAGGACATGCAGACTCCACACAGAAGGCACACCAGTCAAGAATTGAACCGGAAAACCTCTTGCTGCGAGGCAGCAACACTAAACGCTGCACCACTGTGGCTGCCCTGAAGGTTATATGATAGTAATTCATACAAATATTGCAGAACCAGACAACAACTAGCCCTGAATGGGTGCCACTAACTAGAAAACCTTTTTTATTTGCTAATATATGATTTTCTAGTTTCCGGCTTTCTTCACTCTATTAGTACTTGTTGCATATCCTAAATAAACAGGTGCCTAAAGACCCTATCATCCAGGCAGTCAATTGAAGATGACTGATGTTGGGATGTATCTAACACCCCTGTTCTTCTGTGAGTAGATCTATTTTGTGAGGAAGCCTATAGTAATTGACCCTGGCCATTTCCAAAAAAGGGAGAAAAACAGCTGCCTGGGCCAGAAAGGGTTCACCATAATGATCTTAGGGGATTCCATCTGAATCTTCAAAATTCCCTGGATATAAGTGGAAAGGTGGAAAAGCATACATGAAAATTTCTGTCCAAAGAAAAGAAAAGGCATCTTTCTCCCAGGTCTTCATGCATGGAGTCCTGGATCAGAATCTTGTCAGGTGATTGTTCAGAGAGGAGGAAAATAGGTCTACTTGATGAACTCCTCACAGGCAGATCCATTCCTGGAAGAACCTTGATCTAGTTTCCAATTGTGAAGGGTCTGACTTCGTCCTGCTCAGCTTGTCTGCCACACAGTTTTGCTCTGTCAGAATATAGGATGCCTGTAGAGTGAGACTGTGCTGCAAATCTATGCCCCAAACTAAAAAGGCTAGTCTGTAAAGGAGGGTATGGCCTTGTTCCTCCTTGATTGTTGATGTACCACATATGTATGGTATTGTCTGTAATTACTTGAAGATGGCAGGGGCCAAAGATGGTTCAGAAAGTTGAATACCTTGATCAGGGCAAGCATCTCTTTGATATTTATGTGTTTGAATCTGTCCTTTGAGTCCCACACCTCCTGTACTTGTATTCCTTCTGAAACTGCTCTCAAGCAAAGTCCAAAGCATCTTTGGTGGCTGACTGCTTTAGAGCAGGGAGGAAGAAGGGGTGTCCTGGATTTAGGGACATCTATTATTTCCACCAAAAATTTCAATTATGACAAACTCCAGCACTGAGATTTAAAAATATAAACGGTATTGATGTTGGGACCAAAGAGATTTCAGATGCCACTGTATCTTTCTCATGTGAAGTCTTACCAGGGGTGTCATGACAATCATAGATGCCATGAGACCCAAACTTCTGAAGTATTCTCTCACAGTGACCAACATCTGAGTGGAAAACCTTAGGAATGATTTAGATAAAGGTCTATTTTTCCTGAGGAAGAAAAGCTCTTTGAACCGAAGAGTCTAGTTGACATTCCAGGGCCATCCTTTGTGTAGGAGTCAAGGAAGACTTTTGTATATTCTGTTAGAATCCCAGCTAGTGTATGATATCTCTCACCCAAGAGAGAGGTTCCTGACACTTCAAAAAAGATTCTGCAAAGATAAGCAAGTCATTTAAATGTAGCTATAACTGGAGCTAGACACTTTATGAACACTCTTGGTGCAGTGGATAGTCCAAAGGGTAAAGCAGAAAACAGATAATGTGATCCAGATATACAAAACATTAAGAAACCTGGATGAATAGAGATATGATGATAAGCATCATTTAAGTCTAGTGATGTGAGGAAAGTTGAAAGAGCCAGAAGTGGTAATATATTGTGAAGTGACATCATTTTCTATTTGGGCACTATTACTACGAGTTTCAAAAAATAAAGACCCAAAACTGGTCTTGGGGGGGTTTCTTTCTTTGGCACTAGGAACATCCTTGGCTGTTCTTTCTTCATAAGTATTTATTTCAGCCATTCAATTTTACACTGATATGTTTTTGACTAGGAACATGCTTGAATAAAAAACATTCCCCTCCTGGGAAGGAAGAAATGGCTCTATCAATCCTTGGGAGAGCATGTGGTGAAGAACTGATGGAAATAAAAGAGTCTGATCTAAAGGATTAGGAAGATCCCCCTGGAAAAAAAAGAAAGAAATGCTGTGTTAGTCCACTAACAGAAAAGACAAAGACCCTTAGACACAGACGTGATGCAATACATTTTATTGGATCAGCATAAGTCTTGCAATTACTTGAGCTTTTGAGCTGTTATGAGTCCTTCATCAGGAGTTATTAAGTTACTGATGTTAAATACAGGGCATAAATATCCACTTGTGCCTAGAAAAGGAAGTACATCATTTATAAATTGGCTAAAAAAGTAATCTTGAAAAATACTAGTGTGTGTGTGTGTGTGTGTGTGTGTGTGTGTGTGTGTGTGTGTGTGTGTGTGTGTGGGTGTGTGCGTGCATGTGACACAAGCAAAGACAGAGAGCCTGGAAGTGTAGAACAGCATCAAGACCTGTTATAAAAACAAAGTTTTTGCATGTTGCATCAGAGTTATTGTTCATTGTGCAGAGAAGATAACACTCAGAGAGACTGCTCTGACATTTAATGAGACAATGAATCTCAAAACAAGAGATGCGCAGGGAGATTACTTAAATCCAGAGAAGTTAAACAAAAAGTTATACTTTGTAAGCTGATAGTCTGTCTAAACAAGTAATCTTTGTGACATAGAAGTTTTGTTTAACAGAAAACATGAATTACCAATAATGATCACTTCACAATAATGTGAAAGATAGGGAATACCAAGAGAATGAAATATAAGCTTAGAATGTATGGATATAGTCAGCAGTTAATACACTAAATGGACTGTGTTTAGCTAACTGAGTGAACGACGGAAAGAAGGAGAAAGAGAGAGAGAGAGTGAGAGAGAGAAAAGAAAACTGTGTTGTTACATACTATACGATTCCAAAGAACAGCAGAATTGCATAAAGATTTGTTATAATGTTAAAACTTTCTGGACATAAAGGCCATACCTGACTTTTAAGTTTATGGTTACTAATAATATAACCAGAATGCTGTTTTATTTGAAAAGAACAATTCTCTTGCTGTGAATAAAATACTCGTGCTAAAACACAGACTCTAGTAATCTTAGTTACTAATACTCTGAAATAGTCATCAGATGGAATTGAGAGTAATTTCATCAAATCATTTATTACCTGAAGAAATCAACAAATATTTAAATAAATAAAAAATGCTGCTCAGTATGCCTTATTATGTTCACTGTTAGTTGCTCAAAAGGAAAGGTTAGGTATTATAGTGCTCAAACCACCATCCAGCTTCATACTGCTGACTGTTAGACTGAACAATTGAATTAACTTGATCTCCTCTGTTCTTTCCAAAGGGTGTGGAAGAATGTCTTTTATGAAACTATCATATCTGATACCAAATAATTAGAGTAGCTTTACCCCAACAACCCCCATTGTGGGAGGCTGTGCCCCCCACACCCCACCTAACTATATATTCTAACTCCAGGGTCGCACTATAGTGGGAAAGGGGGCATATCCCATTTACTTGCCAATAATACTTGTCATTCAAATGAAATGCCGGTCAAATGAAATTTCAGTCATTTGTTGACGGGCAAATTGGTGTCGGGCAATTGGAAGTTATGGCAAATGGAGTAGACCCATCTATGGACACTGGATGGTACAGCAGTTTGCATTGTCACATCACAGAAAGAGGTTCTCTGGTTCATTTCTTAACCGGGGTACTGTCTGTATGGAGTCTGCATGTCCTCCCTGCATTCGTGTGGGTTTCCACTGGGTACACTGGTTTTCTCCCTATTACAAAGACTTGCATCTGGAGCATTTCTCCCAGTACCTCTGCTGAAAATTGGCTCTTTCCAAATCAGACTTTCCCTGTAAATAAATGTTAACTAAATAAATACATACATATATCCCAGTTCTGAGTGACTGGCCTGTCTCACCTATGTATCGTCTCTGGACAATTCCTGCATTTGATTAGATAAACCACATTTTTGGAAGTGCACATAAAGAAACCCTGTACTTTGAAACTTCTGTTCTGTGAAATTATTTTGGAAGCTGTACAAATCATGTGACATATTTTGCATCTTGGATGGTTTCCGAGTTTTGTGCCATTCTCGAGTATGTTCTGTCCTAGTCTGTGTGCGTTTCTAACAAGAAGATTTTTTTTTAGATTTGGAGGTTATTTAAATAAAAGCAATGGGAGCGCTTGAAAAATGTCTTTCAGCTCGTCATCCTTGATGAACTTTTGTTGGAGGACCCTTATGATATGTACAGGTTTCTAAGTTCTGGATGATATGTTGTCATTAGTGGTACCTCTCTTTACACTGCTGCAGCTAGATTTGTATCAGCTATATTGCTCTGTATACAGCTTTGTCAAACTCATTGGCAACGTGATCTTGAACAGGCATGGCAACTTTCTGCTGTGCCAAGTGTATGGCAGTTTCTGCATCACTAGAACAAATGTGGTAATATCGATCTGCCTGACGCTAAATAACTGGCATCTTTGTGTTGCTGGGATGTGGGCAGCAACACAAGGAGGTCAGTTATTTATCACAATTATATTTTGCCTGTATTATTCCATTCACCAGCAATGTATTTTAATTTTTTTACACTTTTCCTTTGTGTGTGTCATTGGTATAACTGGCTAATACCTCTGACTCAGGTGATCACAGGCATGTGTTCAAATTTATTCATGTGCATGTCACTTCTCTTGATAACCATTGTTCTGTTATCCTCATATGTGTTTCACCAGCACCTGCCCTATATAAAATACTGTAGCACACTCTCTTATACGTTCATAGGTGTTTACTAGCCTAATGACCACAAGGGCCTTTTTAAGTCTAGCCATGCTTCCCAAAGCTATGACAAGATCTGTTACCTTGATAAGTGTAAGGAGGGGCTTGGGAGCCAAAATATTTACAAGCTAGGGCCAGGAAGGTGAACCATTTATGGATTGCCTGTGTCCATTACAGACATAGGTGCCAATGCTTAATGCTCTCTTTTGGTGAATGTGAGTAACATAGGGATGGTTTCTAATCCATGCAATTGTAATCATCTTGTCTTGCTATTTCATTTTCTATTCTCCTGTTATGAAACATTTCTGTTATCAGTGTATACATGCTTTCATTGAATATGGCACTGTCAAACACATTTTAATTAGAGTCATCTGACATTGTTGATTAGAAGTTGTGAGATATGATCCTAACTCACCTCCATCCTGCTAATTTCTTCTTCGCTTACCTTGTGTTTTGGCTTCTGTGTGATATCTTTTTTTTTTTCATCTGGGTCTTATATTTCCATTTTCAACCTTTAACCTGGTCAAAAGAATAGCTAGACACAGTACACATGTACCCAAGTTATATGCTGAGGGACTGTTGGCAGGGAGTGATGCTGTTGGGCATATATAACCATGAATAAATGTTAATATTAGTTATATGGCAAAAATGGAAAATGTACAAAGATCTTGGCATCTGTCACACAAATGAGCTGACCCCAATGTGTGTCACCAAGGAATATTGAAATAAGTGAAGTAAATAGTTTTACTGTAATAGATTCAATGGTTCATTGCACTCAAGAACTGATATGTACATTATCAATGCACTAAATTAAGGACTTTTGGATCTTCTGATTATAATATATTGTTTTACAGTATGAAAAACTGAAAGGCTGACAGCTCAGCCAGATAGAATCTTGTAAATAATTCTATGCGATTTATAAATATTAATATAATTCACAGGCTGGTTTTACAAATGTAAAAGAGAACTATATGTTATGATTAAACTATATGTTGCACTGAGCTTCAAAAATGCAACCACAGTGCACTTTGCTGGAAGAAAGCTGATAAATCAAGCATTCTATGACTGCTTTCAAACATGGATAAATGATTTCTGGACCATCAAATTCTTTCTGTTGTTTTGAGACCAGATTAAATTGCTAGATGTTACATTTATAATGTCTTTTATTGCTGTGGCTTCCTGGCCAGGTGCTAGATCAAAGTACTGTTAAACTTTGAGTTGTTGTTAGCCTGAGAAATTAAACCAGAAAAGTATCAAGAATTAAGTAATCTGAAATGAGTCACTATTATCAATTTAAGACTTTCTCAGAGAGAGAGAGAGAATGATAGCATTTTGTATCTTGTCTGTACCTGAAAACATCAACTCACCAGTACTTTCCTTTGCTTGTAAGTAAGATAATTATTTAGAACCGTGACTTCTCTTACAAATAGATAGAAAATAGTATCTTTAGTCTAGCTGTTTTCTATATTTATGTCAGACTATTCCACAGTATTATTTTAAATATGTTCCTGTGATGTCTGAACTGTTGACTAGCAGTGGGTTGCATTGAGGAGATTTGTCTTGTGCTTTTACTATTTATTATTAAATATTTTAAACCTTTCCACTGTGGCTGTTTTGTGTAGAGATATGTTAAGCTCTAGAGTGCATTGCATGTATATAGTGATACTGTCCAAGCCACTTCAATAAGCTTTGTTGTTTGTCATACTTACTAATTGGATAATAATAATATTGTACAGTAAATTGGACATACTTTGGTAAGGGCCTTATTAGTAACTGATATTAGTGGTTGGTGGCAGTGAGTTTAACCTTATAGCCTGGGCAGAGAAGGTGTCATAGCTGGAGAACCTGTGCCAGCCTTCCCCAGGAGTGTCTGTGTGTTTGTAATTAACTCATATTTCAAAGTGCATGTGTATGTGTCAACTACTTGGGCAGGGACATTAAGCACTGGTTGGACAGAGAGGGTGCTGGAGGTTTTAGCTTGAGCACTAGGCTGAGACCTGTACCCTATAGCTGTGCCAGTGGGGAGTCTTACTGGGGATCTTGAGAGAAAGGGAGAAACCAGCCCAGGACTGACTGTGATCTCTGTATGCTCTTAAGGGAAATTGTACTTTATTGTGTGTGTGCTTGTTATCCTTCCCAATGTGCATGCCCCTCACTGGTGCCAGTGGTGTGGATTGAGGGTCCTTGATTACTAGGCCAGTGCATGGGCATCACATATTAATTGTCTGGCAATGGTGGGATATCCACACCACCATATTAATTGTTTGGCACATACTAATTGGCTTATAGTGGTGTGGACAGTGAATCCCTTTAGTTTGTGTACAGTGATCACTGAGGGTGTTTTTGTACTCTAAATCAACCACTCTGTGAATATTCAGAGTTCAGATCACAATTGTTTCATTTTTTTTGTTAGCTTAATTAGTCAGGGAGAGAAGGCAAACATGTCAGCAGAGGAGTATGGAAAGCTGACAAGGAACCAGTTGGCTGAGATGGGCCAGGCTAAGGGACAGGTGCATGGAAACCTGAGTAATGCAGACATGATTTCAGCTTTGTTCACAGCTGCATCAGAAGGCAGCAATCAGGAGGATGACCAGACTGGCCGTGGAGATGTACAACACTCAGAAAATGGACAGCTCAATCTTTCTGCAGATGACTTAAAAATCCACCTGGAGCTAAAGAGACTTGATTCAGAGACCATGCATTGGCCAAGCAGCAGAGAGACTGGAATGTCTACAGGCTGAGGAGAATGAGAAACTACTATGCCTGGAAGCTGAGGAGAAGGAGAGGCAGAGGCAGCACAAAAAGGAGATGCTCACTCTTTGCCAGAGTCATGGAGGTAATGGGGAAGGGAGTAACCGGACCCCAGAAGCACAAAAGGTCAGTAAATTTCATTCACAGTTTACAGAGGAGGATAATTTTGATAGCTTCATTCATATGTTTGAGAAGATCTTTAAACAGTATTATGTTGACCAAAGGCTCTGGTTACGGTTGCTGACCATCTTATTCCATGGTAAAGCTGTAAATGTACTTACCACATTATCTGAAATTGACTGTTTTAAATATAATGCTGTAAAGAATTGTTTGTTAGAATTTTTTAAGCTAACACCTGAAACTTATAGGAAAAAGTTTTGTAAGCATAGATACAAGGTCGATAAAAGTGTGTGTAAATATGTTGCTGAAATGAGCACTTATTTTCATAGGTGGGTGAGTGGATGTCAGGTCATCACTTTTGAAGGGCTGGCAGACCTTTTGGTGAGGGAACAAGCCCTTAGCACTTTGCCTGAGGACACAAGGACCTGGTTACCTGCTAGACAATGTGCTACTTCAGATGAGTTGGGGAAGAAGGGAGACCTATACCTAGTAAGCAGGGCATCACTGCACAGGAAAGAGACCCCAGTACTGCTCATTGGTCTAAAGGAACCCATGGTGGGCAGCCCAGACTTCCCCAACAGAATCTGCCAGTAGCAGGGGAAGCCACTAGTCCAGGTATGCATCCAGGACCTATGGTTAAATGTTTTGAATGCAACCAGTGGGGCGATGTGACATATAGATGTTCAGGTGGGGAACAAAAGGTGAGGGGGCCAGTAAATGGAAAGGACAAAAATGCCAGCAGTAGGTTGTCTTGAGACAACAAGTGTACCAAACTACCACCAAAGGTTATATCCTATCGTAGTGAAAGGCAAAGAGGCCATTGCTAAGAGAGACAGCCTCTGACATAACCGTTGTGAAGCCTGCAATGATTACAGAGGAGCACTACTTGTCTGGGCAGTCTACTCCAGTCAGAACATTAGGATTGACCCTATTGCAAATACCTGTGGCTAGGGTTTTCCTTGACTGGGAGGATGGAAAAGGATGCTAGCAAGTAGGTGTGTTTGAGGATATCCCTGCAGATGTCTTGATATGGAATGATTTTGATAATGCAGTACCATGTATTCATACAGTTACATGCAGTCAGGCTTGGAGACAAGCATGTTGGTCTGGTAGCCTAGGGTAGACCCAGTAAGACTGCATACTTGCAGCTAGGACTGGTGATGTGGTTACTACAGGGAAGGAGCTACTCTGTAGCAGTGAGACTGAATGCGAGTCATAGCTGCTTGCGGATACTGATATTCCCTTGGACAGAGTGACTGCAAAGATAGAGGTGAGTAGTAGTACCCAGGCTGACAGTGAGACACCACTGTCAGAGAATGACAGATTTCCTGTGGAAGGGGAGTTGGGAAGGGTTAAAAATTAGAGAGTTGAGACAGACTCAACTCTCAGACCCTACATTACAAGGCCTGAGGCAGGTAGCTAGTGAGGCACCTGATTCTCAAGTGAAGGGGGAATCTGTATATTGGGACAAAGGGTTACTGTATTGAAAGTGAACCCCTGAGGGAGGGCTAGAAGGTGAGGGAATACAGCAGTTGGTAGTGCCTGGACACTACTGTCTGGCACTTCTAGCCATAGCCCATGATATTCCCTTTGCAGGTCATATGGGCATAAAATGTACAAAGGGACATATTATGCAGAACTTTTTAGGCTTGGAATATAATAGGAATGTAATGGGGCACTGCATGACCTGTGAGCAGTGCCAAAGGGTAGGCAAGGCAGGAGACAAGGTGAGAGCTCCTTTGATGCCTTTGCCTGTGATTGAGGAGCCATTTCAGAGGGTAGCTATAGATATTGTGGGACCTCTGAGTACTCAAAGTTCCATAGGGAAAAAAGTATATCCTAGTGGTAGTAGATTATACTACAAGATACCATGAGACAATGGCTTTGTCCTCCATTGAGGCAGAAAAGGTGGAAAATGCTATGTTAGAGATTTTCAGTAGTGTAGGTTTCTCAGAAGAAATACTGACTGACAGAGGTGCCAATTTCATTTCAGACCTGCTGGCTTGTCAGTGGAAGTATTGTGGGGTGAAGCACCTGAAGACCTCCTCCTACCATCCCCAGACAAATGGTCTTGTTGAGAGGTTAAACTCTACAATCAAGCCATGCTACAGGCTTTTTCAGACCAGTTTAAGAGGGAGTGGGACAAATATTTTCCCCATTTGTTGTTTTCTTACAGAAAGGTTCCCCAGGAATCCACAGGATTTTCACTCTTTGAGTTGCTGTATGGGCATAGGGTGAGAGGACCTCTAGATATAATCCAAGATGAGTGGGAGAGTGAGTGTGAATCTCACAAGGAGTCTGTTGTGGCACATGTCCTAAACCTCAGGACAAGGCTCAGGAAACTTGTGGGCTTGGCCCAGGAGATCCTGGCAGAAGCCCAACAGCAGAAAAAGGTCTGGTATGACAGGAATGCTTGAGCAAGAGAGTATGCTGTAGGGCAGCAGGTAATGGTTCTCATTCCTGTCAGACACAACAAGCTGCAAGCAGCCTGGGAGGGACCCTACAAGGTGGTAAGAAAGGTAAATGATGTTAACTACATGGTGGAACTGCTAGACAGGAGGCAGGAGCACCCATTGCACCATGTTAACATGATGAAATCTTACCATGATAGGGAAGCCCTTGTGCTGAGTATTTGCAGAGGATTGCAGGAGGAGTCTGATGGAGATCTGGTGACTGATCTCCTCAGTAAGTCTCGGACTTACACCTCAAGGGAAGGGGTAGCAATGTCCCAGCAGCTATCTCCTACTAAGGATTGAGAAATCTGAGCAGTGTTACAGGAGTCTGAGGACATGTTCACTGAGAAACCTGGGTGCACCCACCTGGTGCAGCACCAGGTGGATACAGGACCCCAAAGGCTTATTAGGCAGGCCCCTTATAGGGTACCTGAGTGAGTTAAACCGACTCTGAGGGAGGAGATACAGGAGATGTTGGAGCTAGGGTTAATTCAAGAGGCCAACAGTCCCTGGGCCTCCCCAGTGGTGCTGGTGCCAGAGCAACTTCAGCATGTCTGGGAGGTGCTGGGCAGACTACCGAGGGCAGGATTGAACATTAAGCCCATCAAATGTCAGGTGGTTATGGCAGAGGTCTTCTACCTGGGACATAGAGTGGGGAGTTGTAAGATCAGGCCAGAACCTGCCAAAGTGGAAGCCATTCAGGCATGACCTGCACCTGTTACCAAAAACAAGTGAGGCATTCTTAGGGACAGCAGAGTACTACAGAAAGTTCATCCCCAGTTAAAGTACAATAGCTGCTCCACTCACAGACCTGAGAAGGAAAAACAGGCCAGATAAAGTAGTATGGACCCCAGCATATGAACAGGCATTACAGAAGCTTAAAGAAACTTTGGGAGAATCCCCTGATTTAGCCAGTCCAGATTACTGCAAAGAATTTGCTGTGCAGGTGGATGCTTCAAACCATGGGGTGTGGGCTGTACTTAGCCATTTTTCTTCAGAGGGAGAAGAGCACCCAGTGGTTTATCTCAGTCATAGGCTCCAACCCAGGGAGGAATGCTATGCAGCTGTAGAAAAGGAATGTCTAGCCATAGTGCCGGGCACTGCAGAAACTTCAGCCTTATCTGTATGGAAGGAAATTCACTGTAATTACAGATCAAAATCCCCTAACATGGTCACACCAAGCCAGCCAGCAAAATACTAAGTTGCTAAGATGGAGCTTAGGGTTGCAAGCATATGATATGTCAGTGCAGCACCACAGTGGCATTAGCGATGACAATGGAGATGGACTCTCAAGACAGGGAATGGGGTAAGGTATATTCAGATAGTCCTAACCCTCTCAAGCAACATTTCTCAAAGGTGACTTGAAAAACTAGCTTGAGTTCTCAGGGAGGGGAGAAGTGTGAAAAATTGAAAGGCTGCTAGCTCAGCCAGATAGACTTTTGTAAATAATTCAAAGTAATTTGTAAATATTAATATAATGCATAGGCTGGTGAAAAAGATAATGATATGTTATGATTAAACTATATGTTGTACTGAGCTTCAGAAATATAACCACAGTGCACTCTGCTGGAAGAAAGCTGATAAGTCAAGCAATGTATGACTGTTTGATCTCAAACTCGGAGACATGATGTCTGGACCAGCACCATCTTTCTATTGTTTTGAGACCAGCGTTATTTGCTAGATTTTACATGTATAATGTCTTTTATTGCTGTGGCTTCCTAGCCAGATGCAAGATCAAAGGATTGTTAAACTCTGAGTTTCTGTTAGCCTGGGAAATTAAACCAGAAAAGTGTCAAGAATGATGTAATCTAAAATGAGTTAGCAGTGATGTATTATCAAGTCTTTTTTGGAGAGAGAGAATGAGAGCATTTTGGATTTTCTCTGAACTTGAACACATCACCTCACCAGTACGTTGCTTTGCTTGTAAGTAAGATATTTATTTAGAATAGTGGCTTTTCTTACAAATAGATAGAAAATAGTAAGTTCCGTCTAGCTGTTTTCTATATTTATAACAAACTATTCTACAGTATTATTTTAAGCATTTTCCTGTGATGTCTGACCTCTTCACTAAGAGTGTGCTGAACTGAGGAGATTTGTCTTGTGTTTTTATTATTTATTATTAAATATTTCCTTAGATAACCACACTCTCCAATGGTGTCAGTCTTATCTGGGTGGCAGACAGCAGGCTGTACTATGGCAGGACAAAATCTCATGCCTGTTACCTAAAACCATAGGGGTCCCCCAGTGCTCCATACTAGGATCCCTTCTCCTCTCAGTCTTTATTAATGATCTCCACACAGCCATCCTGGATGCATCCTGCATTCAATATGCGGATGACTCCACTTTAGTTTACTCTGACACCTCACCAACAAATCTATTTACAATAACCCAGAATACTTTCAATACAGTTGAAAACTGGCTCTCTGATTGTTGCCTGATCTTAAACTCTAACAAAAACAAAGGTCTTACTATTCTCCACTACACATATGTCCTCGCCCCTACCCTTCACCATAAAATCTAATAATGGTACCATCATCTTCCCAGATGCCTATACAAAACTCCTTGGAGTTATCATTGATAACCTCAGATTTGACATGCATGTCAATCAAACCATTAAAACCATTAATAAAAAAGTTGGGTCACGGTACAGGATAAAATCTTTCCTAACTCCACCTGCCAGAACAGTCATTGCCCACTCTCACCTACTTTCTACCCTTCTTTATACCTCTCCTTTGCTCACCAACCTAAGTAAATCTGATCTAAACAAACCCTCTAGCTGCTATAATCACATTGCCCGGTTTGCCACTGGAATGCACTACAGGACACACCACTGTCACAGTTTATAACACATCGGCTGGATAGAACTGCCAAACCTGCTTCAGTATAACCAGCTTACAGTGGCACGTAAAATACTTTACCAACCAGATAATATGCCAGCACTTAAAATATAATCATTGTATATAGCAACCTTAAATCACTTCACTCATTCAACAGACTGCTGGTATAAACAATCAAATCCAATAACTCAGCTAGTAATTCTCTGTTTGCAAACTCTGTTGGTAAAACTTGGAATTCCATCCTTGCTGACCTTACTCTTGAACCTACCTTAGCCCAATTCAAAAAAAGTTTCAAACTGTATCTCAAATTACACTGGTTATGTCCTTGCTCAAGTCCTGGTTAGCTCCCTGTTTTAAAATTATGTGTTAAAAATATTTCTTAGCAACTTTAGCTGAGTCAGATTTCTATTTGTTTATAGCCTCATCTAATTCTACAATTTGTTGGACTGTATAACTTGCTTGTCATATTAAGTTGGTAAATAGTGCTTTTCATGTTATATGTAATACTTTTTCTGTATGTATGTATGTTGGAGCTTTTCTCCCCGGGGCTCCTCTGAAAATGGACATTTATCTGGCAGGACTATCCTGGTCAACAAATGTAAAATAAAATAAAATAAATAAATAAATAAATATTTTTAAACCTTTCAACTGTGACTGTTTTGTGTAGAGATAATTTAAGCTCCAGAGTGCATTGCACGTATATAATGATACTCTCCAAGCCACTCCAATAAGCCTTGCTGTTCATCATACTTACTAACTGGATAATAATAATACTGCACAGTAACACTGGACACCCTTTGGTAAGGGCTTTATTAGTAATTGATATTAGTGGTTGGTGGCAGTGATTTCTACCTTATAGCCTGGGCAGAGAAGGGGGTATCGCTAGAGAACCTGTGCCAGCCTTCCCCAGGAGTGTCTCTGTGTTTTTATTTAACTCATATCTCAAAGTCTGTGTGTGTCAGCAACTTGAGCAGGGGCATGAAGCACTGGTTGGACAGAGAGGGTGCTGGAGGTTTTAGCTTGACCACTAGGCTGAGACCTGTACCCTATAGCTGTGCCAGTGGGGAGTCTTTTTGGATCTGGAGAGAAAGGGAGAAACCAGCCCCGGACTGACTGTGATCTTTGTATGCTCTTAAGGGAAATTGTACTTTACTGTGCGTATACTTGTTATCCTTCTCAATGTACATGCCCGTCACTGGTGCTTGTGGTGAGGATTGAGGCTCCTTGATTACTGGGCCAGTGCACATACATCACATATTAACATACAGCATGTACTTTTCCCTCAGCAACACTGTTCTTACATACCCCTGACAAATTTTCCAGAATCCTTTCCTATGAGAGCTTTCATGAGATATCATGCTAATGCAGAGATTTGGACTTCAGGAGAATTTTGCAACAAAGGCAGGTGATCAAATACATGAAGGTGTACTTTTCTTTTCTTGCTTTCATATGTTGCAATCTCCTGAAACTAATTTTTCCTATTATCAATGTGGAAATTATGGCTGGGAACTTGGCACTTTCTATTCAAATTTATTTTTGGATTCATATGCCATTGCTCATCTAAGAATTTAAGAGGTATGGGCTTCTCTCCACCTCCATCCTGTCTCATTCTTTATATGCTCACCTTGGGTTGTCCCCACTGCTTGCATCTGTTTTTATCTCTTTCCTGTACTCCTTTGTCAAACTATAAGACTGTCATTACACAGATCGAAACAGCATACAGATATCTACAAATTTCTTATTAAAAAATCACGTTTGTGCACTTTTAAACATTTTCTTCAAACGTGTTTTTTATGAGCTCTTCCCTATAGTTCTTCTGTGGCTTGCATTAATAATGCACTGGTATGTAGAACATTAATTAGTCAGGGTTTCAAATTGAGGGATGTCAATTGTATTAGTCTGCAAAAACATGTGTATCATGCACTAATAACTTATTAAGGAAATGTGAATTAGGTAAACATAATGTGCTTGTGTGACAGCTTACTTCCAAGGCTCAGTGTGTTCATGCAGTGATTTGTACATTTTCAATACACTGGCAGAATGGTTTGGATCCTGTGATGGTTGATATGTTGCTTCCATTGCTCAGTATTCGGTTTTAAACACTGTTCTGTCATTTCACTGAAATGTTTACATGACTATGAAAACACTGAGCATTCAAATTACTTGTAGTGGAGTGGAATTGCAGGTTTCATGTTTGCAATTCCTATACCCATGCTCCTTTTCCCATAGTTTCTGGAAGAGATTGTCATACTTCCAACATTTAAAGCTTTGAATATTTTTTTTTAACAATTGTGCATTTTAATGAAATATTTTTTTCAAAGTTTTGGACCGTTTGTAAGAATCATTTCATAACAGTTTCAACTTCAACATATTTATCAGGGAAGGGCAGAAGCTAGCAATGTCCCTTTTATCTTAAAAGTATATGCTACCCCTCTTGCCACGTCTATACCTAAGAACTCACTGTAAATTTTTCAGGGCATTACTACTCACAGATTATTTTATGGAATATTATCATAGCTCCACTGCAGTTTCATATTACTCTCTTCTACCAGCGCTATTGCATCCTGACAGCAGCTCTCAGGTTTAGAATGCTGTTTTGCCAGCACTAAGAAGAACTCTGCCTTTGGTATGTACCTGACCCAGCATATGCAACTACTGGCACGTCCACAGAGGTTCCTCACAAACAATGTGCAGGGTGAAAAAACAGTCCTATGTGGATAACTTCAAAACCCTGTCTCTGTACTCAGTCTCCTACAGAGTGCTAAGAGGTGATGCATGCTTGGCCTACAAAGCATCCTATGATCCAGATTTGATGGACCTGTTACACATCTGTAAAACTACTAGCATCAGAATTACCTGATGTAGGGACCTAAACATTGTGTGCACTGAAAATAGGACATGTTGGAGAGACAGGGTATGTATCTCAGAGACTAACCCTTTCCTGGAACTGACATCCTATCCATGTGAAGCAGAGTTCTTCACTAACTCACTTCAATCATAACTTGGACCTGAAGATGGAGAATTAGAATTTTACCCTTAGTCTTACATCGTTGTCTCTGACAGACAAAGACAGCCTTGAACTGCTTGAACAGCAATACCCTACTCTAGGGTAAAAGCATCAACAGGAAAAAAAATAAAGCATCAGGGAAATCTATTAAGTGACATAGCCACTGCATTTGCAATTAGCTTGTTGTTGCTGTATCTCTGTCCAAACTGAATAGATAAGATGGCAAAAATGGTTTATTGATGACTTGTGCTAGAAGGTGCATTTTATTTGGTAGAACCTAAGTGGGCGAAAGCTTCAACAATACAACTGTGGTAGTTGTGTAGTGTAGTGAAAGTAATGGTAATAGATACAGAAGGTTATAGTTCCTGTTAGGTTCATAGGCAATTGCTAGGCTAATGATGACATGGGGGCTTTTTTTAAAACCTAGCCAGGGTTAGAATCAAACCCTGTACCTTATGTCTGTAAGGTAAACACCTTAACCATTTTTGAAACCTCCAGCCTCCAATTATATTACGCTGGTGTGACTCAAACCCACAATCCCTGGCATAGGAGGCCACTGCTTTATCCACTAAGTCAGTAAGTCATGTTACACAGAAATTAGAGGATATTAGGACTTACAGTGGTCTGTTTAAGGATATTTTATAAAAGTACCAATAAGGTTGATGACTAGTCAGTGGAGAAGCCCTTTGCCAGCACTTCAAGTAAAGTTGCAAGTACAATTTTGAGGTATTTGCAAGTTTCTTAGTATTCATTAAAACAGACACATATAACAGGAAGAGAGGACTCGAGTAAAAAAGTTGATTTTTCTAATGGTGAGCTGACCTTGCTTGGTCAAAGTGTTGTGTATGCTATTGCAAGTATATAATATTGCTGCTCTGAAGTGCATGGGATGCTCTCATTGTACTCCAAACATGGGGAAAATACAGGCCAGCACATTCCTGATAGCACAAAGGGGCTTAATTTTTTAAGAAGCAAAACAACAAGAAGGCAAGCAGTGTAACACCAAATAAACAAAAGAAGAATTAAAACATGGTGG
The DNA here is from genome assembly GCF_019279795.1 of Protopterus annectens. Lineage (NCBI taxonomy): Eukaryota > Metazoa > Chordata > Ceratodontiformes > Protopteridae > Protopterus > Protopterus annectens. Next base: position 789,220,643 of record NC_056745.1, read on the forward strand.
AGTCAAAAGGTACACTGGTTCCAACAATTTTTGGAATAAAAAAAATCATAAAGGCATCTTGAATTTAAAATTTAGACCAATACTGGCAGCCAATGGCTCTATCATATACCCATTACCCACATTTATTGACAAGAAATTGAAACCCATCTTCTTAAGGATCCATGAGATTTTCTGATGAGATTGACCCTGACCATTTGGTCTAGGAATTTAAGATTTTTATCTGTCAATGTAGTGGATCTGTTCACTTCTATCCAGAGAGATAAAGAATTAGATTTATTTCACGAGAGCTTGATTTGTTGCTCATACCTTTTGGCTCAAGTTATACAATTAATTATGGATGTGATGGAAAAAATTGAGACAACAGTTTCATTTTTTGAGAGTCATTTTTACAAGGAAATTAAAGGAGTTAATTTGGGGGCAGTATGTGCCCCAGTTTTTTCAAACCTTGTGTTACTGACATGGGAATAAATTCCATGTGTTCAACTCAGACTTTTAACTTTTACAAATATTGTAAACATCATTTAAGGTACCTGGACAACATTTGTATCTTATGCAATTCACCTGAGGACCTCATTGCTGACTTTAACAGTTATTTAAACAACACTGCAATTAATTTTAAATTTTCATGGGATTTTAGCTTAAGGGTATGAGCTTTTTTGACACATGGATTACCTTTAATGACAGGGGCTTTTTGTAAAAATATATAGAAAGCACACCTTTAGTAACTCCAACTTACATTTTAATAGCTATCACCTAATGAGTTTTAAGAGAAGTTTAATTAAGGGGCAGAATATTAGGGTGGTCAGAATGACCTCCAACAAAAAATGTAAGAGAAGAGTTTATAATATTCCAGGGTATATTCTTAGAGTGAGATTATCTGTTAAAATTCATTGAAGGAATTATGGAGGAGCATTTTAATGGAATAGGAGCCAGATATAAACCCCTCCTTGGTACAGGTTTATAAAATAATTTATGTAATTCTAGTACTACAAATGAAGTGAAAAATGAGCCATTTTAGTAATCAACACTTGTAACTAGAATGCAATGTTTGGGTCAGAAAAATTAAAACAGTAATTAATAATAACTAGAATATTCTTAATACTAACCCAGGTTTATATGAGTGTTTATGTAAGGGATCTAATTTTGAATTTAAAATAGCACATAATTTCAAAAGTTGATTGGGGTATAGCCCTAAAGGTACAAAAAGAGTGATACTTAAAGGAAAGATAAAAAAGGGAATGGAACAACTAAATGTGGTGCATGTAAACAGTGCCCTTACATATTTATTAAGGATAATCTAATTTTAGAAAACAGTTTAAAAAGTAAGGTTAAATTAGATGAGGGTAATTGTAAAGCACTGGGGAAAATTACATTGTTTTGTGCAGGATGTCTCAGTTTTTGTGTTGCCAAAACAGAACTTGTATTATGTAAGAAAATGTATCCACATTTAGTAGATATTAAGACATGCAATTTGAACAACACATTAAATAGACATTGTATAGTATGTAACGCATTTAATAGCTTTATGTTTGGCAGTCTGGAAAAAGTAACTTTGAACTCAAGGGGTGGGGAGTGGAAATTGTTTTTAGACTATAGGGAATTATTGTGGCAATTAAAACCAGATGCCACAAATTCGTCTGGATTCAGAGAAATGGTATCTATACTTCAAGTACTGAAAATGAGGGCAGCTAAATTATAATAGGGAAATTTATTTAAAAAAACATGATTATATATTTGGTACATGCATTGTATTGCTATTTGTTTTTCATGGAATAGATCTTTTTTCTCTTGAATGGATGTGTATAAGATAAACATGATAGTATTTTAGTTTACAGTTATTTACTTCATATATTTACTCCATATTTTTACTAATTGATTTATTGGTGATTGGTTATTTACATTTTAAAAATTGTTTAGATATATATTCCGGGTCACGGAACAAAAGCACTTAATCTTGTTCAATTGGTTTTATTAAACGTGTGGATTTCAACAGTTGTTCATCTCTTTGGCTCTATAGTGATTGACGTTATCCAGTGTTCCCTGTAACTCAATAGTGTTTTTCTTCTTTTTTTTGGTTCTTTTGTTAAGAACCTCTAACATTGGTGCTCTTATTAGGAATTAACAGCAGTTAGTGATGGCTGGCAAAGAACAGTAGGAAAAGGTTAAACAGCTTTAAATACTGTAAGATAATTCACTCTGCCACACATATATAAATGTGTTCTTTGCTTTAATAAATGTTCTTGGAAAAATAAATTATGTTGCAGCATGATACTTAATACAGTTTAAAGCTTTGAAAAACTGTAAAATACGTAAATCACCTACAATTTTTATCACTGTAACTGATAGTGCATGGAACAGATAAAGCTCCAATTATGATTGGGTCTCAGTGATAATAATCGTCATTATATGTTCTTGAAATCAATGTCAAAAATCACCTTTTGTGCTTCTCTCTTGACGTGAATTTCTTGGCATCCATATCTCAAACACATAATAACTTGGTTATGATCAGAACCAAAATCTTCATTCTGTGTATTATCCACTCCATATTACATGCTGGCAGAAAGGGCAAGGGTGGGTTCAAGCCAAACTCCAAGATACTTAAAAGGCTGCATTACTTTAGTGGAACTCCAGTCTGAGCTCATGAAGTTTTGATCATGCTTGAATAAACTAAGATGACATCAAATGATCACTGATTTAAGTGTTTTCAGTTCAGAGGATTGCTAGAGTAGATAAAGGGTAGAGCTTAACAGGTTATTGATACATTTATTTGAACAAGTAAATTGTAAGATAAATCATCAGCAAAGATGATGATATGATTAATTTTCAAAGACTTTAAGAGGGATAATATGGAGATGAAAGATAATGGTATAAAGACAAAGCAACGAAGAATGTCAGGCAAAACTGGATGGAAAGATTGATTGCATATGCTTATGTGTGTTTGAGTGTGTATGAATATGTTCCCATGTGTTAGTGCATGTGTGTATTTGTTTGCATGAGTGTGTCTGTTGCAAGTGTTTGTTTCTATGGGTGCATGACTTTGGGTGTTTGTGATGGGGCTGTTGTATATGTGTGATTCTGTATGTCTGTGTTTTTGTATATGTTTGTACATGTGTGCGTGTGTGTTAGTGTGTGGGGAGGCTGAGTGTATATACATTTACATGTGATGGTGTTTGTAGGCTTATGTGAAACAGGCATTAGGTTAAGAGATGACACTACACATACAACTAAATTTTCTTAATTAGGTATCAATTAAAATGTTGCCTGCTTTAAAAAGATTGCTGAGAGGTAGCTGTTTTGTATCAAAATCCTGTAGATTATATTTATTTTAATAGTTGCCACTACAAAAACATGCCAAGGATTATTCACATGTAGCCCATTTTCTATATGCAGTAGCACCCTCCACCATGGATGTTGTAGGGTAAACACACATTTATTAACCAGGTAAACTTACTGGATGCACAGTCCCTTTTCAGTGATAACACAGGACCAATGTTAAGTGTCTTGTTCAGAGTTACACTGTTGACAAACTGAGACTGTGTGAATCAAATCAAAGACTGCATCAGATTTTGTGTCTACCTGCCTAAAGTGTTAAACCTGTCAGGCCTCATAACACACCTAGGCCGTCTTTTCTTTCATTAATGCCCTGTTTTTTTAGGGCAGTAGAGGGCTATTATTTATTTTATTTATTTACTTGACATTTGTTTACTGGGAATATCTGACTAGGGTCCTACTATTCCATTTCAGCAGAAGTCTGGGAGAAAAGCTCCAAGGTACACGGTAATTAATAATACTTTACAACAGAATTCTTATACAGTAAAATATACATGTCAAAAAATTGCACTGGAAGAGAGGAAGAGACATGCCAGATACTATGCATCCGTCCTGACAGAAGACATTTCAGATATTTCATATCACATAGTGCTTCTTGCAAAACTAGCTTTTGTCTTCCATTGAATGTGAACCGGAGATAAACTGGCTACTACGAGGATTGTGAATGAACAGAATTATCTATTTATTTATTTTCGGAGCTGGGATTTTTTTTTATTATATGAGAAGAGTATAAGCCAGAATAAATCTGATATTTAAACATGGCCCTTAGTTAACAGATTGTTCTCTGCAGTTCTGATTGTGATTCCAGCATACTGACACTTGCATTTTTTTTTGATAGCTAGAATTGTACTTAATGCACATTGAATTATTCTGTATTCTTTACCTTCACTGCATACTCACTGTTTGAGTATTATTCAGTTTCTTCCTATTAGAAATGAGCAGAAGGTGTTCTTATCTAAGTCATGTAGTATAAAATGATTTAATCTTATGCACCAGTAATAGGCTAAAGGCTAGCAAAAACCTTTCTTTCTAATATATGTCATACTAAGGAACATCACAGGGATTAGTTTGAAACCTTTTCTTCTCTTAAGGATTATAAGCAATATGTATACAAATGGGACTGTTACAACATGCAGATGAGTACTTTCTGTTACTCTGAGTTCATGATTTTCAAACTTTAATAATTGACTTTCAGGAAGAGTCAGTTGGCTATGTCATTCCTAATTACTACTAAATAATGGTTTATTACCAGCTTAATTTATTAATGAATGCATTACTTTGTTACTTAAAGTAATTATTAAATGGCATACAATAAATGTCAATTAATAAGTTATTAATTAGTGATGCTAATAATGGTGATATGGCAGGTTCTCAGAGTCATTTTGGTTGCTTAATGACACCATAACAGCTGCATGTTTAATTAGCTGCTACATATATAACAGTTAATTATATTGTTATGGCTGCTGAAAACCAGTGGCAGTCATTCCCATTTCTAAATGCCTAACAGACACAAATATTTTCTTTCCTTTTTCTTTTCTTTTTTTGTCTATACTGATGTAATGATTTAATAATGTAATCGATATTTCTTTTTCTGTTTTTTATGTAATTAACAGTCATTTTCTCCAGTTACATAGATGGTGTGGCATTACTTTCTGATCACATAACTGTAAGTAATTATATAGGTACAGATATTGCAACAAACTGCACAATATTAGAGTTACTTCCATCATTTTTGCTTTGTTTTTGCTAAACGTTATAGTTTAATGTTACATACAAAATGTACCATTACCATACAGTAAATAATGTTTTAAAGCATACCCTTAACATTTGTCTGTAACACTTATCCTAGAAATAAACTAAAGGAAACTGATATAAAATGCAAATCCTCTTCAGTATAGGCACACCCACAGTACAACGTTAAAAGCAAAGGGGGGGGGGGGTTATTGTTTTTAGTTGATATAACTACTTTGTTTACAAATGTGGAAGTAAATGGATTACTATTATTAAGTAAATTTTCTCTATATTTATGAAATGAGCTAGTTTGTAATAAAAAGTCACACACACACATACACACACACACACACACACACACACACACACACACACACACACACACACACACACACACACACACACACACACCTCCCATCTATGCATCTCTTAACTTTGAATGTCCAGTCTTTCTGGTAATACAGTAAGCATTAAACCATATTGTCATGTCTGGAGTAAAAGAAGAACAACAATACAGATTAATTTACTGTGTAGCAGTCCCAAAAGCCTCAGCACCTATCTCTGCGGTCTTGGTTTACATATTTCACTTACATTATTTTTTCATCATTATGTTGGTTTCCCCAGGAAATAGCAGTTTCCACTCTGGTACATTTCTTCAACGTACATTTGTACTTCCCCTTGTTATCTTCCCAGCTGCACATTTTGTTAATAAAAGTAATGTTCAGAATCTTGTGTCAGAAAACAGTGAACTTACTGTATTAGCAGAAATTTACTTTACAAATATAATGATATTACTAAAAGTAGGTTATAAAAGACAGTGTCAGTTGTGCTTGATTAAGCTGGTAGTGCAAACACAAAACAAATACCATTATTAAAAAGGAAAACTCACTCATTTCCATCATAGCAGCATATTTTATTTTAATTCTCCTAATATCACTCACAACTGCCTATGAAATATTTGATTTTTGAATTTTTTTTTTTTATATGAGCCTGGACCATGTAAAGCATTTGGTCCAATGAAATGGAGGTCACCAATTAATGTGTCGTGTGTAATGTGGTATGGATGTAGGAAGAAGAATTAGTACAGAATGATAGAAAGGCAATTATATTAATACTAATGTTAACAAAAAAAATAAATTATACCAGAACAAGCGATTGGAAAACTCTGGAAAATAGCAACATAGTCCTTGCCTATTGCATGTGATAAAGATGCATAAAGCATATTTTTATTAGTTTTGAGAGCCAAAAATTTCTTTAAAAAATTTTACTAAAGCAGACAGAAGTAAGTGCATTACTGATCCTACAACAGCTTCAAAATCTGTAACCCACCTACACACACAAAGAAGTGTGTCATTGCAAAGTGCATTACAGTTTATAAAGGTGTTTCAGTGTCCCAGTGCAGTTCTGTAGTGTCTGCCATTAATGTTCCAGCATGCGACAAAATATAGCAGTGCTGAAAGCTGAGTAAGACACTTTGTTATTCACCTTTCTTATGATAGAAAGGTCATAACAAAGCTGTTCACTTCCCAGTTTGGGAGCTTAATCGAGGTACTTCATGTAGTATAATGTTGTTATAATGAGATGCTTATGCATGAATCTTGCTGTTATTGGTATATCTTCAACTGCCACAGACATTGCAGTTCTTTGCCTACAGTCTTCAAGGAATTATATTGGAAATAAATGGAAACAGGAAGGGAAATATTTTTCATATCTCTATTATGTTCGGGGATATCCCTAACTTTAGTTTAAATTTTTGCTCCACCATCCATAAAGCTGAATTTGTCAGATATCTGTGATGATTACGGATGACAAATCATACTGGATATTACTGCTAAAGATTTGTTACCATTCAGAAAATGCATGCTGTGGTGGGTTTTACCATTTCTTTATTTGGTTACTTAACATTTTTGTATCAGGGAAAGTTCAGATGACACTATTATATAGACCATCTTTTATATAACATAGAGAGGGGTAAGTTAAAAAATTAAAAAATACAGGTGGGTACACAGGTCCCAGGATTAAAAAAGTGTCCAATCCTGATGTATGCAGTGGTACCAAAATTGTAAAAAGTACAATCCTCAGGACAAAGAAACATTCCTACAATGGGGTTAGGATGGGTTCAGGGAGAGGATGACCCTTCTCTGGCAGAATGATGTAGTTATCTAAAAAACATTAAAAAGTGACAGGCCAAAAATGAGCCATAATGATGACAGTGTGGACTATTGCGGATAAGGAAGAAATGATGTATCATTACTGTTATGCAAGAAGCCCAGGATTACCAGATAGAAAATATTCAGAGAGATTAAAAGGAAACGGGAGGAAAGAAAACACTGGCACAAGAAAAACTGTTAAAATATCAATTAAAAATTTGTGTTCGTCAATATAACAAATCCATGAAAATCATTACTTAGACAAACAAACTTTGTGAGACCTAGAAAATTATGTGACAGAGGAAGTCTGAAAACATAAAGAACAAAACTCAGAGATTTTTGAATGTTATAAAAAAGAAATATGGACATGAGAAAGAAAAAAAGTGGTCTGATATAGTGCAATATTTATGCAAATGAGGAAGCCAAACAGATCAATACAAGCAAAGCATCTCCAAATATATGAGAAAGAAAAAAGTGTTTTGATATGATTCAATATTTATGCAAATGAGAAAGCCAAACTGATCAATACAAGGAAAGCAGCTCCAAAGAAATTTCAAAGGAAATACAGGTAAATGTGGTTGGATATGAAAATTTTCAAAAGACAAATATTAAGAAAACAAAGTGGGATGTAGAAAAGAGGATTATTATGGTAAAAGGTAAATACATAGTATCTGAAGTCATGGATTATCTGTGAAGTGACAGATTTAGTGCAGAAAACCCAACACAGGCAATGTCACAGCATGGTGAATCAATGAGTCCCCAGATTAAGGGGCAGCAAATGAAGCGGGAGGCAGTGGTTAAGAAATATGGACATAGGAAAAAAAGAAACCTGATATGCTGCAATGTTTATGCAAAAGAGAAAGTAAAACTAATCAGTATGAAAAAGCAGCACCAAAAATATATGAAGAGAAATAAAACTAAAGATGGGTGGGGAGATGAGTGGTAGGATGCACACTATGGGAGAGACAAAGGAATCTGGACATATGAGCAGGAATCAAGAAGCTCTAATTGCAGTGAAGGTCATGGAGAACAGCTTATGCTGGTTTGGGTGCATGTGCAGGAAAGCAGAGGAGAATCTGGTGAAGAAGATTTGGGGCAGACAGGAAGAAAGCAAGAGGAAGTGAGGGCATTCAGCAAAGTGGTGGATGGATTGTGTGAGAGAAGACCTGTGACAGTCAGGCATGAGTGTCAAATAAGGTAGGAGAGTGACACTGAATAGGGAGAAAGGTTGTGATAGCTGACACAACACCCTGACCACATGAAGTAAAAGAAAAAAAGGGTTGATGATGATAGTGATGAAATACAGGCAAAGGCACCTAGAGATAAAAAATGTCATAATACAAAAAGTAAGGAAAATATGAATAGTAAGGAGGAAGTTAAAGAAAGAGAAACTGAAATTATGGATTATCTGAGAAGTGAAGGATTTAGTGTAGAAAATCCAATACAGGCAATGTCACAGCATGATGGAAAATTGAGTCTCTAGATTAAGAAGAAACAGGTGGAGTGGGAGCCATCTGAAGAATTGTCATATGATGATGTTCTGGAACTTTCTGTAGTAAAGTGGTACAAAATTTCAAGTGAAGTTGCACAACAGAATGAGCAAGAAACAGTGGCAACTGTGAAGTAGGCAACGTTGTGGAGTGATGGACCAGTGAGTTCCCATATGAATGAGCAATGCAGGAAGATGGATGCATCTGAAAAAGATATGTCACAGGAAGATGTTCTGGAACTATCTGTAGAATATCCTCAGGAAATGAAGAGCAAAAGAGATGATCTCGATGTAAATGAAAATGTCTAAGGGAAGAGCTACTTGATTTTATAAAGATTGGTAGCCTTATTAGGATCAATGAAAGAAATAGATTAAAAAAAGTAAATAAGACCCAAAATATTAAAAGTTTGGTAAAGCCGATGAATACAGTAATCAAGACTATTAAGAATATGCCTCAAAGTGTTAAAAAGGTTAAACTTCCCTTGTTATGGTCTATTCTAGCAGTGGCTAGGAAAATAATAACCAGAAATTGGATTTCAGATACACCTCCTTCGTTCAATGAATTTAAAAATGTTATGAATATAGTGTGCCATATGGAAATAAACACAATTAGGTCAAGAACAATTAGAAAAACATCTTATTTTATTGTATGGGATAATTTACAAAATTTGTTAAAAGAATCCTAATTTCAATAGCATGGTATTTTAGTTTAATTAATTGATCTGATTGTAGTGGATGTCTTTGTAAATACTTTAGTTGTTTTGTTGAATGTTATAATCATATCTATTTTTAATTACTTGTATAAAATTGTTATGATATTTCTCTTGTATGTTAAAACAATAAACCTGTTTTGAAAAAAAAAAGACTATTAAGAGAAATCCATGTGATATAACAGAAATAAATCAGCAAGCTATGTCACAATGCAACTAAATTAATAATAGGTGTTTGCCAAAAACATACAGCAATAAAGGAAAGGTAGGGAAGAAGAAAAAAATGCCACCATGGAAGTATCAAATTGAGAAAACTATGTATACAAGAGTGAGAATACAGCTATATACAGAGACATCAACATAAATCATGAAACAAAATCATAAAATTGTAATATACATTGTGATAAACATTTGTAAAAGCTGCCCTTAGTAACCTTAAAATAACACGATGTGAAATCTAGTTATAAGATAGGAAAAAGAGGGGAAGGGGAAAGGGAGGACTAGAGGATAGGCAGGTCCTACTTTTAGCACAGAGTCAAGTCCTGGAAAAATAGTGGGGTGGCAGGGTAAGAGCAGGAGAGACATAGGTGAGAGTTGTAGGATGCACTAAAAAAGTACATTGAGAAACTCGTGGCATAGGTTACTGAGAATGGAGGTAGAAAGCTTAAGTAGAACAAAAGGGTAACAAATGAAGGTCATCTGGAGCAAAGAATCATTTGCTGCTAAATAAATTCATAATAGAGAACTATGAAAAGGGGAAGAATCTAAGTATGGCATGGATGGAATATAAAAAAATTATTTGACAGTGTCTCACATTTATAATTAAAGTAATACAGATGTATAACATATACCCTCCATTGATAAATTACATTACAGTGATCATGAAACAATGGCAAATCACTTAGTTGTTAAGAAATGACAAAGGGCAAATTATTATCCTAGGGATAAAACTTAAAGGGTGGGGGTGTTCCAGAGTGATTCTTTGTCAGTGTTGCTGTTTTGTCTTGCCCTTAACCCATTAAGCTATTTACTTAACAGATTAGAGCATGTTTATAACATGGCTCCCAGAAAACAACCCTGGTTAAAGATTTTACATCTACTTTTTTTAATAACTTAAAAACTGCTTAGTTCATCGGATGAGTTGTAAGCATAATGGCAAGTGGTTAAAACTTTCTCAGAAGATTTACAAATGCCATTTAGTCTTGAGAAATGTCTTACATTTAAAGCAGGAAAGCAAGTAAGAAAATAACAAGAACAAATCAGTCTGGGACAGGAATGTGACAGAAGGGATCTTGAGTAGGAGGGAGTCTAGACATATTTGGGAATTGATGAAGTATCACCAAAGAAACATAAATGAATGTGAATAAAACTCAGTCAGGAATACTTCAGAAGATTAAAACTAATATTGAAAACAGCAATGGTATCTAAGAATAAAATCCAAGCTCTTCTTGTTTCAGTCTTGAGGAGATTGATTGTCCTCAAAAGATATGGGATCAGTTGGACAGGAAAACAAGAAGAATGCTATATATATTCATATACATATGCATATATATGTATATATGGGTCTACTTTAGAACACTGAAATGCCACTTACTCAAAACCCATATCACCAAAATGAAAACACTGATGGTAGTGAGATCTTGAAGTTGGTATATTTAGTTAGGGTGTGTGTGTGTGGGCACAGCCTCACCACATAGGGGTGTGTGTGGGCAAAGCCCCCCACATGAGTGGGTTTGTTTTTCTTCCATTTACAAGTTTGTGTGAAATGGCTGAGTGGTTAGATGTTTCCAGGACATCGGTGTGTTGGTGCTGTCGATGTTTTCATCTCGGTGATATGGGTTCAGGTAAATCGTATTCCGTTGTTCTAAAGTAGACTTGTGTATGTGTGTATATATATATATATATATATATATATATATATATATATATATATATATATATATATATAGATATGTACATACATATATATCAAATGATATATAAAAGTGACTAAATATCAATGTTTTATAGTTCTCACTTTAAAGGAGATATGGCCTCCGCGAAATTGATTACATGTAAAGATCTGCAATGGTGGAACTGCATACATATCTGCTGACCTCATCATTTTCAAGCACAGTGAAAGGTTTAAAAAGATGAGGAGAGGAAGCATTTTGCTCTCAAGCTGGAAAGGAAATTAAATCAGAAAAATCAGATAGCATCTCAATAGGCTAAAAAAAAATAAAGAAATAAGAAAGAAATGTTATAAGGAAGAGGGTCAGATGAGAAATAAAGAAATGTGAAAAAGGCATAAATATTGTGGCAAGTACAGATGTCTCCTGCAACAACCTCATGTTGACCAGGATTAGAAGCAAGAATGGTTAAGGAGAGGGGAATTGAAACCAAATGATGAAAGATTAATGGTGGCCCAGAATAGTGGACTACATACACGTTGGTTTGCAAAGTCCATTTACCATGTGGGAAATGCAGAAAAATGTGGGAGCGGTAAAAAGAATTGAAAATAGTTGCACTGTATAAGTTTATACTGGGTGTGATACATTCATGGCAGAGGGCCAATATATTGAAAGCCACAATAATGTGGCATGACCGTTGCATTTGATTTTGTGCAAACACTACAATATTGAAGTAGCTGAGAAGCATTGAAAACATAATCCACAAAGTATTATAATGTGTGATGGAGTTTAGAACACATGGGAATCACCTACTACCAACAGTTCCAAAAAACAGATGCAAGAAAACCAAACATAGTCATCCATGAAAAAAGACAAATGTAGTATTGATCACTGAAACTGCTGCAACCAGTGATTATAGTGCCTTACACAGACATAGGCACAAAGTCATAAAATACCAACATTTACAGGCAGAAACAAGAGCAATGTAGAAGAAACATACACAAACAGTTCCAACAGTAGTAGGGACAACTTAGATACGCTACCAATACATGCAACTATGAATTACACAAGAAGTCAATTCTAGGCATGTTACAGATAGAAGTCAATTCTAGGCATGTTACAGATAGAAGTCAATTCTAGGCATGTTACAGATAGAAGTCAATTCTAGGCATGTTACAGATAGAAGTCAATTCTAGGCATGTTACAGATAGAAGTCAATTCTAGGCATGTTACAGATAGAAGTCAATTCTAGGCATGTTACAGATAGAAGTCAATTCTAGGCATGTTACAGATAGAAGTCAATTCTAGGCATGTTACAGATAGAAGTCAATTCTAGGCATGTTACAGATAGAAGTCAATTCTAGGCATGTTACAGATAGAAGTCAATTCTAGGCATGTTACAGATGTTATGAAGAGCACCTTTGGCTAACATCAAAGACTGAAACTAAACTAATTTCATGAACTTTAATCATACTCTTATTTAGGAAAGGGATGCATTCCCATCATGGTATTAGAAATTGAAAAGACCCAGAAGAAAAATTAGTTGTGTAAGACCTTACTATAACAATAGATGTCCTTCTCTTCTATGTTGCAGTATTCATAACAGTAGGGAGTAGCTGCCTGTGGCACCACCGTCCAGCCAGTATAGCAAAGTCTTGTCTTGGCTGGTACATGTGATGTCAGCTATGAGGGCCATAAAGTGGCATTAGGTATAAGAGTGACGTTTGGACGTACCCTCCTCAAAATAGTTTCTACTGCATATACTAGCACCCCTGAGGTTTTTCAGGAGGGTCCTAACTAAGATCCTTAGACCTTCATGCCTGGTAGAGCCAGGGCAGTAATAAGGCTATGTAGGTAGAGACTTGGGGAAGATGGCCACAGGTGTTCATAAAATACTTGCTATAGCAGAAGCAAAAAACAGGGGGTAGGAGGGTGGGACTGAATACAGCAACACAGAAGAGAAGGACATCTATGGTTATGGTAAGATCATACACAACTATTCTATGTTCTTCTATTCTGATGTTGCAGTATTCATAACAGTAGGGAGAGTACCAGAGCTTTAAGTATGATCCTGGGAGGGGAAGGGTTTCAGTGGTCCAGGAGACCGTGTAGGATAGTTCTGGCAAAACTGGCTCTAGCACGGGATGCCATGTCCAGCTTGTAGTGTTTGATGAAGGTGTGCACTGAGGTCCAAGAGGCTGCCTCTAAAATAGAAACGTAATCAATGCATTTGAAAAAGGCAGAAGAAGAGGCAGGTGCTCTGGTGGAATGTAGTTTGATACTGCCTTGTAAGGTTTTTCCATAGTGGGAGTAGCAGAAGGAGATGGACTTGGAGATCTATGAGGCAATGGTTTGCTTAGATACAGCTTTCTCTAGTGCTCTGGGATAGAAGGAAAGAAATAACTGTTCTGATTTCCTGATGTCTTTAGTTTTGTCTACATAATATCGTAGCTGTCTGTGCCCATCCAGAAAGTGAAGGGTCTTCTCTGAAGAATTTTGAGGATGGGGTAGAAGACAGGTAGGTTAATGGTTTGATTCGACAAGAGTTCATTTACTACCATGGGCATGAAGGAGGGGTTGGTCCTGAGCACCACTTTGTCCCTGTGAAAGACTAGGTAGGGGGATGTGGCCATCAGGGCTTGGATCTCCGAAACCTTCCTGGTGGATGTGAGGGCAACTAGCAGAACTGTTTTGAATATACAAAATGTCAGAGAAGCAGAATGTGCAGGTTCAAAAGGAGACAGTGTTAGCTTTTCTAATACAAATTTAGATCCCACGGAGGAGGGATGGGTTTCTGTGGGGGTTTGATGTGGAGGACTCCTCTTAAAAAGAGTTTGACTTCCAGTCTGGATGCCAAAGGAGGTGAAATGGGCAGGCAGGCAGAGATGGCAGACAAGTGGACTTTGATCAAGGAATATGTCAGTCCTGTTTGGAGTAGCTCACACAAATAGGACAGGACCCTAAGGATGGAGGTAGTGAGGGGGTCCTGTTTGTTCCTATGACACCAGTTGGAGAATCTGAGCCATTTAGCCACGTATTTTCTCCTAGTGCTGGATTTTCTGGCCTCCTGCAGAACATTAAGCACATCCTCTGAGTAAAGGTGTCTGTAAGGGATCAGAATTATCACCCATAAGGCCAGTTTTAGATTGTTCCCCTGTGGGTGTAGCAGAGACTCTTTGTTCTGTGTGAGCAGGATTATCCAGTGGGGTAACCTGTGGTGATTGCCCTTGGCTAGAGAAAAACGGAGGGGAAACCAATGCTGCCTTGGCCAAAAGGGGGTCACCAGTAGGATTTTTGGTTTGTCTCTCTGAATTTTCAGGAGGACTTTCTGGATCAGATTGAAAAGAAGGAAGGCATACAGGAACACCTCCCCCCCATGAAAAGGAGAAGGCGTCCACTTTCCATGCTTGTGGGTGTGAGTTCCTTGTGCAGAAGTTGGGCATCTGCCTATTGGCTGGGGAGGCAAAGAGATCTGCTTGTGGAATACCCCACCTGTCTATCAAGTCTAGGAAAACCTCCCTCTCTAGCATCCATTCGTGAGAAGGGGCTGAGGTTCTGCTGAGTGTGTCTGCCAACACATTCTATTGAGAGGGGGATATATATGGCCAATAGGTATACTCTGAGGGAGTCTATTAGATTCCAAATCTGAATGTCCAGTCTGTATAGAGGGAATGACCTTACCCTCGTTGTTTGATTATGTACCACAGAACTGTCAAGTTGTCTGTGATTACCTTTAAGGTTCCTGGCAGAATAGACGGGTGGAATATTAGGGTTAACAGCAAGGCTCTCATTTCTTTGATGTTGATGTGGTATTTTACTCTTAGAGTGGACCTTTTGCCATGTACTGAGAGGTGTTGTTGATTTGTTTGCAACACCGCCCCCCATCCTAGGTCCAAAGCATCAGTGTAAAGGCATTGAAGTGGAGCTGGGGTCTGCAAGTGGAGCCCTGGGTTGGTCTGTATTACATATATCCACCATTGGATCTCCCTAAGCAAGGGAGGAGTGGGAGGGGCACATCCAAGGGTTGGGAATGTTGGTTCTATAGATTTTTTCAGTACCCATTGAATTTTGTGCATGTGTAGTCTTGCCAAAGGCAGCATATGTATAAGGGATGCCATGTGGCCTAATAGTTTCACAAATTCTTGAGCTGTCAGAAAGGTTCAAGAAGGGATCTGGTTGAAGTACAGACTGAGTTCCTGAATCCCTTGGTCCGGTATGAAGGCTTTCATGCAGTCCATGCCTAGTCTGCATCCCAGAAAAATCATGTCCTGAGAAGGAGTCAGGCGAGATTTTTCTACATTTCTAGTGAATCCCAGAAGAGAGAGGGTGTGTGACACCTGCTGCAAATGGAGGAGTAGGAGTTGGTGGCCTTAGTGTAGGATGAGGAGGTTGTCTAGGTAGGGATATATTTGTATACCCTGTGTCCTGCAATGGGCAATGAAGGGGGCTAGACACTTAGTGAACACTCTGGGGGTTGTGGCTAGACCAAAGGGCAAAGCAGACAATTGAAAATGGCAGGAGCCTATAGACAATCTGAGAAATTTCCTGTAATCTGGATGGATGGGGATGTGTAGGTAGGCATCCTTGAGATCTATAGCCACCATGAAGTCTTGGGGGGAATTAGTGGCAGGAGAACAGGTAAGGTTATCATTTTGAAGCTGGGTACAAGAAGGAAAAGATTAAGATAGGAAAGATCCAGAATAGGTCTCCAGGGACCCTCTTTCCTGGGGACAAGAAACATTATGGAGTAGAACCCTGAGTTATTTTGAAGGGCGGGAACTAGTTCTATGGTGCCTTGGTTTAAGAGTTGTTGAATAGTGGGTGGGAATAGGTGAATCTGGTCTTTTGGTGGTTGTGGAATGCCCTGAAAGGGTGGGAGCATCCACCAAGCCATGTAATATCCTCTCTGGATGATGGACAGGACCCATTGTTCTTTTGTAAATTTCCACCAGGAGGGGAGGGAGAGAGTGAGACGGAGGGAGAGAGGAGTTTCTGGATGCAGAATGGGAAAGTCACAGTGGAGGGGGCCTGGGATGGTCAGGCTGTCTCCAAAAAGGAGTGGTTGAAGATCTTGAGGACAGTCTTGGGGTAGAAGTCTTTTTCTGCTGCCTATGTCCTTTGGATTGTGGTGCTGAGGAAATGGATTCCCTTCACACAAAGATTTTTTTGAGTGTAGTTTCTATGATATCTAGAAATGGGGGAAACCAAAAGGGGTATTAGATTTTGCAACTCTTTTACCTTCTCTTGGAGGGATTTGAGGAGCTCAGCAGAGTCATGTCCAAAAAGTGCCTTATTGTCTAATGGAGCATCCAGAAGTTTGGTCTGAACATCCATGGGGAGGGGTTGTAGCCATACGTAGGAGTAACGACGCAGCATTGATCCAGAAGCAGCAGCTTTGGAAGCAGATTCCACAGCATCATAGCTGCACTTAATAGAGTGACTGGTCACCTGTAATACTGTGGAGAGGAGAGAGTTTAATTGTACTGTGGTGGGGGAGCACGGGACCTCAGAAAGAAGGCTGGAGGCCTTAAAAATGGTATCAAGTACAAACCTTGTCATGTGCATCTCGTTCAGGGCCTTAATGGCCAGAGTGGAAGATGTGTAGTCCTTTTTACCTGTCCTGTCAATAAATTTACTGTCTTTATCAGTTGGATAAAGAGCAGATGAAGGAAGCTCTCTGGCGGTCTTGTCTGCAGAAACAACTATAACAGCTGAGTCAGCAGGAGGGTTCTTGTAAAGAAACTGGGTGTCTGGGGGAACCTATAAAATCTGTCTGGTCATTTAGCTGCTGGAGGTTGGGAGTCAGGAGACTGTGAAGCAGCTAAGAATGCATCTTGAAATGCAGGTAGTAAAGGGGGCACAGCTGAGGGAGTGGGCTGCTCCATTTTCATAAGGTCAAAGTATATTTTCTTAGAATCTGAGACCTCAGAGGCCTGCCACTTGAAGTGTTCCCTCATGAAGAGATAGTATCCCCAAAACTAAATTCATCCCCTGGGGAGTCTGGAGAAATAGAGTCCTCTTCATCTGGAGTAATGAACTCCTTGGAGGATTCAATTTGAGTCTCATAAGAGAAGGATTCCTCAGAGGATGAGTACTTCTCCTCAGACACATGGGTTGGTTGAGGAGTGAGAGTAGGTGGGAGTTGTTGGGATTGTAAGGCTTGAAAGGCCTTAAAGAGGCTTTGGGAAAAGGATTCCCAGCCTGACATCTGAGGGGGTGCAGTGCATTTGGACTTCTGTTTCCTTTTCAAGGGTGTGGTAAATAAAGGAGAACCAGATGTCTGCCTAGCAAGAGAAGGAGGAGCAGGGTGTTTCGAGAAGATGAGCCATGGTTCTTCTCCACCATCAGACACTGATGACTGAAATACCTCATGGGATGTAACTTCCATATCCCGCACCCTGGCTTCTATTGTGGTTCCTGGGCCTGCTTGGGAGACCATCATCCGAACAGACTCCAGGTCTGCTATCACCTCTAGAGCCGGTTTGGACACCTGAGGTGCAGCCTTGGATTCAGGCCTAAGTTTTTTCACCTTCTTCTGAGGTGGCTCATCGGATGGGCCTACTCCTCCCTCCATGCTTAATGCCAATTGTCTGAGTCTATGATTCTTGAGGTAAAGATTTAAAGCCGCTAGTCAGCTACAGAGTGTTTTGTGGACAAACAACTTACAGATAGAACAGGATGTATGGTGGTGGGCCTCACCTAGGCAAAAAACACACTTATCATGTGTGTCCTTGTGAGGAATCTGTTTCCCACAAGCACACTTACCTTTCCTAGCTGACATGTAAGTCTAAAACAGCAAGCAAAACACGTAAGCAAAACCCAAGTGGGCACTTATCTGAATGGTCCAAATGGTCGTCTGTTCTCAATACTCATAACTGTAGTCATCTGATAAAATGCGAAGTAAGGTAGAACTGGCGAACAGGCATCCGATGATCACTGTGGCAGAAAAATTCTGGGGAGGGTATGTGCAGACGTCACCTTTATACCTAACTCCAGTTTATGGCCCTCATAGCTGACATCACACTTAGCCTCCAAGACAAGACTTTGATATACTGGCCGGACGGTGGCGCTGCAGGCAGCTACTCCCTACTGTTATGAATACTGCAACATCAGAATAGAAGGACATATTGTATTTATTTATTTATTTATTTATTTATTTATTTATTTATTTATTTATGTTTTTACCAGTTACACATTGAGAAGTTAAATCTCCCCATGTGTTAATCAAGTGATAATGCCAGATACGGTATATGATACAGATAAATAATAGAGTGGACAGACATGTTATGAGGCCTAATGCCTGTAAGGTCCATGATTCCATATAAAGGCTATCCTGGAGGGGAGTATTGAGCTTTAAAAATGGACTGTTAAATTAGTTTGCATTTGTTTTCTTATTAGAATATACTTTTTTATATTTTGATGTGAAATAGGTCCTCTGCCTAATGTTTCAGAGTTGCTGTAGGATATGCAATTGTTATGGGAGGATATATTTCACATGCAAACTCTGCTATGTAACTATCTAATAAAGCCTGTATAAACACACGTGATGCACACACACACACACACACACACACACACACACACACACACACACACACACACACACACACACACACAACTACAAATACAGAATTGTATATATATATATATATATATATATATAGATATAAATATATATATATATATATATATATATATATATATATATAGTCCCACTCCTCTTCAATAAATACACCCATTGAATTAAACATAGGGGGAACAGAAGAGGGATACGTCTGTGGCTCTTTTCTGCCTAAACATCAAATCTATAAAATAACAACACAATCCTCAATATTCCTAAAACAGGGAGGGAGGGTGAGTAGCAAGTTCACACCAAAATCTGATCCCTTACCCAGTTACACTAACACAATACCAGTTAAGTCCCTCCTTGCACTTGCCTTATTTCCTCCAAACCCTGCTACATTCCCAGTTTAGCCCTTCTATCTCACCCACACTAACTCTTCTCCACTACTATCTTAACTCCCATTACCATTCCAACCTGATCCTCCCCCAAAGATGTCTCTGGACAAATTGGCTTATTCTCAAGCCTCATTTGTCTCGGTTCCCTTCAATAAATGCACCATGCCAAATGACATTTGCCAGGTTTTATTAAACTTTCATAAATAGAACTTTATTAAACAATATTTTAATTTATTGATCACAGCATGAACATCAATATAACCTTTTACTAGGGCAGCATAAACTCTCTCACTCTAAACAAATATTCAGCATCCTCACCTCCACTCACTTACTTTTATTTATCAAGCAGCGTCCTCAATTCCCCTGTCTCACTTTTCTTATCAAGCAGTATCCCATTGCTCACTTTCATTCCCCAATTTATTGAATTAAACATCCAGGACCAGAGGAGGAACAGAAGAGGGACAAGCCTGCCTCTCTTCTCTGCCAACCAACCTGACACAGGCTGTTCCTCCTCATTCACTCCAAAATCCTCAGCAAACCCTCCAAAACAAACCTTAATGTACATTAAAGAGATCCAAACCAAAATAATTCAGTTGTACTTCATCCTATCTGAACCAAGCCAGACCTCTGTCATTGATATCCCAATGCCCTATCATATAAATGCCCAAAGCAGCCAATTGCCTAACTAGCCTAACATTAACAAACCGACGAGCTCTCTCCAAAGCCAAAATAACGGCGGTACTACCTCCGACAACATAATACACATACCTGGGTATAACCTCTTTAAAATAAACTTATCCTCACATATCCTAACTACCAACAGTAGCTTCAGAATTATTCCCATATCATTACCTACCAAATTTACTACCAAGACCCTAAGGAGCCCAAAGCCATCTGAAACAATGCAAACCTGCCCCTTTTTTCACCCAATGAATATAAGAATGACCAAAATTAATTTAATACTAAACCAGTCATTGCACCCAATTATCTAATTAGACAAGAAAGCATTTGATGACCAACAACCCACACTTTTAATGACTTCAGTTAATCTGCCTTCCCTCGCTAAATCTGATACCCTTTCATTGGGCAAAGAATGAGTGGAAAACCTTTCTCCCGAAAAAGCCAATACACCCAAAGAGTCTCCTCATCATATATAAAAGCTGATTACATGCCATGACTTTGCCCCCTACTAATAAAAATAAAGGCCTGAGAACTCCAAACATATGAGTACAGCAACCTCTTAGCCCAGCCGATCGGACACAACCAATCATTCCCGTCCTTTCCCAATACTATCTGCCTGCTCTTCATCAACTGATCTGTTTTAGCTCTAGACGACCAAATAGAGGCAAAACTTTGAAATATCCCACCAAACTAATGACCAAAACAACTCTGACACCATAAGAGCTCAAAATACATAAAGTAAATCTGTAAATCCAAAAAAAACAGCTTTGGGGTAAAGGTACTAAGCGGTGTAAATGCAAAAGGTGCAGGAAATTCTTCAACAAGTCACCAAAGTACCACCACGACTAGGAATAACAGGTTTGTGAATTGCAGTCCATTTATTAAACAAAGTAGTAAGTGCTTTCAGGTTTTGAACCAAACCCTTCATCAGACATATAACTAATGACACTATCAAGGCATTTAAATACAAAAAAGGCGCCAAAAATACATTTAAAATCTCATTTAAAATCTCAGTAGATATCCTTTTTATCCACTAGATGGTAATAGAGACATATATTTTTCAGTGGAAATACTGAGAACACTGATAAACTTTAAAATCAACATTGTTCTAAAAAGCATAATGAATACATTCTAAATAATATGTATATATATATATATATATATATATATATATATATATATATATATATATATATATCTCAATGCTTTCAAAAATGTATATTTATATATGTGTAATATGCATATGTAAATTCATTAGTTATATGTCTGATGAAGGGTTTGGTTCAAAACCCGAAAGCGCTTACTACTTTGTTTAATAAACGGACTGCAACTCACAAACCTGTTATTCCTAGTCATGGTAGTACTTTGGTGACTTATTATAGTCCAATAGGTCTCTATTTACCAGTGCTAATCTCTGCAACAAAAGCTTCAAAACCTGTCTTGTCAATGGCCATTGTCTATTAGTCTTCACACTATCAACCCTACCCCAACCCTTCAACATACAAACCATTGTAAAAGATTAAAAAAGTCACATAACCCTGCCACCCATGCAACTACACTAATCATAGCTAAGTCCACCTTGACTGACTGAACTGCCTTATCTTGTTCCCAAGCCTGAACCAAATATTTCAACAACAATCTTTCCAACCAAATTCCTTCCTCCTCAGACAGCTGCAAGACAAGTTAAACAAAATATTGCAATTCCCTATATATGCCTTCCTATTAAAAGCTGCCCAGGATTCCTGCATCAAGGATATGATCCTTCCAAGCCAACCTAACACACCTCTTCTGGCAATACCAGCAGCCTGCAACATTGTAATGTCTCCTGCTAGACGTTTGACACCAACCAAATTGGAACTAACTCCAAACAGTTAACATCCCTCCCCCAATCATCCTTCCATCCTGCCAGACAACAAGCTACAAACCATTCCCCCAAAATATGCCCCCATCTCAATACTTCCTGCCACATCTGCACACAATTGCAAATCCCCTTGAACAACCCAATCCACCTGCCAAAAGTCACACCATTAAACTTCTCAAAAATAAATAAATAAATAAATAAAGACAACAAACCATGGATCTGTAAACTCCCAAACTCCAAAATGACCTGCATTGTATCATCCAGAGACTCGTAACTGACACTTGTGTCATCTCCAAAATAAAATCATATACCAAATTCCCCTCAGGATAAGACAAAGGTGAATCAAATGAAATTCCATGCCAAATTCTTAGGAACCAACCCAAATGGAGAAACCATAAAGCTGTTAACAGGAGGAATATCAAATGGAACCAATAAATTACCTCTCCACTATTTCTTATCCACCAAGCCTTCCCAAATCTCTTCCTTCCCCTGCAAGGAATTCTCCTACAAATTGAACCCTCCCCTGCCACCCTTGATTTTAATGGAAATCCCTAAGAAAACCTATCTATTAAGTCATATGCAACTGTTGAGTCTGGAAATTGCATGTGCAGCTGGCACAATCCCTGTACATTAATGGGAAAATGCATCCCCCAGTCTTCCCTTTGACCCACAAAAGAACACCCCCATTCCACTCCCAGAAATTCCCCCTATGACAGCTACCCTGAACTCCAGAAAATGATAAAGGTAACCCACCCGATTCAGGCTGCTTGGAACTCAAAATTCACCACCATGCATAAATGAACACCTAAGAGTGTATCATTACCTGTGACCTAGTTGTGCACCTCTCCATTAGCTGGAACATCCACTGTCGCAGCATCCATCACCTTTTGAGTTCACTCCTCTTGAGCCACTGGCTGATGCAAACTATAGCTCTTCTGCCTGCAAAACAATAGTTGCCCATCTCTGTCACAAACTCTGTGCTTCAGCCATCTACCAAAAGAAAGGACAACAGAGAGCAATATATATATATATATATATATATATATATATATATATATATATATATATATATATCTATATATGTATATATATATGTCTGGCAAGCTAAATCGTACCTGCCCATCACCCTGAGCAGCATAGCTAGCAAAGCATATGATGCCAGTGAACTCAAAGCCACAATCTGCCAGTGGAAAATTATGAACCCACTAATGGTCTCTGTAACTGCCTCACCCAAACCTGCTGAGCACCTCTCACAACCTCATAATCCCTTGCTTAGTACAAGCAAACTATCAAAGTTAAATGCTGGTGGACAAAGGCCCAAACCTCTCCTAGCCCCACAGCTCTCCACCCACACAGTGCCAAGATCCTATATTGGGTTATTTATGTTTAATATTTATTTCATTTTATTACAGTGCTTATATATATATATATATATATATATATATATATATATATATATATATATATATGGATCACCTTCAGATGCCCGAAACGCCAAACCGCCGACACACAAATCACCGACACCAAAAGACCGACAACAAAAAATACCGACAACGCAAAACACCGAATACCATTACACCAACACACTACACGTAAACAACACAGTACACTACATAACATATCCACTATCCCTAACCCAAACCCTAACCCTAAGGTCCGACACTACCGCACACTTACCCTACCTGCACCCTAACCCTAACTCACTTACCCACCCTAACCCCAAGGTCCGACACTACCGCACACTCACCCTACCTGCACCCTAACCCTAACTCACTTACCCACCCCTAACCCCAAGATCCGACACTACCGCACACTCACCCTACCTGCACCCTAACCCTAACTCACTTAACCCACCCCTAAACCCACAGTCCCTCACTATCGCACACACACCCTACCTGCACCCTAACCCTAACTCACTTAACCCACCCCTAAACCCACAGTCCCTCACTATCGCACACTTACCTGTCCGCTCCCGAACACTAAATCCCTCACTCTATCGCACACTTACCGAGTCCGTCGGGTTCTCACCTTGTCGGTCATCTGCGTTGTCGGTGTTTTCAACACGTCGGATTCCGTGTCGGTGAAATGCGATTTCGGGCATCTGAAGGTGATCCATATATATATATATATATATATATATATATATATATATATATATATATATATATTTATATGGGTCTAGGACTATTCACTGAAAGCACATTTCACTGTGCACAATTCACTGAAAGCTCAATTCACTGAAAACACAATTCACCAAAACACATTTCACTGAAAGTTATATATGGCCTTTTCCCCACTGTTCTGTGACCCTGGAGTTAGTATATATAGTATCACATTGGAGGGGGGTGTGGGGGACATAGCCCCCTACCTATTTTAAATATTTTGAACTATATACATGGATACTTGAAATTCCAATAAATTACTTTTTTCTGAACTTAATATATAGCCAAACTATGTGGGGGTATGTCCCCCCACACCCCCTGATGTTGGGGGTGGTGCTCCCCTTACTATCTATATATATATATATATATATATATATATATATATATATATATATATATATATATATATATATATATATATACTATCTCCAGGGTCGCACAAAAATGGGGAAAAGGCCATATATAACTTTCAGTGAAATGTGTTTCAGTTTATTGAGTTTTCAGTGAATTGATCTTTCAGTGACTTGCAATGAGATGTGCTTTCAGTGAATATATATACATATATATATATATATATATATATTTCCTGCCTTACCCACTAACTATCCTTGTGGTCATTTCGACATAGCCCCTTTCTCAAAAGTGAACATCAAACCCTGTACCTTGTGTTTGGGGGAAAACCACAGTAACATAGCTCTCAACTAAATAAGGACAAATCTCAAGTGAATCAGGGACAAATCAAAAAGTAATCAGGGACACCTTCAAAATCTTAGTACTATTAACTTAAGGTGCTAACAGGATAAGATAATGTAAACTAATATACAGTTTACAAAGTAAAACAAATCTATAACTCTAATTATTGGCATTATTTATTGTGTAATTTACTACCGTGTCTACAAAAGTAACCAGTTTTAGAAGGATTAATAGGGACAGAGCTAAATTATTTTATAACTATAATTTATGCTAAAAATCAGGAACTTCTTTGACAATCAGGGACAGTTGAGTGGTATGAACCTTAATCATAATGCTAACCTTGAGGCTATGAAGCTAAAGAAGCACCCCTTCCAAAATGTGTTTACCCCGAAAACAGTATACAATTGTTTCCCTACAGACAAGTATGCTGGCATCTGCATTAACTTATTTTCATCCAACTAAGTGAACAGCAATGGATTTTTACAAGAATAATCAGTTTAAATGTTCACACTATCCATAGCAATGGTTTGGCACCACATTACGCATGCTCAGCTAGCGAATGTTAATTGGATGGCTTGTGGCCCACAAAAAGGCATTTGCAGTTCAACTGAAACAATACCAGCATCAAAAAAGCTGCAGCATCATACCACCACCACCAATAAATGATATAGCTGAACCGCAGCCAACTGAAAACAACACCACCAAAAGCAACCATCACGAAACTCTGCATGCAAGCATCAATCTAACCCATTGAAATTCAATTCCTTCTCTAATGGCTCATCTGTTTACTTCCTTGCACTTGATGTACATTTAGATCTGTCATGTTTTAACTTGAGTTATCTTTTAACTATATTGATTTTTTTATCAGTTAAATGGTCAGCCCCCCAAACTCTTATTTACCAGTGAGACATATTCACTGTTGCAAACATGCATAAAGTAGTGTAGGATAATTCTCGTCCTAACAAGTCAGTCTCCCAAATAATTGACAGAGAGCGGGAGAAAGACATTGTAAAAGCATATTCCCTGAACCTGAACTCAAATGAACTGCTGTATCAGTAAGGAAATTTGGGGAGGCACAACCTAAACCTGAACTCAAATGAATTGCTATATCAGTAAGAAGATTTGGAGAGGCACACCCTAAACCTGAACTCAAATGAACTACTATATCATTAAGAAGACTTGGGGAGGCACTCTTTTCTTTCTTGACATGCTTTGAAATTCATTTTCTTAACTTATTGTAACTGAAAATCTGATTGCCCTGCATTTCCATGAATACCATATACTGTGAAACTTTGTGTCATTAGGTTGTGACTCTCATTTTAATAAATTAATTCAATGCGTTGCACATTGTAGTTTACTAAGAGTTTATTTACAGCAGTCATATCAGCAGATGTCCATTAAAAATGTATATTTGCAGTAATAAAACAAACCAAATAGACAAATACATGGGGGTAGGGGCATGTTAACTGCTGCTATAGGCCACATCATAGTGGAGGTTGGTGAATTATGCTATCAGCTGATATCAGATGCACATCATTCTTAGCACACCCCCTGGGGTCTGACCTTTGAGAACTGGACATGCATGGAGCACATCTGAGGATACTAGAAGCTAGTTATGTGCAAGATGGATCTACTTTGGAAGCTCAAATTTTCAAAACTTCGAACTTCATATGGTCGCGACCATAACATCAACACTTTGAAAGTTCAAAACTTAAAAAAAAAAATAAAAACATTTTTTTTTTTTTAGGTTTATGTATCCCCACACCCCCTGCTAATTAAATATACCAGTTCTGAGATCGCACTACAGTGAAGAGAACAGTAAATATCTCATTCTGCACTGTATGAAAATCTCCATTTAAAATGTTCAAAGTTTCAAAACTTCGATCTTATGGTCTTGACCATATAAAGTTTGGAGTTTTCAAACTTTGAGCTTCCAAAGTAGACCCATGCAAGACATAAGTAAAGCATCACCGGTAAAATACTAGCTTGGAGTAACATTTTTCCTGCTCTGCATTACATTCCACCTCATAGGATAATAGGGACTGATTTTCTGGAAGAAGGATGGCTAATTGGAATTACATAGGTAGGACAATGCAACAGAGGGTAGCTGATGGTAGATAATTCAAGGAATTAAGGGAATAAATAGGAAGTGGCATACAGAATACATCTACAAATGTTCTATCCTTAGGGACTCTGATCTTTGGAATATACTCAGGATTTAATCATTTATGAGTTCATTGAATAAAACTGTATTCTTGAGAAATATTTCAGGTGTTTGTTCCACTTGCAATCATGCACAAAAATAAATAAATAGGTGTTCTTATATGTGTGTAAACACAGACACACTCACACTCATGGTACACGCAAATACACAGACCACCAAAGCACTGACAGCTAGATAGACAAACTTATAACTGTGTATCCTCACAGATATGCATAAATCAACATGCACACACACAAACACACACAAACACACACACACACACACACACACACACACACACACACACACACACACACACACACACACACACACACACACACACACACACACACACACACATTTGCACACACTCATTGTGTATGCAATGGCAATGCACTTTCTTTATAACTGCTGGCATCCATAATTATAACTGATACTAAAAATGCTAGGGTTTATATCATTAAACAGCAGAAGAAAATATGACACCGTTTTAATAAGTTGTCTAAAAGATCCTAGTATCATAAGTCATTAGAAAACAAAAAAGCCTCAGCTTTCTTTTGTCCTGGTAGAAAAAAACTAAATAACAATACTTCTTCCTCTGAAACCCATATTAATGTTCTTGTTACAGGACAAAACCTGTAGCTATCTTACATGCGATCACTGATTAACATACTGGTCACTAACTCCACAGTCCATTTCCCATGTCTTCCATACATCTTACCAGGTTTGCTGGACTTTGAGGTCACAGTCCATTTGTGTATTGTGTCTTGCATAGTAATATGTTTTATAGGTTCAAAGGTACGTCCTAGGCTAATTGCTCTTGCAGGTCATTTTTAAGCTTAGACAATTTCCCTTTTTGTGCTCAAAATAACCAGTCCTATTCACAATCGATTGGTCTTAACCATCCCTTAGTTGATAATTATATACATTACCCCTAATCATTCATAGTGGAAGCCCAAAATATTGCTGCATTGGGAATCTATATAAATTTGCCTCTTTATAAACTGTCAGTGCATGCAATGGTGCTAACATTGAGCATTTTAAAAAAAAAACATATTTCATCAAATGTCCTCAACATTTAAATGTATTTCTGATACATGGATAAATGTTGTCTTGTAATGGTCATATATCAGTAATTATAATATGTCACTGACATTTTAAATTAATCTGTAATCAGAATTTCCGGACTGTTTAACTCTATTCTTTGAAAGGCAGTAGAAACCTGTACAAACCATTTAGTACGCAGAATATTACACGATGCAGTCATACTGAAAATGTATTTATTTATGTAGGTGCATTGTTTCTAACATTTTCTCTACCAATGATCTATATCACAATTTATGCTTCTCATAAAAGTAGCATAATATGGTAAAACACTGCTCATTTACTTACTTATCAATATCTTTAAAACTCTTATTTATGTTACATTGCTACAGTGCAGCCCATAATCTGTCCAGGATGTTAATATGAAAAGACCACTAATTTAACTGTTTCATATTTAGTGGCAAATTCTCTGGCTATAGCTCAGAATTAAACCTTCTTATCCATCTGCAATGGAGTAACTTAATCAGTTTAAAAAACTGGAGCAGTATTCATATGAGTAACTGCACAGTTCAATTTCCTAGCAGAGTGACTTCACATTACAGATATTATATGACATTATCAAATTCAGTAGTGATATGCATTTGTTTTGTTTGAGAAAATATTTATGCATCCATTCAGAAAAAAAATGGTTGGGCAGTTGATTGAAAATGTAGTGGAATGAGAAAAAAATCATCCCTGGAAACCTCTTTTTTAATTCAAGAAGACTTAAATTGCCTGTCATTGCAAGACATGCATTATTTAAATCAAGTTCTCTTCTTGAGGAACACATCACTTTCCCTAATTATTCTTTTTCTGTTATCTACCATTTCCTTGATAAATGTGTGCTGTGGATGGAAAACCAAATTGCATGTCTATTTTATGTCCTAGAAAGAATTCAGATGATGTGTTATCATCAATCTCTCTTCCTTTCCATTCCAGAATTAACACAAATTTTCTCATGAAGCTTGACATTTGTTGCATATTTGGAGCATCACCATGGAAGATAAATGTAATCATTTTACTGAGTACAACTGCAGTACATTTCTCATTTTTCTGTTTTATATTGCATTGCTTCATAAACAGTCATAGCTGAAACTATGCAATATTCTAACCAAAGGGAGCTATAAACATATAAACTAGCTATTTATTTTCCAGTGTTTCATGTATATTCAAATAAACTAACATGATAAATTTGTGAAGAAAGAAAGTTAAATATAATATAATATAACAGAATATAATATAGTAGTGTACAGAAAAGAAGTATTACACAGCACAATACAGTTTTGTAGCACAGAATAGTTACCGAGGACTAGATATAAGAAAGCTATCTGTCACATTGAGGGTACAGAACCTTTCTAACCGGATTCTAAATTCGGTAGCAACATTGAGAAACTGAGGGCATACCTCCCAACCGTACCAAATTACTTTGGGGGAGAGGTGTGTATGTGTGTGTGTGTGTGTGTGTGTGTGTGTGTGTGTGTGTGTGTGTGTGTGTGTGTGTGTGTGTGTGTGTGTGTGTGTGACTGTCATTCTATATTTTTATATTTATATATATATATATATATATATATATATATATATATATATATATATATATATATATATACACATTGTGTATGTGTGTGTGTGTTGTGTGTGCATGTGTATGTGTGTAGACATAGACTTTTATCATGGAAATGTTCTGAATAGGGCAGTTTTTATTATTGGTTCATGCATTTTGTTTCATTGCCTACTGGAAAAATGTTCAAACAGTAAACTTAAAATGCGCTCTAACTGAAGTCTAACAAGTGTGCTGCATTATACAAGGGATATAATTTAATAAAGTCAGGAAGATGTATCAGACAGCACATGTATGTTTCTTTATTTGTGTGCAAGGGACCTCTGATATGAAAACATCCCAAAGATAATCTTTATTCACCACTGGCTAGTTGCATTTTCTTTGGATGTGGTGTGGGTTTCAATGCTGTTTCAATGAATGTGAGTTTCAAGGGAAAAAAAGTTTTAATGCCAAGTCTATTTGCATTGTGAGATGGTATTGCTTTGTTTAGCAGATATCTATTAGTGTTTGTGCATTGTGCTATAAAATCTAAAAATAAAATCCAAATAATCATTGTATAAGTAAAGCAGTATGCACACATTAGTGTCTATGGTAAATGGGGTGAAATAGACAGGTAATGGGACATTGGAATCGCTGCAGGGGGACTCTGGTGCTATATTTTGGTTGTCTTTTCTTTAGTTTGTGTTTGAATGCTGGTATGCCACAACTCTATTGGAGAGGGCGGGGTTGTGAAATTATTTATGCAAACTTTACATTAATTAGAGTACAGATTTGTACCTATTTGTCATGGGCCTTGTCCAGATTTTTGATTTTACCAGGTTGAGAGGTATGGCTGAGGGTGCCAAGTACTCTTAGAATTAATTTTATAGTCATTAGGCTGTAAGGCAATGATCAGCACATGATCTATATTGAAAATGTTTAACCAGTGGAAAAAGAATGTCCTGCACCCTTCCAGACAACTTCAATTATTTCATGAATTCAGGGAAAAAAATGGAATGCATGAATTACTTTTGTACTGCAGCTTGTCTGTCTGAAAAGTTTGTTTTGTCTCAAGCCAGCATTTTGCTGGAGCCTAGAATGGTGATTTGTGTTCACTTTTTACTCAGTAATACAGTTATGAAATAAAATAAATAAATTATGATACCAAAAATGTAATCAGCATTACTGTTGGTGCTCTGTATACCTCAGCATTCGTTTGTGAAGTATTGATGTGTGGGCAAATGCTTATTTCTCATCTTTTCCTTTCACAGACATTGTCCATACATTCCTTTCTCACTCCCTTCTTTTTCAACTCCTTTTATCCTTGGTTAGGACTGGCATGGTTTTGAGTAATATTGCATAACCTCTTCCAAGTAAAAACCTTTATATAGGAAATAAATCCATGAATATTGTTTATTACAGTTGTCTGGCGAAAACTGGTACAATTTGTCATTGTTTCTCAAATGTAAAAAATGGCTGCTTATATTGACAAAAGTAATAGATGCAAGAGGATTGACAGTGTCATTCCTGAGGCATTAGTCTATCTAAAGAAATAACATATTTAAATTGGTACAGAAATTCCCAGGTAACTTTATAGGTTTATGACTTGAAAATCAAGCAATTCTCTGATGATGAATTTATATCTTTCTATAGCTTACCATGAACATTGTTCCCTCTCTGTTAGAAAGACTACTCTTCCACAAACACACTTAAATAATCATGTATGTGTGCTCAAATGATGATTTGTTTCATCTGTATATGCTTTTAATGTATAATTAGCTGTTCAAGTTTTTTTTCTTTTTCCCTTATGTATTATTTTACTTATTAAAGAGCCAACAGGACTATAATACTTACAATATTTTTATTATAGATTAGGATGTTTACAGTGGGTAACCTATCAAAAAGTGGCTAACCTTTATATAACCACCTAGTCACCAATTACTTGTCTAAGCAAAATTGAATATTGTTATTTAATATGAAAGGAAAGGACGACCCACCTGTTGATGTGAACATTGGCCGTGAATGATGATCTCTGTTGATGTGCCACCCGGTCCCTGACTCATTGTTCCAAATTTGTAAAAAAGGGGTTGTGGATTGATGGATGGATGGATGGATGGATGGATGGATGGATGGATGGATGGATGGATGTCATCGAGGTTGCTCTCAGAAAAATCAGATTGTTTTTATTAATCAAGAAAACTCAAGACAATGTTATTTTTTGCAAAAATATATAGTTTCTTTGTATCTTTGAACATTTAAAATAGTTATTAAAGTGGAAAGCAAGGGGTAGCAAGGCGCAGCTATGCAAATACACATGACGTGTTTTATATATATACATATATATATATATATATATATATATATATATATATATGTAGGTCCAATTTTAAACACCGAAATCTCGAGTTTTAAGAAAACAAACCCAAAACACAGAGATTTTGGTATCTCGACATTTGAAAGTGAAAAAGACCCCATAAATTAACAAAAATAAAGTGTTTGCAGGACGTCAAGCCCCCCTGCACCCCCATACCCCCTACTTAAATATATTAACTCCGAGATCACGCTACAAAGAAAACAGTAAGTGCAACAGGAGCATTACTGTTCTCTTCACTGTAGCACAATCTCGGAGTTGGTATATTTAAGTTAGGGGTATGGGGTGCAGGGGGGCTTGCCCTCCTGCAAACACTTTATTTTAGGTATCTGTCTTTTTTTCCCCACTTTTAAATGTCGAGATACTGATATCTCAATGTTTTGGGTTCTTTTTTTAAAACTCCAGATTTTGGCATTTCGGCATTTAAAAGTGGACCTATATATATATATATATATATATATATATATATATATATATATATATATATATATATATATATATATATATATATATATATATATATATATATATACATATATATATATATATATATATATATATATATATATATATATATATATATATATATATATATTTCACTTTAAAACATCTAAAACTCATAACATCTAAATTCAAAACATTGACACTACAACATCTAAAACCCAGAACATTGAAAACCCATAACATCGAATCTCATCACATTGAAACTTTGCATCACAACATTGAACAATATAAATCACATGAATATAACATCCCCTCCACCTTTAACAGCACCAAACTAGCAAACACACTTTTTACTACGTTTCTGCAGGGGGGCAACCCCCGCAAAGTAAATATATCAACTCCAAGATTGCACTACAGAGGGAAAAAGTTAATTTCTTAACCCCACTGTATTGCGATCACCTTAAAGAATGTACACATAATGTCTGTATCACTTACCTGTATGGCCAAAAAAACACATACAGAGTGGCTAAATAAACACTATATAAATAATATAAATTCCTACACTATATAAATAAAAACTACATCATCTCATACCGATACCACAAGAATAACAAATTAAACTATGACATTTACACATTTCATGATACACTATTCCATATTACACATTTTTGATGTTATGAAATTCGATGTTATGAGTTTTAGTTGTTTTGGGTTTTAGATATTGTGGTCTCGATGTTTTGAATTTAGATGTTATGAGTTTTAGATGTTTTGAAGAATAATTTTATATATATATATATATATATATATATATATATATATATATATATATATATAGTTTACTACAAAAATGCCACCGTTAAAAACAAATTCCTGTACGTAACATCAAAGGAAAGAGCGAATGTAAAAATATACATCAGAACATGTGGAATCTGCTGAACTAAATTCAGCTGATTCGACATTTTAATCGAACAGAGCATGTGATATCCAAATAGGAGCTCAGGTATGTGAAACTTGTACACCTCACATATTTTTGCAGGGGCCAAGACCCCCTGCACCCTCACACATCCTTCTAACTATATATTCCAACTCTGAGATCCCACTACAGTGAGAAAATGGATGAATGTCCTAAACTGGACTGTATTGCTATTTCTGTTCTGTATGTTGAATTAATATCAGTGAATGCACAGTAGCATTTGCTGATTTCAACATTCAAACATGGAGTGTTCAGCAACATGGAGAATTGAACATCCATCTTTCGATTTTCCATCTTTGGAGCATCTCTGTTTGTCTTTTTGATAGTAAAAATATATATGTGTATATCTATATATCTATATATATATATATATATATATATATATATATATATATATATATATATATATATATATATATATATATATATATATATATATATATATATATATATATATATATATATATATATATATATATATATATATATATATATATATATATTTAGGAGTCCAAGAGTAAGTCAAAATTGTGGATGGTACATAATGTTGACTAGCATTGGTCAACATAAGCAAATGGCATACAGCTGTGGTATATTGATAGTTCTCATGGTAGGGGACATGTTATTTCCCTGGGGATTGTCCAATCTCAGTTAGTAAATTTAATTAGCAGAGGTTGTGGTGGGCACAGCCCTCCTGTGGTGGGGGTGCAGGAGTGCATGTCCATTACAAAACACCCTTTAATTTTCTTTGCATGTTCCAAGGATTAGCTATGAAGCTTGCAATATAGAGCGCTAATGTGTTTTTGTTGATGAAAATATGTTGATATAAAGCACATCGACATTTCCATAAATCAACTATTAAGTTATTCCATATATATATATAAATATACATATATATAAATATATATATATATATATATATATATATATATATATATATATATATATATATATATATATATATATATATATATGTATATAAATATATATATAAATATATGGGTCTACTTCACATCACCTAAAACTCATTTGACTGACATTCATTTCACCGAGACCAAATAACCTAATTTCAAAATACTGAAAACTCATTTGATTGAATCCCATTTCACCGAAAACTTACAATGCTAAATTTCAAAAGACTAAATGTTAAACCATAAATAAACATACTCACAACACTAACAACCTCTTTCCAGATGTTAAAAACTACTTACTCTCTTAACAGAAACTAGACAATTTATAACCAAACTAAGTCAGGGCTACACCCCCCCAATGTGTGGGGCTGTGACCCCCCCAACTATATATATACTAACTCCAGGATCACATTACAGTGGGGAAAAGGGCATATACCTTTTACTTGCCTTACAGTACTCTGCATGCTGCCAATACTGGTGGTAGTGCACAAGACATCCGCCATAGTACTTTAGATACTTCCCATAAAAATGTAAAGGACATAACCACATTTAAAATACTAGAACATTACTTTCTATATGACTATCAGTATTCTGACAGTCAGCACCATAACTTACAGTGATTCTTTTTATCACAAACAAGTCACAGGTGAATGGAAACCCACATCATGTCTATGGCTTAAAATTCAGTGAAATGAGATTCAGCCAAATGAGTTTCAGTATTTTGAAAGTTAGGTGATTTGGTCACAGTCAAATGAAATTCAGTCAAATGGGTTTTAGGTGATGTGAAGTAGACCCATATGTGTGTGTGTGTGTGTGTGTGTGTGTATATATATATATATATATATATATATATATATATATATATATATATATATATATATATATATATATATATATATATATATATATATATATATCTGGGT
Source organism: Protopterus annectens (assembly GCF_019279795.1). Lineage (NCBI taxonomy): Eukaryota > Metazoa > Chordata > Ceratodontiformes > Protopteridae > Protopterus > Protopterus annectens. The sequence goes on from NC_056745.1 coordinate 789,255,743, forward strand.
CCACTTCAAATGATAGAAGTTCCAGAACCTCAGTCATTACATCATTGAAGACCAGATGATCGAAATTCTGAAACATCGATCATCAAAAAAAATGTAGAAAAAAAAAAGTCATCTGTTATGTTTTTGCAGGGGACAAGCACCCCTGCACCCCACATCTCATGCTATTTAAAAATACCAACTCTGAGATCACACTACAGTGAAGAGAATGGTAAATTTCCCATTTTACTCAGTACGGTGATCTGCATTCTGGGTGCTCAGTGTTTCAGAACTTCGATCATTTGGTCTTCAATGTTGTGATGGTCAATGTTCTGAAACTTCGATCATTTGAAGTAGACCATATATATATATATATATATATATATATATATAGATATAGATATAGATATATATATATATATATATATATATATATATATATACACACACACACACACACACACACACACACACACACACACACACACACACAAACAAACACACACATACATATATAGATTTATTGATATTATACATATCTAGAGAGAGAGAGAGATGTATAAATGGGTGTAAATAAATTGTTCTAATGGTAATAATATTAACAAGAATATATTTAAAAAAATATCTATACCTAAAATAGTGGGAGAAACTGAACACATCCAAAACCAATGTTTTTCCAGGGTACATGCATGCCCTTCACCCCCACACCCCTTACTGCTTAAATATGCCATCTCTGAGATTGTGCTACCATGGGGAAAGGGCAAATACCCTTCCATGATATAACATTGAGTTTGTTGATATCTTATGTTTTAGATACTCCCTTTATATATTTATATATTTATTTTTAATTTCCTTCCAAACTTTATTTCATTTATTATTTATTTTGTTTCCATTTTTAATTAGCATGGTGCACTAACACACATGGACCATTTTCAAATAAGGACTGTGAGCATTGTCTGGTTAAGTTAATGTTTCATCTTCAGAAAAATAGACAAATAGAATCTGAGGGAATCTAACTCTGCAATACAGGAAGCAGTGTGTTAACAGCTTGTACAAGTAATCCTCTGCACTGTCAGACACACTTTCAGCTGCATAATTTTTATAGGTATTATAAAGGATGAGACTTAACACAGGCCCAATGTGATATTGGTGGTGAAATCATACTTTCAATGGGTCTACTTTACATGGTCAACTTTTCACAAAGTTGACTTTCATATGACTAAGACAATATAATTGACTTTTGAAAAGCCAACCATGGGGAACCGCTATCTTCATACAGTGCGAAATGGGAAATATTCCCTCTTCCACACTGTAGTGCTATCTCGGAGTTGGTATATTTAAGTTATGGGGGGTGGGGGGAGGGTTTGCCCCCCTGCTAACAGTTTTAAGGTCAGTGTTTGTTAATTTTTTTGTGTTTATTTTACATGGTCGGCTTTCCGAAAGTTGATCATGTGGTCTCGGCCATATGAACGTCGACTTTGTGAAAAGTCTGCCATGTAAAGTAGACCCCTTTCAACGTAGTCAAATCCATTTACTATGGATATATGTATCCTTTGATCTGTAACATGTTTTATTGTTGTTAGCAGCCTACAGCCAACAGACTATTTATCGAATGTCTTCATTAGTCTTTTGTGTCACAGTATGTCATGTCTTTGTCATTTATTCAAAATCCAACTATTCAAAGTCCACATGACATATTCACAGCAGGTGAAAATCAGCAGCTCTGGAAACCACTTTGTCTAAAAATAAATTCAGTGAAAATGAGCAAAACACATCAGTATATATTTGTATGCACTGTATTTTGTTTAGGAGGAAATGATCCCATGTTCTTTATGTAAAATGATACTCCTCACATTATAACCCCAGTTCTGCTTAACATTAAGACTATAACTCTACAGCCCTAAGTCTAAAACTATCTTTAACCATGTGGAAATCTCATTTCCCACACCAATCTCACTTTTAGCTCTAGTTCTAAAAATGATGACTTAAAAACGTAATACACCAGATAAATTAAGTCAGGTAAAATTAAACAGTATCTCATTCACTATAGCTCACAAAAAGAAATTTCTTATTCTATGCAACATCCACACAAGTTACATTTCAGAAAAACTACTCAAACAAAGTACTTGAGACCAAAATCTCTGTGAACAAGTTAAAATAGTAACAGTCAAGTACCTCAGTCATAATGTAAACTACAACATGATTACTGCTGCGAAGCACTGCAACTTAACAATTGCATGATGGAGTCTTAAAGAGCAGAAACTCAAAACTACAAATAAAGCACATGGAAAATAAAGTATTAAAATAAGAAAGTGAAAAAAGGAACAGGAATACAGCAAGCTAAAGACCACTATGTGCAAAGTATAAGAAAACAAATATGCAAAAAAGAAAAGGAATTAGAATACTTTAATTGTATAATAAAATAATGATCAATGTGTGGAGAATTTAAGTAAAAAAAAAAAAGAATAGCTTAGCATGGCCATGTATGGAGGTGGATGGTTTAGTACACTGGTGGTTTAGGTCATTCTGGTGAAAACTTGACATTTAAATCCCATCTGTCCTCAATTAATTTTATAATTCCTCCGAGGTCACTGCTTCTCAGGACAGCAGGAATTTTTCTTTTAAGCAACATCATTTATACTGATCGCACTCTGATCATTTGTACATCACAGCAAATCTGCCTTTTAACAGCCGCACAAATGCTAGTGATGTATGCTGAACTGTAGTCTAATTTTATTATTTAACAATCAGATAATATGGGCTCAGGATATGAGTTTTACTAGGATATGTTCATGTTTGCTGTGCTGGACAGTCAGATTTCACCTTGAACACTAAATGTAAGTAAAGTATAAGCCATACCCTGGCAATATAATTATTTTGATGTTATCCATCTCCAAGTCATTCAAAGAGATTCCATTAGCTTAAACCACTCTTCAGCAATGAGGTTTTAGTTACCAATGCAAAGAGAGCAGTGGCCATATTCTGAGAAATGGAGAGCTATGTAGTTAGGAAAATAAAAAGTGCACATCTTCTCTTCCTCACTAGATTCAGAGAAATCAATTGCTCAATACCTGCTGTTCTCTGATTCAGAAACACTGTACAGTCACAGAGAGAAACACCTCATTAGTGGTTTATTAACATGTTTGTGAACTGAACAGGGCACTGTCAGAGCTGATCATGCAGACTAAGGACTCCACTGCATGCACATGTGTACAAATGCATGATCACACATGAAAACATTCACATCTCCATACGCACACAAACACACAATCACAGACATTCATACAGACACAAATGCATACGACACCCTCTACCAAACTTTCACATACATAAAATGCGCGCACACACACACACACACACACACACACACACACACACACACACACACACGCACAATGTGGAAAACTTAAGAGATAAGGATTCTAGATCACAGTAAGCCTTTTTGAAACCCAGGGCAATTCTTAATTTCACTGACAAGTACTGAAATATATTAAACATAACATTTTCTATATTAGGCACAACATAGCTCACAGTGCAATTAAGTTACAAATATAAATCAGCTAAATAGTGTAAACTCCTAAAAGCAAATAACCTGTAATCTTAACCAACCAAAGCTGAGTCCGTTTCTGAAAATTGCAAACAAACTAGGCATATGTGCACAAACTAAATGTACCTAAGATCACTAAACTCTAGGAAAATCAAGGAACAAAAATTGTCAAGTCTATTAACGTCACTCCCATCTTTGTATATGTTAGTGCTTTTTTTCAGGAAGGAGATCCTAATGAGTTATTAGTGGCCGAATAATACTGCATATTCTGGATTTTCTGGTTACACCATTAAAAATTCTTAACTTTATTGGGTAGTATATCCATCTTGAAAATTGGTGGCACACTGGAGCAGTGGGATGGTGTTGTTGTGTCACAGCAAGAGGTTCTGTCATTCATTTCTCAGCTGGGGAGCTTTGTATGGAGTGTGCATGTCCTCTCTGTGTTCTTATGTGATTTTTCCAAATGTTTTAGTTTCCTTCCACAATCCAATCACATGTATTAGCTGGATCGGACACTCTAATTAGGCCATAGTATCAGACTCCATGTGTGTGAGTGGCATGAAAGAAGAATCACAGCAGGGCTATCCACCCAGTGGTATGAACCTTGGCACTAGATGATTGTTACTGTTTAAATGACACCTTAACTCCATGTGGAAAATATATACAAGGGGTTGTGGATAGATGGATGGATCCATCCTGAGAATTATGACCAAAAAAAAAACACACATAAAAAAGCAGCAAGACATGTTATAGAGTGATAAAGTACTACTTAAGACCCTGATGAGGTATATTCCTACAGCATAACAGGTCCATGGATGACCCAGTGGTAGGAGGTAGGAAAGAGCAGTTGCTGATGGCTTTCCAGTTTCAGGAGCTAGGCGTGGGGAAGGAATGATGATTCAATTTGCTTGCTGCTTGAAACTTTATAGCATGCCCTGCAGACTGTACACAGTAGCAAGATGTTGGTGAGTGTGCATAAACATGTATACATTACAGGGCTGGCATTGTGCATCCTCATTTCAGCAGTAAAGTATTATTCATATTGATAAAGTTAGGCAAGAGACTAATAAAAGTAAAAAAAAAATCTACTCTGTCATCAGGGCATGGTTTTAGCACCATTTTCTTTCCTGACATATGGACTATTGTGTTCCCCACATAAATATGAGTTGAGTAGGTGGAGTCAGACCCTCAGGCTGCAGCCCTAATGGTAGACTTGGTGTGAGATATTGAGAATGACACTGACTGGACCCCTTTCCCTTTTGCTGGTGGAATAATGCCCAATCTGTCAGCTTTATTGAGAGGTTATGCCTGTTTGAGGTGGATGATGGGCAGTACACATGAAGGTAGAAAAAGAAGTAGAAAAAAAACACTGACAATGACTAGAGGAACAACTGTGGCTCACAGAAAAGACCAGTGTACAAGAAAAGTTTATCTCATCTATGTTTGGACATTTGTTTCTAAAACGCAAGGTCATGACATGTGAACCTAACCAGAGCAAGAAGCAAGGAAACAAGAAGGATAGATATATAGATAGATAAATAGATAGATAGATAGATAGATAGATAGATAGATAGATAGATAGATAGATAGATAGATGAATTGGATACAAGGATGCATAAATGGATAAAATAAAATAATGCCCAAGTCTGTTATTTCCTTGTAATGCCCACATTTAAGGGTAAAAATAGGGACATATGTTGTTATTATATGATTTGTTTATATATTATTTTCTTGCAATGGAGGTCCTCCACCTCAACCATAATACTGCTTAATTTTGAAGGCAGTTACCACTGCTCTTGAGGACTATGAACAGTATGCTAGAACACACACACACACACACACACACACACACACACACACACACACACACACACACACACACACACACACACACACACACATACACCTGGAAGAAATGCACTTCTCTTAGGCATTTCTACTGTATGGCACTGGTAAATCTTTTCTTTTGAGATACTATTGCAGATTAATTTAGTGGGTTATGCTGGTGAGCCATTAATAAACCTTATCCTGTACTCCTGAATTTGTTTCTCTCAATATCTACTTGCAAAGGATGTGACTCTGAGGAGGAATTTAACCAGAGAATGCTTTCAGGGCACCTCTGAAATGGGACAGATGTGTCTCGTAGACTCCCCTTAATTAATAAAATACAGTAAATGAAATATTAATTTTATGATCCTGACTTTTGGACATTTGATGCTATTCAATGGTGATCTCTTCAATGTTGCATCATGATCATGCCTTTTGTTTTGTTTTGCCCCTTGTTTTATCTACCAAACAGTTGTTCTTTCTTCATGGAACTGTCTGCCTTTCTTGAGAGACATATGAATGTGATGGCAGGTGTTTTGGTCTTAAAAGTGCATGAGCTAGTAATTTAATAATTTAGCCAGTTCATCATAAAATAAACTAGCATGCTAAAGCTAATAAATAGTTCAAGTTAAAAGTTCAAGTTCAAAGTAAACTGTATTGCCATTTAGGACCACACACATGTAGACTAAATGAAATTCCATGCATCATCTTTTTCTTGAGATTGCATACAGAAGTAAAACAACACATACAAGTAAAAGAACGACACAACTGACATTTACAATCTTACTCCCAGTACCCGTACAAAAGAGCAGAAAAAAGGAATTTCAATACTGGAATACAGAATAAGTATACCCTCCCCTAAGTTATAATAACTGCCCCATTTAAATAAAAGACGCATTACATATTGCACCTTGCCTAAGTTGTCTGTCTAATATTGCACTTGATATGGATAATATAAATAAATATTGCACTTACTTGGCATTTCTAAGATATAAGTTATACAACAGACTATAGATGTTTGTGAGAAAAAAGAATGAACTGACTTAGTTTATGTCCAGTTCAGTGGAACTTATGCCCGAGTTCAAAAGTCTAATCACTGTCAGATAGACACTATTGTTGAATCTGGTAGTCCTGTAATGGATGCTGCAATATCTTCTGCCCAATACCAGATGCTTAAACAGTCTGTGTGCTGGATGTGTGGTGTCATGTATTATTTTGCTGGCCCTTCTAATGCTTCTTGCAGAGTAAAATTGTTGTAATGATGGAAGACTCATACTTTTTCTGCAACCCTCACCACTCTCTATAGTGCCTTCTTTTCTTTAGCTGTACAACTACCAGACCACACTGTAAAGTTGCTGGTGAAGATAATCTCAATAGCACCTCTGTAGAAGGTGGAGAGGATATAAAGCAGAAGCTTAGATTTTATCAGCCTTCTCAAAGAATGGAGGTGTTGGTGCACTTTCTTGACCAACAGGCTGGTGTTACTCAACCACAAGAGATCCTCTGATATGTGTATGCCAAGGAATTGCATACACTTAACCCTCCCTACACTCTCACCATTGATCATGAGCACTGGTGGTTTGTTTTCTTTGTCTTTTTTTTTTTACTCAAATTATTTTTTTTATTTTGAACATGAAATAATGAATAAATGCATTCTTATTACATTATAGTATCATATCACTTAATAAGTTAACTATATACAAATTTACATTCAGCCTGACATATGAAAATTATGAATATCAAGTTATACATAAGTAAATAAACTAAACTTACTAATTAATTATTTCAAGAGGAGATTGTATCCATTTGTAAAGTGTCAATCAATGTTAAAACTTTTTTCCAGGGATTGTTAGATAATGGCATAGGAAACGTTCGTAATTCTTTGTTTTTTACTTCCAATAAAGCCGTCTTCTTCAACAAACACAAAAATTCTTCACTGCTAGGTACAATAGTAGAGCACCATCTTTTAGGCATAGATTTCCTAGCTATAGCTAGTATTGTCCAGAGTGCATAACAATTATGTTTGCTTAAATAAAGACCTTCAGTTATATTCAATAATATTAAAGCTTTGGTCATCACAAATCTGTCTGTAAAAATCACCTGCATAAAGTTGTTAGCATTTTCCCAAAAAAGTCAGATTTTTTTACACTCATAAAACATATGAGATCAATCAGCTTTATCAATCTGTTGACATCTCCAACAAACCCATTATTAGAAGGATTGACTTTTGAAATTTTGTTATTCTCCAATATTGAGAACAAGAGGTCAGTTTTACTGAGAGTAATATGTCTGATTTATTTTCTGGAGTTAATTGAATTAAACATCCTTTATTAATAAATTGCAAATATACAGGTTTGAGTAATGTTTTGTAATTTTTTATTAGATTATATAAGTATGAGGTTCCATTTTCTAGTTTTTCATTATTATATAAGATGCCAAACAATTTGATTATGAATTTAGGTGGAGTTGGAAACAAAGAGTTGTTGATTATCCTACATCAATCCATGGAATATGTCAACACATTCTGAAGTATCAACCATTCATGAGAGTTCAAATTATAAGTTGACATCATATATTGTATATCTAATACTTGTTGATTGTTTATGCGATGCAACCAACAAATCAATTTTCTCTGTTCCCAAGAAATGAACATGTCTCTATGAATTCTATCTGGGAACTTTTTAGTAATACTGAAGGGAATTAATGTTGTGAGCCAAAGCTTTAGATCCATGTTCATATTTATAAATTTTCTAAAGTGGTTAAATAAATGATTCATTAGATTTGTTTTGGTTAGTATAATTGTATTATATTGCAAATTTAGACTCAATGAGTACCATATTATATTATGTTTACCTCCAGTAATAGTATTTTTAAGTAATTTGTTTTCATTTATTATTATAGTTGTGTGTAAAATTTTCCAGTTGTTTGAATAACTGGGATTAATCCATTCAATCACCGTTTTAAGTAGAGTGGCTCTAATGTAAGATTAAATATCTGGAAAATGTATTCCTCCCTGATCCCACTGTCTAATATGATGGGTGTACACAATCTTATTGCTTTTAGTATACCATAAGAACTTTAGAAGTATTGCTGTTATTTTCTTAAGATAGTTTTTTTTCAGGAATTACCATAGTAGTTTGTACTATATACAACATTTTGGGAAGAAGAACCATTTTGATCAGATGTAATCTATCTTCAAACACTATGAATAGGTTATTATATTTGAGCACTAGATTATATGTTGTATCTATGACCCTTTTATAGTTAATATTCATTATATTTTGTGTATTCTCACTCAAAACTATCCCCAGGTATTTTACTGTTGTTAATTGTTCACCTATGATAAGGTTCTTGTGCAATTGTATATCATTTTTTTATTTAATAATAAATATTTAGACTTTTGGTTATTAAAACGAAGTCCTGAGATCTTATGAAATTTGTCTATCAAGATATCTAATTCATCTAAAACTTCTTTTGAGTTCAGTAATGTGAGAAGTATATCATCAGGGAAGAACATAATCTTATAGTTATAGTGTTCAAATATATTTATTCCTTTTATCTTTGGGTTATTTCATATTAAGATAGCCAATACCGCTATAGCTAATGCAAATAAGATGGGTGACATAGGACAGCCCTGTTTAGTCCGTCTTGTAATTTGTGTTGCCTCTAAGGTGAAAGGTCCTATTTAATATAAGCTAAATTATTTTCATAATGTTTTTTAATGATTGTAATAAAAGAGGGATGAAAGGAATATGCTTCAAGAATTTTAAGTAAATAATCCCAATTTAGGGAGTCAAATGCTTTTTCAATATCCACTCCAATTATTAATGCTTCTATATGTTCCTTATTTAAATAACCAATCAAAGTCAACATCCTTTTAATGTTGTCATGTGTGTGTTTGCTTTGAATAAACCCAGCTTGGTCATTAATGATTATTTCATGTAGTTGGTTTTTCATCCTATTTATCAAGATAGACAATGTTTAACAATGAAATTGGCCTATATGAACTATGATAACTAGCTTCTTTATTTTCTTTTAGAATGGGTATGATTAAAGAATATCTCCACGAAGGTGGAATTATTGCATGGGTATGAATTTCAATTAGTGTTTTATGTAGTAATGAGGTTATACTTTTTGGAAATAATTTATAAGTTTCAGAAATTAAGCCATCCATTCCAGGAGACTTACCAGATTTACTTTCTTTAATTCTATCAGCAACTTCTTTGTATGTGATGGTTTTTTGTAGATTCCTTTGTAAGCTTTCAGGGATTGGTTTAATATTAGATATCATATTTTCTAAGCTAAGGTGATTTGTTGTGGTATTTTTGATTTTATAATGATTTGTATAATGACATTTGAAAGCATCTAGTATACCTCCTATTTCTGACACTTTTTTATTTTTTCCTCATGTAAGATATTAATTTGACTTAAATTGATAAATTATGTAGATGCTTTGGAGAAGTTGCATTAAAATTTATCTTTAACTTTCCCATGGCTTTTAGTTTTATGATTTAATATCTCATTAAATCTTTTATTTAAGTAATCTATTATTTCCTTATTTCCAATCAAATTAGTGGATTTCTGGGATTTATACAATGTAAGTTTTTTTGTAGCTCATGTAGTTCTGATTCCCATTCCTTGATTTTATTTTTATACCAACCAATTGCTTTCCCATAAATGTAAGCTTTAAGTTAGTCCCATACCATGACTATGTTCACTTCTGAATTGTAGTTTAAATCTATAAAGAAACTGAGTTCCTTCACTAACCATTGCTTAAATTATTTTATTTTTCTAATGTACGCAGGAATTCTAGATATAGATGCTAGTGGTTTAAAATTTGCTTGCATTTTTAGAATTAATGAGTTATGGTCTGATAGAGGACAAGGGATTATTGAGAAAGAGTTAATTTTTGTTTGAAGGTCTTTAGAGATGTATATTTTATCTATCCTGATTTGGGTGCCAAATCTATAATCTTGGTGAGAGAATAATAATGAGTTATTATTTATAACCTTAAAGGTGTCTATCAATTTTAGAGACTCGGTCTATCTTTTTAATAGTTTTGCAACAGCTGTTAAATGCAGAGATTTTTTATTAGTGGTTTCAGAAGTATCAGTAATACAATTAAAATCCCTTCCTATTATTAAATTGCCTTAAAATATATGTGTAATTTGGTCTAGATGTTTCTTAACTGTTCCCATTCCAATACCAGGAAACCAGTATAGGTTTACTAGTGTCCACAACCTATTATTATACTTCAAGATGACTATAGCTAGGAAACCATCATCGTCCACAACTGTATGTAATACTTCAGCGATTCAGGAATTAATTCTCCATAAAATTGTTACTTCCCTTTTCTTAGTTTTAAACTTGGAGCTTGCTAAGGTCATATAATTACTAGGGTTCCAAATTAAAATATTGTTATTTTTGAATTGAGTTTCCTGAAGAAGAATTATTTGAGCTCTATTTAGTTTTTAAGCATTTTAATAAGCTGGAACTTTTACTTGGACTATTTAAGCCATTAATGTTTAAAGATAATATAGAAAGGTCCATATCAGTTATTTTATAGAAACATTTAAAGTACCATTATACTTTCCTGGATCATCCCCTTTTATATTAGTAAAATAATTAGTTTGTAAACATTTATCGCTTTCAGTAAAGCATATTATTACTAAAGTAGTCAACATATTTAAGCCAGGCTTGAAAAAAATGAATTAACATCATAAAAACTAAAGAAAAAAAGTAAAATTAAACTAGTTAGAACATTAGCCCTATCCACCATGGAATGAAATACATTCCTAGTCCTACAGATAAATACATCTGAAGAACTAACAGTCTAACTTCCTTTTTCCAATCATTAGAGCTCCATATATACACTATTAAATATTAAAAAAGTCTATTGAAATAGTTAATATTATGTTTAAAAACATTCAGTATTAAAAACAAAACTCAATATATACATTAACTTCTATATGATTACCATGTGAACATATTGGCTTATGCACCTTTGTTATACAAGACATTATAGTTGTTCAATTTGCTTGAAATAACATATATTACCATATTATATAAAATAATCATTTGTTTGAAACACATAAATTATTTACATTCATGTACACATATATTCGATACTCTTTACTTCTCGTAGTCAATGAACACTGCTTTAAAAAAGCTGTTCATTAAATCTAACAGGTGCTTTCTAAATTATTTCAAAACAAAGAGATAACTATTAATTACTATCTATCTATATATATATATATATATATATATATATATATATATATATATATATATATATATATATATATATATATATATATATATATATATATAAATATATATATATATATATAAACACAGGTGTTTAATTTCAGCTATGATAGGTTTGCACAGGAAGCTTATGAATTGTCCTTACAAATGACTACAAGATGACAGTACTGTGTATTTGTTTCCGAATATTTATAATATTCTGAATGTTTAGTTTACTTATATGATAAATTTGTTAATTATGTTTTAAACATCCAACTTGTTAAACTTTTTTAGACTTGTTTATAGAATAAAGTAAGTAAAGTTTACTAAACTGCTTCCATAAAATGCGTTTGTGCTTTGAAACTAGAAGTGTATTCATAGCCAATCAAATTCTTCCCCACACGTTGCTATGGAAATAATAAACAGAGTAAATCAACACAATGAGACTATTAAGTTAAATACATAAGTATTTATTAGATAAAACAAACAACCCAGACCAGTTTCAGCCAACAGGCTTTCCTCAGTGGGAAATTAACATAATAGCGGATAAGCAGTGACACACACATATATATATATATATATATATATATATATATATATATATATATATATATATATATATATATATATATATATATATATATATATATATATATATATATATATAGCATGTGTCATCCAATAGGATTCTTCCCAAAGTGATCTTCCCAACATTCAAATTGTTTCCTGTATGTAAAATAAAAAGAGAACATAAAAGTTATACAAAAAATCAACCACACAGTTACTGTCCATTGTGATTAATAAAAATTAAAATAAACATATAATATTCCTATAAATGATCATTTAAACCAGGTGAAAACAAAGCACCCAGTTTAATGATCCAATACTTCTCTTTTTAGTGAGAATAGAATGCCATCCTTGTTTATTAGATCTATCACCAATAATTCTGTCTATGATGCTAAACTGGAATCTGGCTGAGTTGTGTTATATACACTGTCTAAATAGGGCATTGGCCTTCCTCTTGGTTCGTATGTCGCTACGGTGCTCCGACATATGTAATTGGAGTGGTTGTGATGTCTTTCCAGCATAAAATGAACCACATGTACATGTTGCAAGGTATACCACCCAATCACTGTTACAATTGCCAAAGAATTTCATGTCAAAAATTCTATCAGTATTTTTACTTGTGAAATATTTTGATATAAAAATATATGGACATGATGAATAGTGACCACATTGGTAGGTACCCCATAGTTTGTCATCTGTCATGGTTAATTGATGGTGTATTGCTCCAGCTGAGCTGACACTTTTATAATGTGAAAAAAATGACCCAAGTGTCCTCCCTCTCCTGTATCCATACTTACATGTATCACCAATCCAGGGTATAAGCTCTTCATTGGCAGTAAGAATGTTCCAGTGTTTGGACATAACATTCCTAATTAGGTTGATGTTGCATTCAAATGTTGTGATAAATCAGATAGATTCATCCTGTTCAGTCTGAGTCTTGTCACGGTATCTAAGAAGGGAAGTTCTAGTGGAACTGATAGCAGTTTGTTGGGCACCCCAGATGTCAGGCTCCTTGTAACCCTTAGCTCTGAACCTGTTGGCCAGATCCTGTTGGGATTCTTCATAGTCATTGTCTGAGGAAGAAATTCTGCAAATCTGGAGGAACTCAGATTTGGGTATATTTTGGATGATGTGTTTTGGATGCATGCTCGTTGAATGTAGTAGATTGTTATACTGGGGTATTTGTGAAAAGTTTTACTTTGTAAAGTGTCATCTGGATTTCTGGTTATGGTCACATCCAGAAAGTTAATTTGATTTTTGTCATGAGTAGAAGTAAATTCAATACCCCGTTTGTTCTTATTTGGATATAATACAAAGTCTGCCAAATATTCCTCATCAGAACACCAAACCAACCAACAATCATCCAAATATCGGCGCCAAATATCAAGTTCCTCAAGATATAAGTTATGTGCGGAGTCATAAATAAGATGTTCCTCAATGTATCCCATAAATAGGTCTGCATATATGGAAGTAAAAGACGCTTTGAGCTGCCAATAGCATTCTCCCTGAAAATAAAAAACATTTTTGTTGAGAACATGTTCAGCCATGCAGACCAAAAGTGTGTTAAAGCCTATGGGATAGAGTTGGGCTCTCTCTAACCAAAACTTAAGGGCTTCCAATCCAGCCCAATGTGGTATATTGGTGTATAGAGCCTTGACATTCAGGGTGCAGAGTAGCCAATCAGGTTCTAGTTGATTGTCAGCAATAATATGTAAAAATTGTGTGGTGTCCTGTATTCTGGCATGAATAATGGCTTAGTAGTGGTTTAAGATACAATGTGAGAAACTCAGATAATAGTTCCGTCAATTAACCCATTCCAGATACATTAGGTCTTCCAGGAGGTTTGTTATGGCATTTGTGTATCTTGGGTAGCAGGTACAGTGTTTGACACCATCAAAAATGTTAGATTTATGGTTATCGGATATAAACATAGTAGGAATTATAAAAAAAACACCCAGATCCATATTAAAGGGGTCTCATACGTACAGCAGTACATCAGCAGATGATTCCTCCACTACAGACATCGACGGGACTAACACCGGGGAATGCCCGGTCCCCAAATAATCAAAGAGTCAGACCCACCCTTTAAACACATTAGGAGGAGGGGTGGGAGAAACCATAGAAGGTACAAAGATCGACACAATCGAGGGTCTCATAAAAACACTTATGAGACAATAGATGTTAACATTTTGAACATTTCTTAAACTGTTTTAACAGAGGATCAAAAGAAAGTGTTGAATAAAGGTCTGAACTTTGTTCCTGGGTTTTTTGTCGATGAATCTGACATAGTTAATGATATTAACGATTTTTGCCACCGGATTAACCTCAAACTTTTCTTTGGATCCAGGTCTGATTCTCAAAGATCTAATGAATTCAAACACATCTGATGGTCCAGGATCCACAAAAACAAACACTGTACCTGCTACCAAGATACACAAATGCCTTAACAAACCTTTTATTTTCAGGGAGAATGCTATTGGCAGCTCAAAGGTACCACTATGGAAGTGTCTTTTGCTCCCATATATGCAGACCTATTTATGGGATACATTGAGGAACATCTTATTTATGACTCCGCACATAACTTATATCTTGAGGAACTTGATATTTGGCGCCGATATTTGGATGATTGTTGGTTGGTTTGGCTTTCTGATGAAAAATATTTGGCAGAATTTGTATTATACCTAAATCAGAACAAATGGGGTATTGAATTTACTTCTACTCATGATAAAAATCAAATTAACTTTCTGGATGTGACCATAACAAGAAATCCAGATGACACTTTACAAAGTAAAACTTTTCACAAATACCCCCAGTATAACAATCTACTACATGCAACGAGCATGCATCCAAACCACATCATCCGAAATATACCCAAATCTCAGTTCCTCCGGATTCACAGAATTTGTTCCTCAGACAATGACTATGAAGAATCCCAACAGGATCTGGCCAACAGGTTCAGAGCTAGGGGTTACAAGGAGCCTGACATCTGGGGTGCCCAACAAACTGCTATCAGTTCCACTAGAACTTCCCTTCTTAGATACCGTGACAAGACTCAGACTGAACAGGATGAATCTATCTGATTTATCACAACATTTGGATGCAACATCAACCTAATTAGGAATGTTATGTCCAAACACTGGAACATTCTTACTGCCAATGAGGAGCTTATACCCTGGATTGGTGATACATGTAAGTATGGATACAGGAGAGGGAGGACACTTGGGTATTTTTTTTACATTATAAAAGGATCAGTTCAGCTGGAGCAATACACCATCAATTAACCATGATAGGTGACAAACTATGGGGTACCTACCAGTGTGGTCACTGTTCATCATGTCTATATATTTTTATATCAAAATATTTCACCAGTAAAAATACTGATAGAATTTTTGACATGAAATTCTTTGGCAATTGTAACAGTGATTGGGTGGTATACCTTGCAACATGTACATGTGGTTCATTTTATGTTGGACAGACATCACAACCACTCCGATTACGTATGTCGGAGCACCGTAGTGACATACGAACCAAGAGGGAGACCAATGCCCTATTTAGACACTGTATACAACACAACTATGCCAGATTCCAGTTTAGCATCATAGACAGAATTCTTGGTGATAGATCTAATAAACAAGGATGACATTCTATTCTCACTAAAAAGAGAAGTATTGGATCATTAAACTGGGTGCTTTGTTTTCACCTGGTTTAAATGATCATTTATAAGAATATTATATGTTTATTTTAATTTTATTAATCACAATGGACAGTAACTGTGTGGTTGATTTTTTGTATAACTGTTATATTCTCTTTTTATTTTCCATACATGAAATAATTTGAAAGTTGGGAAGATCACTTTGGGAAGAATCCTATTGGATGACTCATGCTTCCCACTGAGGAAAGCCTGTTGGCTGAAACTGGTCTGGGTTGTTTGTTATATCTAATAAATGCTTATGTATTTAACTTAATAGCCTCATTTTGTTGATTTACCCTGCAGTTGGTGCTGGCAATTTTGTCTACTTATGCTGTTTCTTGCCTTGCAACTGGGTCCTACTTGCAGAGGCTTTACTTCTTTGACGATAATAATAAACAGACCAATAGTTGGAGAAAAGAAAAAAAAAACTGCTAAGAGCATATGTCACTCGTGAGACCTGTAGTCTTAAACTCTTCATTTTAATTTCACGAGCTATTTCCCCACTCAAATATCTCACTAACAAAATTCAATCAGCTATCTATCAGCCCTGTTTGTTCTTCTCGAACTCTAACAGTAAGTTCAAGCATTCCCATCACCAAGCAGACTCCGTATACCCTACGGGACAAGTCAACATCCCCTCTCCCAAACAGAACATATACAGTATTGCGACCAAAGCAACTGGGCCATGACAATCTTAAATCAAACCACAAGACATCAACACCTTTACTATGATAGTATATTCAACTTCTTTTCCCAAAAACAGGAAAAGTGTTTTATTCAAATCCACTAATCTCCATGAAAGCACATCTTAACATCAGCCATATATTAGCTTCCGCTGCACTCACCCACAGAATATCTCCCCAGACCAATGTTGGCCATTCCCTAGGAATCCAGTTCCATATCATCAGCGGAGCACAAAACGGCCATTGTTCAGTCACAATCAGAGTTGTCCCAACAATAACCAGAGCCAGCATTAGAAATACTGCGTTAATAAGCATCTCCTTGAAATGAGTGAAGAATCATAACGAACTCCCCTTCAATACGTCATTCACTCCGTATACCATTGAAACTACCCTGCGTCACCATAACAATAAGCAACATTTCCTGCTTGTATTACTTAAACTAAGAACTGAAATGATTAGTAGTCTTTCTAGACTTATCAGATATACTTTCTACTGTAACATTATATTGTAATAAATAGTTATTCTGGATTTAAAGGCAAATAACAACTAATGATTAGGGTTTATTTCAGCCAAAGTATATTTTTATAGGAATTTAATAACGTAATAATTAGTAGGAAAGTAAGGATGTGACTAACAATCAATCAAGTATACAGGAATACAAAGCAGATTTATTAACTTGATATTGCTGGATTACATTAGTAACTTTACAGATTAGCACTTTTTTAATATATATTTATATGCAGAGAAGGGGGGAAAAAAGAAAAAAATGAATAAAGAAACAGAGGCAAGAGAAACACAGACAAGACATGAAATAGTGGGGAAAGATAAAGAAATATCAGAATGAAATTATTTATATCTATTATATAACTAAAATTGTAACTCATTAATAAAAAGATATAGAAAACATACATTTCCTGTATATGTGTAGTTTAAATATACATGAATTTAAAAGATTTGCATATATTAAGTCCTTTTAAAAGTTTTAGTGATTATTTTATAGTTGATGCTTTGAGAGATTTTATAGTTGTAGATACTTTAGATTCAGTTTTCTGCTTTTTCTTTTTAACATCAGTTGAACCATTTTTATCAGTGGATCTCTTCAGGGACAAGGATGCCCATTCCATATCTTCCAAGATGGTTATGATGTGACTGTTTTTTATGAATTGTAGGGCCTCTTCCAGAGTGCTGAAGGTTCTCATCTCACTTAGGTGCAGTATTTTTATTTTTGCAGGGAAGGCTATTTGCACTTTAATATTGTTCTGCTTTAAAGTTTTTATTAGTGGCCATACCTTTTTCCTTTGTTCCAGTACTTTAGTGGAATAGTCATTATCAAATATTATTAGATTCTGGTTATATTTTATGGGACGTTTCCTCCAAGTTGTCTTTAACACCAGCTCTTTATCTATAAAAGGCATACATTTTATTATAATTGATCTTGGAGGCACAGAAGATGGCGATGTGGTTGATGCTAAAGTTTTATTCCCCAAAGCACAATGCAACCTTTCTATGCCAAAGGAGAAGCCTTCTTCGAGATGTAGAACCTCTGGTATCCGTATGTTTAGAAAAGATATAATGTTCCCTCCCTCCTTCTGTTTTCTCAGGCAAGCCGAAGATCCTGATATTAGACCTTCTCTCTCTATTTTCAAGGTCGTCTAATTCAAGAGCCAGGTGTTCTGCTTCAGGAGATACTCTGTGTTTCCTCTTCCTTGAGCCTGCCGTCAATGTCAGTCAAAGAAGTTTCAATGGCTGTTAACTTTGACTGATGTTGCTGAAGTATTTCTTGGAAGACTTCTGTTTGTTTCTGAGAGTTCTCTTTTAAGTTCTGCAAATTAATCTTAAAGTCATCCATTTTAGTTGATAACTCTTGTAGTGTGGTAGTCACCAGCTGCAGTTCCTTTTTTATAGCCAAGTCTGAATGAGGATTCTTCAGATTACTCATCTTTCCAGTTGCTGTGAATATACTTCTGAGTAATTTGGCAGGAAATGTCTTATAAAAATTCTCCAAAATTTGTATTTAGTTACTTTACAACAAGACTATTAACTAAATATTTAACATATTTTTGTTAGAAATAGATAATTTAATTTCCTGAATTTTGATACTTGTTTATGGAGCACCAAAAAAGTGCTGCTTTCAGTTAGCCATTCAGGCTCCACCCCCTGTTTTCTTTTTCTTGAAGTCAATGATAATCTTTTTCATTTTGCTTACATTCAGGTTAAGGTTGTTCCCCTCACACTAGCTGATCGGAGATGCCACCTCCTCTCTATATGCCCTTTCATCCTCCTTAGAGATAAGTTCAATGACTGTGCTATCATCAGCAAACTTGATGATGTAGTTGGACTTGTGCTTTGCATAGCAGACGTGGGTCAAGATGGTGAAAAATAGTGGATTAAGAACACATCCTTGTGGAACTCCAATGTTAATCTTGATGCACTTTGATGTGTTCTTACCCAAACTCACTCTGTGTGGCCTCTCAATCAGAAAGTCCAGGATCCAATTACAGAGATGTTTACTGACTCCTATATATGCCAGTTTTTCTATCAGCTGCATTGGTGTTGAACTGAAATCTATGAACAGCATCCTCACATAGTTGTCATTACCCTCAAGATGTTCAAGGAAGCTCTGTAGCACTAATGAAATGGTATCAGCCGTGTATCTGTTGGTTCTGTAAGCAAACTGCAGAGGGTCAAAATCAGGAGGCAGACTCGATGACAAATGCCTTTTGATCAGCTGCTCAAAACATTTCTTAACAGTGGATGTCAGAGCAACTGGTCTGTAGTCATTAAGGCAGGAGGTGTAACTTTTCTTAAGCAAAGGAATGATGTTTGTTTCCTTGTAGCATGAGGGTACTTTCATCATGGCAAGAGAGGTGTTAAATATCTGTATGAGTACTTTGCACAGTTGACCAGCACAGCCTTCTAACACCTTGCCCAGTATGTTGTCTGGGCCAGCAGCCTTCCTTGGGTTCACCTTCCATAGCTCTCTTCTCACCACTTCTCTACTGAGTTTGAGCACAGCATCCTTCTCATCAGTGGGTTGCTTTAGTGCCAACTTCATGTTTCTCTCCTCAAATCTTCCAAAGAAGGTATTCAAACTATCCATGAATTTGATGGTATCCTCACACTGTGCTGACCTGATTTTGTAGTCAGTGATCTCCTCTATGCATGGCCATAATCTCCTTGCATCCCCTCATGCCAACAAAGTGGCTCTGCACCCTTCTGCAGTACTCCCTCTTAGCCTCCTTTATACCTCTCCTCAGATTGCCTCTTGCTTTCCTTAGGGCTGCTTTGCCTTTAGCCCTGTAAGCTGCATTTCTTGCCTTCAGAAGCCCATATACCTTGGGGGTGAGCCATGGCTTCTGGCTAGCTCTGACAGTGATGCTCGTAGTGTTAATTACTTCATGAATACAGTTTGAAATGTATGACATCACAACCTCTGTGTTTTCACCTGTGTTCAGATATTGATTAACTGCAATTGCCTCCTTGAACATACCCCAGTTTGTTCTTTCATAGCAGTCTCGGAGGGTATCCGTGGCTCTCTTTGATCAGACCTTGATTTGTTTCTTCGTGAGTTTCTCTCTAATCAGTGCCGGTTTGTAGGCTGATGATAGCAAGATGGTGTAATAGTCAGAGTTTCCCATTTGTGGAAGTTGCACTGCCTTGTAGGCTTTCTTTAAGTGTGTATATACCTTGTACAGGATATTATCAACCCTATCTGGAATGTCCGCCACTAACAGCACATACGATTGCAGATAATAAAGATTCTTTCCTTTTAACACACTTTCTTTATTGGTGTTTTTTTCCTTCCTCAGAAAAACAGCAGACAACAAACGTTACAGTGACAGCGTTCAGCCCTTACTTTTAAAAAAACCACAAGGCATCATGTGATGCTAAATGGAAGAACATTCCAATTCAATTATTACTTAATTACTTAAATTAAAAGTCCCAATAAATCAAAAATAAATGTTATAACTAAGCACAATGCTCACAACATTCCATATTAATGCATCACAGGAAAATCATCACTCAAAATATCCTCATAAAAAATCACTAATAATATTAACCTAAGATATGACCACATAAAAAACATTAAAAATAAAACATAAGTAACACTATTTAATATACTAAAAATGAATGATATGCCCCTTTAAAATATATATAAGTGAGCAGCCATTCTATTATTTTAAAATAGAGCCATTATAGTAAACTAATATTCTTCATAATTACATGAATAAATATATGGCCATTTAACCGCATTAACCTTAAAAAATGCATTTAACCAAGTTATCAACAACTAGTCCTTTGATCAACTAGAAAAATATATATAGAGAAATATAATTAATCAATTAGACAATTAGACAGCAAATTGATGAACCTAAACAAAGATAGCTGCATTCTAGGTAATCACCAATACTGTGCCACTAAATCATTGAACAAGAAGACTGGTGGATGAAGTTTTTGAAGAAGTTGAGTACAAACGTAGAATGGGACAATTTAGTCCCATTTTGTCATCTCACCATTATGTCAATCAAATTGACGAATTGGGAGACACTGGTTTCATCAAGGTTAACTGTAGTCAAAAGGATAACAGCCTTAGGTTCCTATGTACTTTTTCCACAGATCATTATTTTATAAAAGAAATTTTAAATAAAAATTGGATGCTCCTTGCAAATGACAAACAAGTTCAAAGAATCTATTACTTATAGGCGGTCAAAGTGAAAATAAATTGAAAGGTTTCAGAAATGGGATGAGCAAGTGCGGTAGCTGTGGTCAATGTAAATTTATTAAAGAAGGAACTAGTACTGTAATTAACAACATTAAGTACAAAATCATAGGTAAATTCAATTGTAATACCAGAGCTATAGTTACATAGAAAAATTAAAACAGCGCATTTATGAGCACTATTATGCAGTTGCAAAGGAGATACCATGCCATATCTTGGAATTTCCAAATCATAAGTTTGTCTTTATGGTCTTGAAGAAGGTGGAAGACGCTTCCTATGTAGGACCTTGGCAAATTTTTTTGGAAATACAAGAGTTATATTGGCAAATTAGAACTGGGGCTACATTTTCCCCAGGTCTCAATGACCACGTCTCTATTACATGTGTTTTGAAAAGGCTAGCTATTAATAGATAAACTGATATTGTCATGTATAAATAATATAGTGGCGATGTCTTGTGTTAAAGGAAATTAACATTGTTACTCATATTTACTGTTCTGTTCAATGATTTAGTGGCACAGTATTGGTGATTACCTAGAATGCAGCTATCTTTGTTTAGTTTCATCAATTTGCTGTCTAATTGTCTAATTGATTAATTATATTTCTCTATATATATTT
This sequence comes from Protopterus annectens, assembly GCF_019279795.1. Taxonomy (NCBI): domain Eukaryota; kingdom Metazoa; phylum Chordata; order Ceratodontiformes; family Protopteridae; genus Protopterus; species Protopterus annectens. The sequence goes on from NC_056745.1 coordinate 789,277,615, forward strand.
TTCTAGTTGATCAAAGGACTAGTTGTTGATAACTTGGTTAAATGCATTTTTTAAGGTTAATGCGGTTAAATGGCCATATATTTATTCATGTAATTATGAAGAATATTAGTTTACTATAATGGCTCTATTTTAAAATAATAGAATGGTTGCTCACTTATATATATTTTAAAGGGGCATATCATTCATTTTTAGTATATTAAATAGTGTTACTTATGTTTTATTTTTAATGTTTTTTATGTGGTCATATCTTAGGTTAATATTATTAGTGATTTTTTATGAGGATATTTTGAGTGATGATTTTCCTGTGATGCATTAATATGGAATGTTGTGAGCATTGTGCTTAGTTATAACATTTATTTTGATTTATTGGGACTTTTAATTTAAGTAATTAAGTAATAATTGAATTGGAATGTTCTTCCATTTAGCATCACATGATGCCTGTCACTGTAATGTTTGTTGTCTGCTGTTTTTCTGAGGAAGGAAACGGCATCTCCCTCCAAAAAAAAATAAAAAAAGTGTGTGTTAAAAAAGAATCTTTATTATCTGTGTTCTTCAACTCGCTTCTTGTTCTTTAACAGTTTGTGTAGCTTTTTTGTCACACTATCTGGAATGTCCACATACTGATGGTAGTGTGGGAGTACTTCTTTCAGATCTGCCTTATTAAAAGCCAATGCTTTGGAATACAAAATAAGAATAAGCAAGTCAAAGTTTCAGAAAATGCCCAGACATTTTCTGTTGTGCAGATGATCAAAAGTTTTAATAACTTATGACATGGGTAGGGTGCAATGATGGATTTTACTAGCACCTTAAGTCCAGATTACAGTCTGCAATAATATATAGTTCAAGTGCTGGATAACAGGATTCTGTAACTTAATAATAATAATGATGTTGATGATTATGATTTCTGAAACAAGGCTTTAAAATCTGTAACTGAAACTCAGTTTAACTAATTTATACAGTTGATTGTCTGTTTTCCTTATTTTCCGTGGTGAGCATTTATATTAGAAACAGCTGAGAGAATAGGAAAATCAAATACATAAAAGTAAAAACACGGCATCAATACCATAATGTAAAGTATTGACCCACCACATTGCTTCTGATGTTCTTAACTAACAGTCACTGCATTTGCAGTGATTTCTAACATGTAAATAATAAATGGCTAATAGCTATTTACTTATAACCACAAAGCAGCACTAATAGCAAAGATTAAGGAAATCCATGAGCTTAGGGAGCAATATAAATATATAGCACAGTTGTCTAAAAGCTCTAGTAGTAGATTCCCATTAGCAGCCACTGATGTATAAACACTGTCATGTTGTTTAAAAGCAGTGTTATTCAATGATGCTTTGTAAGAACTTAACATGAATATTTATACCTAACAATAAACTTATAGCAAAGAGTGAAACATTGAATATCACACACATACAATTCTGCTATCCATTTCTTATAGCTATTGTGCATGTTTTCGGCCAGTTCCGTGATAATTTCTGTATTAGCATGGAGATTGTCCCTTGTATGTAGAGAGAGCTAATTTTATTTATTTATTTGTTTTAACATTTGTTAACTGGGGTATGTCCGAATGAACATGTGCCCTTTTTCAACGGGGGCCAGGGGAGAATATCTCTATACAGAACAAATATTATTCAGAGGTACCACAAAATACAGTAAACTTCAGTAACATGAGGTAAAATATAGGAGTAACTATAGGTGTACTTCATCACTGCATGCAGTAAACATCAAGTACAGTTAATGTATGCATAGATGATCAGTGATTAAGGTTTCTTTGTGCCACCTGCTGAGTCACTTTTGACCAACTTCAGGAAAATGACTCAGCAAATGTGCCAAACAAGCTTATCAATCAGCAAGGCAGAGACATCAAAATAAAAAAAGTCATCAATGATGTCAGCATCAATCTGCTCACCAGGTCTACGTTTAAAGATGCAGAACCCGCTATAGAAGTGAAAACAGCAGGCTCAGATGAAGTCGCAGCAGATATGATCAAAAGGTTATGGGAAGTAGCTGTTACATTTCATCTGAGAGTACTCATAATAAGGAGATAAACGCATATCCCAAATGACTGTTCAATAAGCATTCTAGTGCCATTGTTGAACAGTGAAGGAGGCAGTCACAACTGTGGAGAGTACAGACGTGTCACCCTTCCAGAAAAATGCATGAAAGTGCTAAAAACCATGATTGACAATCAAATATACCAAGTAGTAAAAAGTAAAATGGGAGCTCAGCTAAAGATGACCTGATGTTTGCAATGAGACAGATAGTGGAAAAGAAGCTTGATATGAGGAAAAAGTCCAAATGGACATTCCTGTAACTGTAGAAAGCATATGACAGGGTCTCAAGAAAGCTAATTCAATTGTTCAAAGTCCTGGAAACAATGGAAGAATTAGTGCAGGTTATGTACAAGGATCTAATGGCACAAATGTGAACAATGTGCTGTTCATACTAGTCACTGACTGCATTAGCAATCATGTTGTAGGGGACAGATCAACAAAATGGTTGTATGCAGACAATCTAGTACTACAAACAAACTGTGAACTGGAACTTCAACAGATGATAAGGAAATGGAATAAAAAACACTGAAGTCACATGGGATCATAGTTCTCAACCAGCAGACACTGAAATCAGGAAAAAGGGCCCTTGAAACGCAGGGATGTAGAGCCCAAAATATGGCATCTAATTAGCATTACATTTGAATACCAAACAGCACCTGACCCCACCCACTTCCAGTAGGAATGTGGGATAATAAACAGAAACACATGCTTAAGAGACAGACATGTAAAATTCTACCACCCAAGGACATTTGATTTTACTTCTGTAAAAGAGAAATGTATTATGTGCATTCTTTTTGTTTAATTTATTGGTGCATCTAGTATGTTGGTCATATAATGCAGTTTTCCTGTGTATCATACAGCTCTTTCAAAATCATATGTGATGAGGGGTAATTTAAAAAATAGTGAAAAGGGGTAAATCAATCCTAAAAATGGGGACATAGCTCCAAAAATAGGATCATCACATAGAAGGAGTAAATCAAGCTTAAATATAGTAATGATCCTCCAAAATAGGGACATCTGGAAGGCCTGCATGCAATTAAAAATCAGTAAAGATAAGTCACTCTTGTCAGGAAATGGAGGAGAATCAGAAACCTGTGCTGGAAGAAAAATTGTGGAAAAGTTTAAAGTGTGAAATATTTGGGAGTGGTGGCTGAAGAGAAATGAATGATGAGCAGGTCAAAGGTAATATCAGAGTACAGCAGCCGATTGGTACAGAGAACCAGCGGCACTTTGCGAGAGAATGATACCAAAGAAGAGGAAGACTAAGATGTACAGAACAGCGATGCGACCAGTATTTCCATATGGCACAGAAACAAAACCTGGGCAGTGAAGGCAGACAAGCTAAGAAAGCTAGACGTGATGGAGATGAAGTGCTGAAGACAGGTAGGTAGATGTGCACTGTGGGACAGATGGAAGAATGAGGATATCAGAGAAAAAAGTAGCTCCAATTGCAGAGAAAGTCAAACAGAACAGATTACAGTGGCTCTTTGATGTGCAGGGAAGCAGGTAATGATCACATGAAGAAGACTTGTGAGAATGTGTTTTTTTTTTTTTTTATCATAAAGACCCTTTCAATACAACAACAATGGTAACAATAATTAAAAATGATGATGATTATTATGAACTTTCCAGGGGAGCTGTTAAATGCCACTGTAGCAATGACATAGCTGCAGAAAAATCATATTTCTGAAATAAGCATATTCACAATGAATGTCAACAATTTGCATATGCACACATTTCCTTTACATTGCTTAACAGCCTTTCTCCATATTTCAGTGTACACATTGTCTCCCCAAATCTTTTCCTAAAGCCTTAACATTTTCCATCCTAAATGTACTTCCTCACCCTGTTCTCCTGTTGAAAATAACATGTTCTCTTTATTAAAAGTTCTAATAGCTTCTTTAACATCATTTTCTACCCACTTATTTGCATGCACTGCTATCCCGTCAACTGTACATGCCAATACCAGAGGGAATGATATACATGCACCTTCCTACAAATTCCATTCCTATTTTTATTTTTATCTAAACTGTCCTATCAATGAATACATTAAAATGGGTGTCTCATTGAAAGTTTTTACTTAATGCATATCCTGTTGCCTACCTTTGTTAGAATGTATCCATCCACTATTGGCATGATACAAATATTGGATATTCTGTGAAAAACCAAACATTAAATTTCCTTTCTTACAAGCTAGCACTAGCACACCACCTGTAATATTATACTCTGTCCTGTAAAATGCAAGCGAATCAACAGCAAAACTGTACTTTCTGCTTTCTATCCATATGCCCAACTTCCTTAACTATATGTACTTTTTTTAATTAACCTTAATTTTTTTAGTCCTAATTTCTTGCAGCTTACATACCATTCATGTCACCACATCACCTGCCAAATAGTTTCATAAATGTTTGTAATCTGTGGACATTAAAACAATAGGTCTTCATTTGTGCAATATTTCCCTCTCCTCTTTCTTCAAGTGGGAGCTCACACAGCGTCAGACCCTTTCCTTGCCATATTATGGAAATAACCTTAGCACCATTATCCTGTCTAATGACAACAAAGTCTTTCTGAACCATACTCAAGAATGACAGCAGAGTCAGTTTGGAAAGGAAATTCATTTAATAATAAGGTATTTATTTAAATAGCTTAATATATGACTGTTTAGCACAGCGTAATGCAGTAGCTGTTTGGCTAAAGAAAACATTAAGGATGAATTGCATACTCTTCACTCTTTTTAATTTCTTCAAATCTTTTGGGTTTCTAATATCATGATGGGAATGAACTCTATTCCTAAGTCAAAGTATGATTAAAGGTCATGAAATTAGTATTGTTTCACTCTTTGATGTTAGCCAAAAGTGCTCTTCACAGCACCCACAATGTGCCCAGTAATGACTTCTTTTGCAATTCACAAAGGGTTACATGGATTGGTAACATACCTAAATACAATTGCAGATTCCTTTTTATAAGACCCATTGCTCCTCTTACTATTGGAATTGTCTGGGTATCTTTCTTCCACATTGCTCTCGTTTTTGCCTGCAGATCCTGATATTTTATGACTTTGTGTCTCTCTGTATGCAAGACACAGTAGTCACTGGGCGTAGCGATTTCAATGATCAATGCTACTTTTGTCTTCTTTTCTGGGACCACAATATCTGGTTTTCTATCATCTTCCTTTTGAACTGTTGGTAATGGGAGATCCCATGTGGTATAAATTTCATCATTTTCTATGATGCTTTGTGGCTCATGTTTACAATGTTTTTCAGCCACTTCAGTATCATAATGTTTGCACAATCCTCAGTGCAACAGTCTTGCCACATTATTATGCCTTTCAGTATACAGTCCTGCTGCCATTAGTATGTCACAACTAGCAATAAGGTGTGTGACAGTTTCCAATTCAGTTTTACAAAACCTACATTTGTCTGTTTCTCCCACTTATTCAATGGACTTTGTATACCAACGTGTACGTAGCCCACTGTTTTAGGCTGCCAGTATTAACTTTTCATCTTTTGGTTTGAATTTGCCTTTCCTTAACCATTATTGTGTTTGTTTCTCATCAACATGAGTTTCTTACAGAAGTTTTCTATACCTGCAACTATATTTATGCTTTTTCCACATTTCTTCCTTCTCATCTGGTCCTTCACCTTATATTCTTTCTTTTGTTTTTTGGCACATTCAGTTGCTGCCTGATTTTCATCTACTTCTGGTTTGGTTTCCATTCCTGCTTGACGCCAATATGTTTCTGCTAAATTAAATTGAGATTTCATCTTAGATTTACTCTCCTTATGTTACAAAACTTTCACTACATTTGGGTCTTGTGAGGTCAGCAGATATGTGTGGAGTCCCACAACTGCGTATCTATACATGTAAACAATTTCAAGTAGGCCCATCCCTCCTTCTGGGAATATATAATCTTGGTATACACTGATTTTTATAAATCATTTGGTGAGCATGAAGCATCCTTCTTGTTTTCCTATCTAATCTATCCAACATGTTTCGGGGTAAGTCAATCACTCTAAAACTATAAGTTAGGACAGGAAGAACAAATTGGTTTATAGCTTGGATTTTGTTTCTAGATGTTAACGTTTTTTTCAGAATTAATTTAAGTCTTCTAAAGTATTCCTTACTAATTTTTATTCGCATTTGTTCATGTTTTATTGCTGATCCTTCATCAGTTCCCAAGTATTTATACACTCCCTCTTGCTCCAATTCTTTTATATTACATTCTTCTCCCAAACTGATGTCTTCCTGGTGCTGCAGTTTTCCTGCTTTAAATGTTGCTTTTGCACACTTATCAAGACCAAATGACATTCTTATATCATCTGAAAAAGTCTTGACAACCTGCAGCTGTGCTTGCAGTTCCTCATCTGATGAGCTATACAGTTTTAAATCACAGACAAATAGAAGATGAAAAGTCTTTAGACTTGGTTGTTTTCTAGGAGCCAAATTGTAGCCATGGCCTAAGCTGTTAAGTAAACAGCTGAATGGGTTAATGGCAAGGCAGAATAACAACGGTGACAGTCAACCTGGAATATCTCCTTTGAATTTTTATCCCTGGGATAATATTTTGTCCTTTATCATGGCTTAATTGTAAAGTGGTCTGCCACTGTTTCATGGTCACTGTACTGTAGTCAATCAGTGTAGGGTGTATCTTATACATTTTAAGCATTCTTTCATCCTTGAATGTGGGATACTATCAAATGCCTTTTTATAGTCAATCCATGCCATACTTAAATTCTTCCCCTTTTTACAGTTCATCAGTATGACTTTATTTAACAACAAATGATCCTTTGTTCCATATGACTTCTTTTATTGCCCTTTTGTTCTACTGCCATAATTGAGTTTTCTTCTAAATGACTATAAACTCTGTCCGCATCATTTCCCATGTGTAGTTTATATGTCATTGGAAGGCAAGTTATTGGTGTATAATTTTTAGGGTAGCTTGCAGGGTCACTCTTAAGTAGGAGCATTGTTTTGCCTGTTGTTAGCCAGGTTCATGTCTGTTTGAGGTGCGCATATAAATAGTTCTTACTCATGGCTAAATCTTCGTGCAAAGATGTTAATACTTTTAACCTGAAGTTAAGTACTGCATCTAGGCCTGGAGTTTTCCAAATGGAGGCTCTTCTTAACTTTGTTTCAGTCTCTCTGGCTATTACTTCATTCCATTTCATATCATTTCATATCATGTACCTTTAAGCATCTTACAGCCGGATTCACGAAGGTTTGCACGGAGTCTAAGAGTAGAGTAAGACTCCATGCAGCCAACATGTCTGCCGAGCGATTCAGGAACAGCCGGCAGGGGTGTGCAAGAGAGCTCTTAAAACTCCTCTTACATGGACAGGGCTAGGATATGCAAATTACCTCATTTGCTGCAGAAAGTTATGCAAATGAGGTAAATTTGCGATCCAGGAAACCCTAACCTGTCCGAGTAAGAGTAGTGTTATGTGCAGAAATGTACTCGGTTGTCAACTGAGTACCGTTCTGCAAATAGCAAAACGGAGCTGTGACAGCTCCAAATAAAGGATGCATCCAGTTGAGAAAGCATGCCAATGGCCAAATATACAGCCATTGGCAATTCTACCCGTTGCAAAAAAAAAAAATTATATTTTTTTTACCTCAATCTCCAAAGTTTAAGCATAGCGCAGCGCCGCACAAACGTGCTGTGCTGTACCCCCCCCCCAAAAAAAATAAAATACAAAAATAGGTATATTATTATAAATATACATCTGACATGCAAGTGAATGGCAGGCTGAAGACAACATGGCTACTGAGTAGAGGTTGCTAAGGGGGGGGAAGCTCAGTCTAAGAGATGCAACCAAGCATTAGTAGGCAATCTTATGCAAATGAGGGTAAGGATAGTGAATCCCAATTTCACATAGCAACTAAGCAAAGTCTGTGGAGTGTAAGAGTAGGATAAGGGGAGTATCAGAGTAGAAGATAGGTGACATCATGAGGGGGGTATGCATGAAAGAATGTAAGCTCATTGCTGCAGAGTGGCATGTGTTTGCTGTCAGTTACCCATCACTGGAAGAGGCGTGTCAACAGGTATCCTAGCTAAAGGCAAGAAATTGAAGGTGTATGCCATGGACAACACTAAAGTTTCTTATAAAAGTGCCTGCAACGTGTATGCGTGCGTGTGCACGCCTGTAAAACTGAGTAAGACTGTGTGCGCACGTGTGCACCTGTGTCCACGCGTTTAAGCTGGAGCCAGCAACTGTTAGGTTGTGTAAGCATGTGGGCGCGGGTGTGAGCTGGTGTGCACATGTTTGTGCTTGTTCGTGCGGCACTACCCCCTGTGGAAACAAAAAGGGAAAAGGAAGCACAGCAAATAGTAGGAAGTTAACCAAGGAGAACTAGCAGAGCTAGCAGGTGAAAACAATCAGAATCAACCAATTACACAGGCAGTACACTAGCCCAGCCCAGCCCAGCACTTAAAACTCTGAAAACAACTTTCTACTATGTTTTTCTCAGAGACACTGCAACACTGCAGTAAGCTAATAGAAATGAAAACTGAAAAAGCTTTACTGAGACAAAGAAATGTTAGGGGCTGCCATTGCTGTTATAAGGTGACATATGTAACATGCTGAGGGTGGTGACAATGCGAATGCTGCTGAGCAACCCACAGTGAGGAGACGGAGAAGAGTGTACAGGCCCAGGGTAACCTACCAGGGGCTACATGAGCTGGAGATAGTGGAGCGCTATAGAGTGGACAGAGACCTCATGCAGCAAATTGTTGAGCTGTGCAGGCCACGCCTCACACACAGAACCAACAGAGGCGAACCCATCTCAGTGGAAACCAAGGTATGTGTTGGCCTAAGAATACTAGCAACATGTATCTTCCAGAGACCAACTGGTGATATGATGGGGATTTCACAGGCATCAGAATCCAGGGTACTGCACCAGTTCCTGAATGCCATGTCAGCACATGTTGGTGATCATGTATATTTCCCCAATTCCTGTGAGCTGTTGGCTAGCAATATGCATCTTTTCCAGCAATTTGCAGAATACCCAGAGGTAGTGGGTGCAATAGACTGCACGCACATATGCATCAAAGCACCAGCTGGTGAGAGGGATAGGGTCTACTTTAACCGCAAGGGTTTCCCCTCCATCATCTGCCAGGTTGTGTGTGATGCCCAGGGCATAATAATGAATGTCTGTGCTGGCTGCCCTGGAAGCTACCATGATTCCCATATCTGGCATCTGACACAACTGTACCAGACATTTGCCAATGGGGACATCCCTCATGGTCACCTAGTGGGGGATGCTGGATATGCACTGGAGCCATGGCTGATGACACCCATCAGAAATGCACACACACCTGAACAGGAACGCCATAATGAGGCACACGCGCAAACACGAAATGTAATAGAGCATGTGTTTGGGCTGCTCAAGTCATGGTTCCGGTGCCTGGACACATCTGGTGGAGCCTTGCAGTATTCATCAACTACATGTACCCAGATAGTCATGGTATGTGCTATGCTACATAATATGATCCTGCGAAAACAGCTGCAGCAGGAGCAGCATATGGCCAGGCCAAACAGCCTCACACCATTGCCAAGGCCATCACAGGCAGAGCATGACTCGGATGAGGAACAGCCTTAGCCTGCCCCAGTAGGCAGAAGGAGGTGTGCCCAGTATGCTTTGGCCTTGGCAAAGAGGCAACGTATAGCATATACACTGGCTCAGTAGGAACCCTGGAAATTATACCTCTCTCTGACTCACACATATAGTAAAAGGGATGCCTAACTTGACACTACCTGTTTTCAAACATGTATAGGGAGTGTAATATGTGCATCCAACACAGGCAACCCTGCAGCACCACCTGAGGCATTATTGCCATGTGTTAAGCAATATAAAGCAGTGCTAAACAGTTTTTACCACTATTTAGTATATGTAAACAAAATTGCACACACTAAGTAGCACAACTTTAGGCAATGTTGAACAATATTGGGCAGCATTCAGCAATGTTGGTTTAGGTTGAGCAATGTTGTGCAAGTTTGGTCAAAGTTGGGCATAGTTGAGCAAAAGCAGGTAAACATGGTCACATTTGCTTTACTGCTCCTTAAGCAGTCTGGTGTGCCCAGTATGAAAATATGAAGCAGTGACAGTCCTCGAACCCAGGATACTGTGCACTATAGTCACAGCACTGAACCACTAAACCATGACAGTATTTCACTGTTCAGCCTGTAGGAATAAATGTTGATAAGTCTATGCAAAGTGTCTCCTGGAAACCACGCAGGCACAGCATAATCCCTGTAGAGTTATGACACAAAGGTGAGCCCTGCATTAAAAATACAACTCGATTTACAACACACTTATAGTATAAATGTTAATATTGGGCATGTTCACACACATCAACAAATGTAGTGGACTTCACACAGCAACATACTAAAAGGTCACACTGGGCATGCTCACACACTTGAATAAATGAGGCAAATGTCAGGCAACAACATACTGAAAGGCCAAACTGGGCATGCGCACACACTTAGGCCATGTGTGAGTACAGCAGTGGGCCACACATATCAGGCAGTTGCATGTGTTAACCCAGGAACCTCTCACAATTCACCAATCTTGACTTGTGCACACAGTGATATGACAACAGACACATATATAATATATTGGAACTCTGTCATAATCAAATATGTACTACAGATACTTAGGTTGGTCATAGAAAGTTGACAAGCAAAGAAAAAAAAAATGAAATCAGCATCATCAATAAACAATGTGCACTCCAAACACTATCCAATCCAGGTCATGGAAAGATTATCTGTGAAGGAGTCCATACAGAACCATGACACTTCCTTCAGCTATGTCATAAATAGCAATGTACACTCATATATGTCCTGAGTCAGGGCCAACTGTAAATGACTGACAATGGCAACATCCTGTCAGACAGGTCCATACATACATACCCACCTCCCACTGACAAAAGGCCCTGTCATCATACCAGGAGATATCACATGTAGAATGGTTAACCAGGTCCTTCCAAAGCTGAAAACATGACATCAGTTGGATTACATTGTACCCCTATATGTGTCATAAGTGAACTGCAGAACAAACAGACCCTGCACCTGAACAGTCTGTTGAGCCTCACCCTCTCTACAGGATATGAAACTGTTGACTGGGTTACAGCAACATATGGCACACTACACAAGTGTTGGTGCACAACAGACCATGGGAATTATAGTCTTATAAGCTGATGAAGTCTGATCTGCAAGGCCATGGAGTCCATCAGGATTGAAGTCAGAAACAGAGCTATTGGAAGCCTATAAACACACAACCCTACCAACTATGGACTGTTCATGGGCAGATCATGTTTCCCAAACCTGCTAGACTGTTTGCAAGGCAGCCACCCAGGACATACATGAATGAAATGAGCTTCTCACGTCCCACATACACTTAGAATAGGCCTTTTCCAACATCCCAGACACATGTCGTATCCACAAAATCAATAACCTGTGCATAAATATGTATTGTCATCGGATGGATTGGCAACTGGGCCACAGATAGATCACACAAGGTAAGAATTGTGGAGCCCTGTTCAAGCTGGTAACACCTGGTGTCCCCAATGTCTCAGTCCTGCGACTGCATAAAACTAAGTGCACACACATTACCATGTGTAGTATGATGATGTCAGCATCCCACAAATATAGCAGTGTAAATGAAAACTCCCAGTAAAGCACATAGCGTGTCGTGTTAATGCGTATCTCTCCGTTATCATAACATAGTTAGGTAGGGGTTTGAATCCTGCAATTGCTGGTGTGTGTGTGGGATACTGTTGGTCAATGTGTTGTGTGTTTAGCTTTTACTACTGTATGACATATCAGTATAACAACAGTGTGTGCATTGCACACTTCAGGTATCTGTGTGGCAAATACATATATGTACATGTGACCTCAATTAGTTCATATGTGTGAAGCCTGCTTTCTACATGAATACATCTGTTACCTATGACAGATTGTGCTGCTGCTTCTCAGACCTTTGGTCACATATGTATGTTTGTGACAAGGCCAGCCACTGTAGTGATCTGTGGCCTAGGTCATCTGTGTCACACACACCCATGACAGTTTCTATAGAATGGTGTGAGTGAGGGTTCATGCCTTGGGTATATTTCAGACATGTTCAAACACAACAAAGTCTGTCATTCATTATAGGTGTACAACAACTTTGTGGATATGCATACAGACCCCTTATTGGTTATGTGATACACCGAGGGGCTTCAGAATACCTATGGAAATGTGAATACCAAAGGACAGATGACATAACACTTGGTTGTATGTACACATCGGTACCCGTTCTACATGTTTGGGGCTACTACCTATGTGGTACTGTCAGGATACTATGTTTAACAAATGTGGATGGCTATGCTATATTTGGCTTACAGCTTTACAGCATGGGTTGGACAACAGGTATCTGTCTGTATGATACCCTTATGGAGGATAAGTGTCTCATCCGGAAAATGCATTGTAGGCCACTGTATGCGTTTCCAGATGTGGACGGACATATCTCTAGTGTTTTTTCTTGTACCTAAGAGGGCTATATGCCAGACAGGAGTGGTCCCAGGAATAGGTGGTGGTCAATACCACTGGTTACTGGTATAGTACAGTACCGGGCAGATCCAAATGCTACTGAGTTTCCTACATCTGTGTGTCAGTTGTCAAGACATCATCTAACGATTGGTCATGGTCAGGCTGTTGAGGTTGTGTACACTACCAGAATGCAAACCAATGACAGATAATAACAGTATCACCCACAGCATAGTGTCAAACCATATCATATACACATGTGTACCCAAGTTAAAATGTATGTGTATTAAAATGCATACTGGCCACCAATAGAAACAATGAAGTCTTGACACTGTGTAATACAGGGCATGTCACCCTTCCCATGTGTCCACTATGCACGTACATGCAGACAGTGCACCTCCACCATGTTCACAAATGTACACCTGCAAATCTGTACTGCACACATCACACACGTACTGTCCACTCACCAACTCATGCTGCCAAAACTACACAAGTGGCACATGGGTGGACAATACATTTTTGGAATTAACACTGTTGTAAACAATACTACATTGATTATCATACCTTTAATGCATCATGCCTGCTCAGATATACCTACAGGGATATCATTACACTGTACTGTTGACAACATGCTAACATTGCTACACTGCTATAAAGTCACCCTGTGCATCAGCACCATGTTAGCCTGTTCCTGCATCAATGTTACAGATGACAGGAGGTGGCACAGTTTCATCATATGCACAGGGTGTGTTGTTGGTTTGCCAGAGCCCGACATTGACCCATCCAACTGACATGTATTGTGTGTGTGTGTGTGTGTGTGTGTGTGTGTGTGTGTGTGTGAGGGACAACAGTACAGCATGGGTCAATGTTGATGTGATATGTGTGTGTGTGTATGTGTTAGCCCTAGGTGTTTGGATTATGTGTGTGTGTCTGCATGCACACAGTTCCACCATGTGGCTGCCATATACGGGAGGTTGTGGGACAGCCACAGAGTGTACCTGGCAGGCTGTACAGATCACTGTCTCTGGCCACAGACAGGGTACCCATGACAGTATCGGGTATTAAGCCAGACTGGGTACTATCATCAGAGGCAGAGGCATGTCGACTGGACCCATGTCCCTGCTGGGTCTGGCCAGAGCCATGTGCATGTGGTCTTCTATGACGGTCCATTGACAGCCCTGCTCCAACATTGCTGGGGCTGGTACTGCCACTACGGGAGCGGCTGTGACTTGTGTGTCGTCCGCGATGACTTCCAGCCGATGATGTTGCTGGCATACATCCACTTCGGCATCTCGGCCATCCTGCACTGTCCTGGCACATGGACATTGCATTGCGGAGGACATCTAATGTCTCCCCCCAATGTCTATCAATGACCTCAGTGTAGTGACGCACTGCACCCGCAAGGTCACGGATACTGTCATTGATAGCGGTGTTATGGGCCCTCTGCTCCCTCAGTCCCTGTCTGGTGTACAGTTCCATACGTGCCTGTGCCTGCATTACAGCCTGGAACATACCTGAGGTTGTAAGACCTGTGGGGGTACGTCTGCCAGGGGCATTATGACCAGCGGTGCTCCCATGAGAACCCCTGGACATCCACCTATGTGGTTTCGTCCCAGGATTCTGGGTATGGCTGCTGTGAGGGGTTGCATGTGCCATAGATACCACACTATCCTGGTCAATGCCTACTGTATGCTGTCCCTCAGCTAAGGCCATTGGTGATGAGGGATGTATTGGCAGTATGAATGTGCGCATAGATGGTGTGGAAAGCTGTAAACTGTCGATTGGTGGAACAACGGCAGACCCTGTCAAACCTGCCTGTGCCACAACACATGTTTCATCATCTACACTATTTGTGGCAGTGTCTTCAGGTTCCCTGCTGCACTCAACCAAAACAACCTCAGCACCTGTGAGAGGGAGACAGGAAACACACTTTACAATCTGTATATAATGTTAGCACACATGCACACATGCACACATGAACACATGCACATATGCATACATGAACATATGAACACATGCACACATGCACACATGCACACATGCACATATGCACACATGAACACATGCACACATGCATACATGCACACATGCACACATGAACACATGAACACATGAACACATACACACATGCACACATGCACACATGAACACAAATACACTACCCACTAAAGTAGACACACACACACTCTCACACACACACACACACACACACACACACACACACACACACACACACACACACACCAACAGCAATCCAGAACAAACCCATTAGTGGTTGATGGTGAAGTACAGTGTCACAAGCCAAAGAGTCCTATCACACGTTTCAGCATGCAAAATGTGTGTTGCTCAATAGCATGCAGTGCGAGTGTAGCGAGTCCTTGTTAATAACAGTATACATGTGTTTGATGCATGTGTGTTGTTCGATGATTGGCCTCACCCTGGAACATAATGTGTACATTGACACAACACTGCTGTGCAAGTATTACATGCTTTTCAATGTCCTGTGCACCCTCACTTACAGGTACACATACCATGGCTGGATGCACACAACTGTCAGGTGTATAGCGATGAATGCTATGTGTTGTACTGTAGTTACTGTAACTGGATGTAGTGTAGTACCATGAACCATCATCAGGCAGCATCATGTGGTCACTCAAGGCCACTAATGTGTGCCACACTGGCACACTGGTAACTATCTTGCTGTACCTGAACTGCTGCACGGTGGCTACATTAACCATTTCACAGGCAGTTGTCACATGGGAATGTAAGGTATTCAATAGGGAGCATTGCCTAACATGAATGTCTTGTTTGTTGAAGAGTTTTGCAATGCCCCATGATAGGTCTCTACCCCACAGGTATAGTATGTGTGCTGTGTGGATGACATTTGGGGTACTTGAGCCTGACCTTACAGCAGGTGTCTACATATGCCATGTGTATCATATTGACATGTACTGCGTATGACAAGGTGGTGTATGTTGTGTGCTTGTGTATTGACTCTGCCTATACAATGTCCACTACAGTGTTCCACAATAGTTTGGGATGCTCTGTGTATAGCATGTGTTTGAGGCAGCCACTCATGCTACTGGGATGTGCATAGTCCCTCAGGAAACTTGCAGAGCATGCATTATGTGTAGGAGTTGTACATGTATAAATAGCCTAAAACCCACCTATGACATGCATATGTTATTTTCCATATGAAATGTAGAACACTCACCAGCATGGGTCTGCTGTCTTGCTGTCATACCAGAGGGACCTACAAGGATATGAGACAGTTTGTCAGTGTCAACAACTGTGGCATTGCTGCTGTGACTACAATTTTACAGTAGTACAATGGTTGACAGTCACAGGCATACAGATTATGTTCAAAATTATCAGTATTGCACAACACCAGGCTCCACATTTTCCAAATACACAGTACACATCTGACAGATACATGTTCTAACAATCGAGCCAGCAGTAGTCTTCAGATATGGCATGTTACCTGTATGCTCGCAGTCAACTTGCTGGGTGACTCCGGCCTCCATGATCACACATGTTTGTTGTAGTGGTTGGCCAGGAGCCACCACGCTGAGGAGCAGCTCTTCCATTCTGGTGAGGGGCGGGTTTGATGCTGCACCACCACCTGTGGCAAGCTGTTGTCTGCGGACATCAGAGGCATGCTGCCGGACATGTCTAATTAAATCACTGCAGTGATGGCGTACCTGCTCATAAGTCCGGTTATGCATGCCTACGTCATTAACCCGACGGAGAACATCCTGCCAAAGTGCAGTGCACTCATGCTGGTCCTGGCTCGTTATGGAGAACAGCAGGGTGTGATGTTGTACTAGTGTGGATATGATTAATTCTTCCTCTTTAGGGGAATAGGCAGGGTTGCGATGATGAGACATGTCCCTGGAAGAAAATAAGACAATTATTGTGAGCTAGTCTTGTGGCACACTTAACATTCTAAAGTACAGATATCAATGAGATGCCATATTTCGCAACCTATTGGCTGTCAGTAGATGCACACTTTTAATCACACACATCAGTGCTCAGCCCACAACTGCCTGACAGTGCCTGGCACGTTCTATCTATTAAACCATGTTCTGCACAGCAACAAAGTGAAACCAGTATGTAAGACTATACAACAGCACATGGCACACTGTATGTGACACAATGCACCACCTAGCCACAGGAGGTATTTATGAAACTAATGCATACAGAAATTTGTCATCCATTGAAATGATTGTAAAGTACAGTTACAGTACTACCAGTACACCACACTACATGTTGATAGCAAACCCCTAAGTAACATATGGGCACATTCATCAATATAGGTGGCATACTGCTGTACTACACTATACATGTTGCTAGATATGCACTTATATCCTATAACACACATATGACCCAAGCCATGTTACAGGCATACCCACACACACATCAGACATACCTACAAGACACAAAGGTATGGCAACCCAGATGAGCTTTACTTGTGTACCATACAGTACTGCGTCAGCACTTACAAAACCTCCTGCCTGAGGTATGTAATGTGTGGGGACTACATGTAATGTGTGGGGACTACATGTAATGTGTGGGGACTACAGGTAACAAAACCGTGTTTCAAAGCAATGTGGATATACACCATACTGTGCTGTTTAGGCCTACAGCTTCAGGTAGTACTACAGTACATACGGGATTTGTATTCACTAGTGTCAACAATCAATGAGCATACATGTACCGCTTTAGCCTACAATGACACACTCCAGTCAACACCATGGGACTATGTCACACTGTATACTATACTGCTTTTGCTGCCTAGCAGTAGCATACATATCTTTTGCCGGGATCAGAGCTAGAACACTACATACCATGATATACACATTTACACACTAGGCTGTCACACATATACACAACGTTGACACATTCACCTACACATTCACCATCACACTCAGTCAACCTCACACAGCAATTAATGTAACATGTACATGCGTGTGTGCATCAGGTCATAGGTAGCTCATAGGCTATTAGGCGTAGGGCCTATAGAGGCCTAGCCATACGGTACCCTGCCCTTCAACACCCATGTGATTTATGTTCATGTGCCCCTGTCATGCAGAGCCACAGAGGTGATTCCCGGGTTGTATTTCCTATGTCACATCCATTCATCATGATTATTCATGACAACTGCTAATGAGGACCTTTCTTTGCTATTGATAGGTAATTATTTCCAGGGTGTGGTATGTGTCTGAGATGAGAATGTTCCACTCCAGCATGTTCTGCTTTTTGACGTTACAAGGCTTAGATCAGTACAGTGTGTAGCTTGTAGGGATTTTGATCTGTTGACATGGAGCATGTCCAACACCTGTGGGTTTGGCATAGCTTTGTATGTTAGGCAGAGGTTGGCTCTGAGTGTGCGGTATGTGACGCAGTGTAGCTGTGGTTTTGTAAGACATTGAGTCTGGTAATACTCTTTGTGGTGTTTGTGCCTGGCGTCTACAGTTGCTGTAGATGTCTTCTGAGGTACATACCAAAATGCCAATTGTACTCTATGATGGGTTTGCTGGTAAAGATACACAGAACAAGCTGTGTGTTATGGTCTTCCCATTTTTCATTTAAGTTCACTCATTGTTTTGCATGATATATTTATTTCAGCACCAAGTTATTGTATATCTGTTGTGGCTTAGTGGTACTTCATGCAGTCAAGTGTGTCCAAGGTCTGGGGTTTGAGACTGACAGAGGTGTTTTATTTTGCTGCTGAACAGAACAAGGGTCCTGACATACAGAGTGATTAAGGCACTTTTAAGCAGTTGTAAGTGGGTTTGCATGGGTTTGCGCAACTCTTAGCAATACTTAGCTAAGCGCACACATGTGCACACTCGCTCAAACCCACTAACTACTGCTTAAAAGTGCTTACTCCCGCTAAACCCCGTGCTAATTTCTTTGAAAGAAAAGAAAATGGGAAGATAGAAAAGTGGTGAAAAGGGGGCACAAAGAGGGAAAGACAGTAGGGAAACCAGCTCGGGATGTGCAGGAAGGGTGTAGGGAAGGTCCATAGCTGCCCATTTCTTTAACAGAAACAAATTTGGAGTGAAATTTGAAACCTTCCACCCCTGAGAGAGGGGTGAGGACAACAAAGTATGTTGTACTGCCAATTCTAATTTTCAGTTTACATGTCCAGCAGACATGTGTGCGAAATGGGCAGCTATGTATGGGGCGTAATTTTTTTGTGGGTACAGATTGCCCTTTTTTTTTTTAACAGGTGAGAGTGGAATGTGAGATAGAGGAAGTAGGTATATTTGGGGAGGTAGGTTGGGGAGGTAAACAGACAAGACAAACAAGATGCATACATGGGCGAAGTATGACACATGGGCTGGGTGAATGCAATTGATGGGGAAGGATGTTTGGAAATCACAAACCCATGAGCCCAAAGATGGTAACAGTGGGACTGAGATCCCCACCCACAGGCAGTCACCACTGAACCTTCACAGACCCGACGGTGGCTGTGCTGGGGGCTGCGTAGGAGAGGCAGGCTCACCAGTGAGTCACGCCACTCTTGCCTCGAGCTGGCATAGGGGATCAGCGACTAAATGCTGGATCTCCCTATGCACCACAACCCAGACCCTTCAGAGGGTGACAGGTGGCCCTTCTCCACCCATGCTTGCAAGGGGGGCGAGCCTCATCCCCTGCAGCACTTCCACCCAAAGGTAGCACAGGACCAATGGAGGAGGGTAGCCCAGGCTGGGCACCAGACCTGCTGGTGCCAGGTACAATCGCCAGCTGAGGAGGGATAGGTGGGTCCGCTGGGACTGGCCTTCCCATACATTCTGTGATTAGGTGTGTTTAATTATAACATAGACAACAGCATTCCAAATTAGTTGTAATAGCATGCAGTAATATTCCCATTAACCCAACACACCAGAGTTACAACAGTTGAACAGCAAGCATAACACATGCATATATTGAACGACAGTGGACATTATAACAGCATGCAGGGATGATTGGTGGCAACAGGCCACCAAGATTGTGGTGTTTGAACAGGGCACATGCATCAAAGAAAATGCAGATTTTTATAGAACAATAGGACATATGTCCCAACAAATGTTTTGAGATTAGACATACCCATTGAGGTGTGGAATTGCATTGTTTATGCACATGGAGTAGGGTGTAAAAAGAAACCTCCATTAACATCTTATTAGTACTTTTACTCTACACTACATTCCTATTGACTGCAGGTGTATATCCCTCTACATGTATTATTACACCAGGCAACATGCATTAGATTGTGTAATGGTTTGGCTAGTTCATTATATACCTGACCTATATCTGACATACTAACTGTCCAAGTTGCAGATGTTACTGCTATATAGTTATATTTTATTTTTATATTTATGTATCTACATATCTGGATGTGTTCACATGACTTTTCAGTTAAATTTCTACAGAACCCTACATTTCATGTAGCACACTCACATTTCTGGGGAACACCTTGACAAGCTACTCGTGTACCAGATTTACATATGCATGACAGCCATTTACCGACTGTTGAGGACTGTTTTATGTTTCACAGCTACTGGCACTTCCATCATCCACTTTATATGGGACTGCACAACTGTGGGTTGACAGCACTTTATACAACAGTACTATTTATTTAATGCAAGGGTACAACAACATTTCAAAGAAAGTGACACAGACACACACTCCAAGTATTATACCTTTATTAATTACATTAAACACTCTTTTCTACAGACTCTCTCCTTTATTTGATATTACAGTGCATACAGATGACCTATTCAGGACATATTATACCTCTATTGATTGGTTACAACACTTTTTTTCAGGCTCGCTCGCTTATTTTATATGACAGTACATGCAGAGATATTATTCCAGACTTATTTCACATTTATTAATGGATTACTACACTCTATTTCTGGCTCTCTGACTTATGTTATATAACAGTATATGCAGATAATTTATTCAGGGCATTTTATAGCTGTATTATTGGGCTACAACACTTTTTTCATGCTCTCTCACATATATTATATAACAATACATGCAGAATAATTACTATCCTGCCTGGTGGTGCAGTCTTAGCAGCCTATCTGCATAGGCTTGCTGATTCACAGCATGGACACCTGCAGCTGTGAAGTAAATGAATGGATATTGAGACATACCTATCCATTATTTAGACTATATTAGCAATTCTTATATACTGCATTCCATGGCTACCTACTCAGTAGTGGGGCATCTTGCATATGATGGGCCTCCTGGATCCATTGGTTCAGTAGGTCCTGCTTCCATCTCTTCAGGTCTGCATGGTGGTGACGGACCTGCTCACCAGTCCGAGGGATGCCTGTGGCACTGGTGAGTTCATGAGCCCACCGGTTCCAAGCCTCTGCCTTATACTCCGTCCCTTGGAACTGGCCCTGCAGGAGTCGAGACTCATGATGATGGACTAGGAGCTAAACCATGTATTTTGACTCCTTCATGCCCCAGCGTTGAGCTCGAAAGCAAGTACCCTCTCCAGCACCAGACATTCTAACTGCAGATGGGAACTACAATCAGTTATGGTGAGTATCCCTGCCTATGGAGCGTAAATATGCCACATTTCCCACACTTTTCTGTGATTGCCCATTTTTGAAAATTCTCGGCTGACTACAGACCTGCTTAGCAATGGTTAATCCACCATTTATAAGTATATGTATGTTAACAGTGGATGTTTATCCTAAGCTATCATGGCTTAGTGGTTCAGTACTTTGATTATGGTTCACAGTGTCCCGGGTTTGAAACTTGTCATTGCATTTTATTTTACTACTGTCCAGACAGGCTAGGGGGTGTGGCTGTGTTTAGGTAACCTTGCTCAACGTTGCTCCACATTGCCCGACGTTGCCCTACTGTGCGCTGGTTAGTGCTGTGCACAGCTCTGCGCAAACCTATTGTGCTGGGTAAAGCACTGCTTAGCTGTGGGCAACTAGATTGTGATGGGTAGAGCGCTGCTTAGCTGTGGGCAACTAAATTGTGCTGGGTTAAGTGCTGCTTAGCTATGGGCATTTATATGTCAAGATCCTTCTTACATTTCTATATATACATTTTGTTCACTGATACATAGGCCATTTCAATGCTTTTTAGTAATATTTTAGTCATATATATGTCAGGAACTATTTCATATGCTAATTTAAAACATAAAATTTAGAGAGGAGTGGTGGGACTCGAACTGCGAATGCCTCCTCTTTGTGCAAAGGCTCCACCACTACGCTATTGCTATTTGGATTGATTTGCATGAACATTTGTTATTATGCTCTTCAATGTCGACATTGCTAAGTCTAGCTAAGCTATGGGCACACCCGCGCAAATACGAGCAAAAACGGGCAGATATATCTGGAATTATAAAAAAATTATATTTTACATTTTATAACACTACTGGAGGTTTACAATGTGAGGGAGTGTAGTGTTGGGTATGTTGACATTTGAGCGGACTCGCTCATGTCTGTTGACATTTCACAATTCAAAAACTTGCAGGGGTGTGGACCTTAGGACTGCTTGGCAGTCAGACACATCCCCTGCCTTCCTGCACAGTCCGTGTTAGACTTGGAGTGGAGTCAGCGTGCCCTCATGAATATGCAATGCACGCTGACATCAGACCGTTCAACTGCAGTTTCCAAGTAAGACTTATTTAGTCTTACACGGAGGTTTTGTGAATTCGAGGGTTAGTCTTTCTTTTTCTTCTTCTATCCATTTAGTATCTTTGTTATGTTCCACAAGAACTTCATAGATACTTCTCCAAAATGTATCTATTTCCTCTATTTTTGGCAGTCTTTGAATTCCTTTTACCTTGTTTCCCTATTCTCTGTAAAACCTTTTTGGGTCATCAATAAATTGCTTATTTTTCACTCTTCCTTTATATGTATGTGTATCTTTTAAATTTCTCTATCCATGCTGAAATTTTTAGTTTGTTATTTACAATATTGCATGATAGATCCTGGCCTGTTCTAATACTGCGCATTGCTTTAATCACATCTATCTTTCTTAGTATTTTGTTGATCTGTTCCCTCTTTTATACTCTTCTAACAGTGACACTTCTTCTTTTGGCTTTTCCCGATTAAAGGTCGCCACAGCGGATCACCTGTCCGCTCATGATTGGCAGTGCAGTTTTACAATGTCAAGTTGCCAGCTCGATGCCCAACCTTCCACAGAAGGCACACACATGCACTCACTCACGCCTTGGCGCCAATTTAGAGTGTCCAATCCACCTACAGCATGTCTTTGGGATGTGGGAGGAAACCGGAGCACCCGGAGGAAACCCACGCGACCACAGGGAGGACATGCAGACTCCGCACAGAAGGCACCCCAGCCAAGTATCGAACTGGAGAACCTCTTGTTGTGAGGTGGCAATGCTAACCGCTGCACCACCTTGGCCGCCCTACTCTTCTAACAGTGACACTCCTTGTCTTAATTGCTTTATATTTTTCTCTGTTCAATACTTCCATGATGGTATTCGATTTCTCCCCTTCCTTTCCCTCACTACCCTGTGTTCTTGTGGTAGAACTTTATCAGTTATTAATTTAGCTGCACAGTAATATATCCTGTTTACTTCTGTTATAATGCATGGATCTCTATGGACAGTCCTAATTACTGCATTCATCTGTTTTATCAGACTTCTGACTTTCTGGGTATTATTGACCTTCTGCAGCCTATTTCTCTCATTGATCTTAATATATCTATCCATGTCCATGTCCATTAAATCAAGCAACTTCTCTTAGGTCATTTTAGTCCAAACTGAGGGCACATCCCTTGTTTTCCAATTCTTGTGGGCATTCTGTAGAAAGTTCTATAACATCTTCCTGTGGCACCTTCTCTTCAATTTCATCATGTACCATCTTTTGCTGTGTAAGCAAGTAAGTACAGATATCTATCCTTATAATGAAAACTCTACCCATACCATGCTATATCACATGCCTAGTCACTCTCTCACTACTACCTCCTTTAATCCTTACACATCTTATCACCTCAATTGAGAATCATCCACTTGACCCAAACCTAAACTATCCAAAAAAGTAACCACCTCTACATACACACCTGTACTTCATAGTCATGCTAATATTACATCCTCATCTAATTACACACTTCCAAAATATCATAGAACTCTACATACAAAGTTTAACAATTCAACTGCCAAAAAATGTCTATCTCTATACAGTAGGTTCAAAACCCTTTACTATCTAAGCCTACTACTCTTTGCAAAGGATGGTGATATTCACCCTAACCCAGGCCCCCCAACAACTCCCATCTCTCTCCTCAACCCCAAAGAATCACCTTCTCAAGCCCTTTCTAGACCATCTAACTCACTTTTAATTGCTCACCTTAATATACGCAGTATAAATAACAAAGTAACTCAACTCCAAGCTCTAACATATTCCTTTGATATTCTCTGTTTAACAGAAACCTGGCTAAAACCTTCAACCAAAGATAATCAAATCATCCCACCTGGTTATAATATCCTGAGACTAGATCGTATTTCCAAGAAAGGTGGAGGGGTAGCTATCCTTTATAAACCTAGCTTACAATTAACTACTCATAACTGCAAACCACCTATAGACTGTAATGCTGAAATCCTAATCTCCAAACTTCTTCTTAACAATTCCAAATCCATCTATGTCATTTGTATATATCTACCTCCAGGAAATAACATAGCTACCATGGAAAATATACTCTGCTGGCTTTCCCAAAACCTACCCCAAGAAACCATTATTCTAGGTGATACAAATATTGACTGGACCTGCTTCTGGGTCACCCCTCAAACCATATTAACCTTTATGGATATTCCCAAACCATCACCTGCCCTACCAGGATAAATAAATCTAACAGGAAATCAACCTTATTAGACTGGATCCTCATTAACCATCATCCTCACAACTATGACTCAGGAACCCTCCCTGATGACTTAAGTGACCACACTCTTACCTATATTATCAGACATAGAATCAATTTACCCTCCACAACATCAATTAAAAACATAAGGTGTAAAAAGAACTTTAACCCAGAACTTCTCCAGTTGGAACTAAGAGCATGCAACTGGTCACCCCTAAAAAATCTACCTCTAGAGGAAGCTGTAAGTTACTTTAACTCCAACTTCCTTGCCATCCTCAACCATCATGCCCCAACCAGACTAGTTAGAACTAAATCCAAACATGCTCCTTGGCTTACTAAGGAAACCAAACATAGAATCAATGTAAGAAACAAACATTGGGCAAAATGGAGAAAAACAAAAAACCCTATAGACCAACAAACATTTAGACAACTAAGAAATGAAACTAAGAAAGCTATAATAACTGACAAAAAAAACTACTACCTCCAATCCCAACAAGCCCATACAAATAAATCACAGAAATTTTGGCCTAGTATTAACCAACTACTCCACCCAGGACAATCCACTACTCCAAATCCTCTAAATTCAGAACACAAAACACCAATAATCATAGCCAATGACTTTAACAACTTTTTTACAGATGCTATACAAACATTAGCCAGTCAACTATCTCCTAACAACTTCACTCTACCTTCCAAATAACCAACCTTACCCCCTACTTTTCATTTGAAACCTGTCCCAACATCATATATTCTAACCCTTCTACAAAAACTAAAACCCTGCTCCCCCTCAGCAGACCAACTACCTGCTGAATTCTTACAACAATCAGCCAAAGCTATTGCCTATCCAGTTTCTATCCTAATCAATAGGACTATTTCTGAAAGTTTTATTCCCAGTTTATAGAAAATATCCCATATAATCCCTCTTCATAAAGGAGGACAATCCACATACCTCTCCAACTACCGCCCCATTGCCCTTCTCTCACCTCTGGCAAAGATCATGGAAAAATGCATCCACAAATAATTACTTGATCACCTAATGCATAATAACCTACTAGCCAATTGTCAACATGGTTTTAGACCCTCACATAGCACTACAACTGCCCTTCTTTCCTTCACAGACTGTATTAACAATAACCGCAACCTTAACAAACTCTCTTCTGCCCTTTTCATTGACCTGTCTAAAGCATTTGACATGGTAAATCACCAAATTCTCATCACAATACTAAAATCCCTGTCACTAGATACATCCTCTATTAAGTGGTTCCAGTCCTATCTGGATAAAAGACAACAGTCCGTACTATGGCACAAGTCTCTATCTACTCATCTCCCTGTCAACCTCGGAGTCCCCCAGGATTCTATCCTTGGACCTCTACTTTTTTCCATATTCATCAACGATCTTCACCTTGCCATCCCCCAAGCTACATGCATACAATATGCAGATGACTCTACACTCATTTGCTCAGCCCCTGTTCTGAACTACTCTATCTGACCCAACAAGTATTTTACACAGTTGAGCAATGGTTCACACATAGATGCCTTCTCCAAAACCCCAAAAAGACTAAACTCCTCCTCTTCTCGCCTACCAAGAAATCCCTTCCACTGGATTTCTCAATAAACTCTATCAATAATACCATTATATCTCCAGACCCATCCACAAAACTATTAGGAGTCTCCATTGACAATAATCTGAACTTTGACATCCATATTAACAATACTATAAAAACAGTCAATAAAAAGCTAGGCTCTCTCTACAGGATAAAATCCTTTCTCCTACCTTCAGCTCGAACCACAATAGCGCACACTCATCTAATCTCGTCTCTACTCTATGCATCACCCATTTTTACTAACCTTTCAAAAAATAATATCAACAAATTGGAAATGTCCTACAATAATATAGCTAGATTTGCAACTGGTAATCCTTTTAGAACGCATCACTGCCTTAATTTAAAACAGCTAGGTTGGCTTGAACTTCAAAATCTAATTACATTCCATCAGCTAACTGTAGCCCATAACTCTTTACAAACCTTCAAAAACACCTATTCTCTCAACACTAATCACCCCCTATAAAAACCTAGAATCCTTAAGGTCTTCTCAGAAACTTCTAGTACATACCACTAAAACATATAACAAAGCTGGTGACTCCCTTTTCTCTAATATAGTTGGGAAAGCCTGAAACCTCCTTCCAAACGAACTCTCCATACTTTCCTCATTATCCTCTTTCTAAAACAAATTGAAAGTATTCCTGAAAACACACTGGTTATGTCAATGCTCTAAACCTGACTAGTCAGAGTGTCTCTATCTACTCTACTCTGCCTAACCCATCTACTCATTAAGCAACTCTATTTTCCTTTTTAAACTATGTTGCATATTTCTCTTGACTACTCTGATTGTATTTACATCCCTTTATTATTCTTGTATCATGCACTGTACATTTTACAGTGATAACCTGTTTACGCATACTGTTAACACTTCATATTTGCTCATGTATCCTTATACTTTATTGTATTATTTTTTTTTTTGTCCTAACTTGGAGCTTAACTCCTCGGGCCTCTACTGAAAATGGACATGTATCCAGTTAGACTAGCCCAGTTAACAAATGTAAAATAAAATAAATAAAAATAAATATGGGAGCTCGCTAGCCTATCACTCCTTAACATTGACTGCATCAGAGTTTCCACAGTTTACAGTTCCTTTCCTTGCTGTCTAGCTTCAAATTAATGTTTATACTGGTTTCCTGTAGAAGGCTCCAAAATATCTTGATATGGCACTGACCAATTGCTTCCTGTTCCACTGGTTTCCCCTTAATTTGGATATCCATTGCTCTATCCTGTTGTGGTGCTTTCTGAATTTGATTTTCTACACTAAATCCTTCACTTTGCAGGTACTCCATAACCTTAGTTTCTATTTCTTTAACTTCTCCATAAATAATCTTCTTTTCTACATTTCCTCTTTGTCTTCTTATTTTTATATTGTAAAGTTTCCATGTCTGGATTCCTTTGCCTGCATTTCTCTTCAGATATCTTTGGTGCTGCTCTTTTTGTATTGAATAGTTTTGCTTTCTCCTTTGCATATATATTACAGCATATTAAATCTCTTTTTCTTTCCCATGTCCATACCTTTTCTTCACATGTCTCCTGGTCTTCCTGTTTCTCCTTACTTTGGGGACTCACTCCATCATGCTGTGATGTAACTTGTGCTTATTTATTTATTTGCAGTTTGTTTGTCAGGATAGTCCATTGGGCCATACAGAGCCCATTTTCAGTACATTCCTGGGGAAAAAAGCTCCAGAAAAATACAAATACATAGTACAAATTGCACATACACATTACAGATTATCTCATAGGAATACAAAGTAAATAAGATAAGAAAAAGGTTTACAATGATATAATACATCAGTGTAGTTCACTAAACAGCAATAAAAAACACTTTTTTTTTTTTTTTACAACTGTTAAGTAGTTGGTCAAATAGTTCAATAGAGCTGTGTTTTTTTGATATTTACTTGTAAATGTATGTAGAATTTTAGTTGATCATCTATGAGTGCTCCTAGTAGTTTAGTTTAGTGTCAGAGACTATTTCTAGGGGAGCATTGTTTTTACTGGTGATTATGAATGAGTGTTTATCTAGGGAGGAAGTTTTGGAGGTGGTGAATAACATAAGTTTAGTTTTGATTGCATTAAGACCCAGATGGTTGTCTAGCATCCACTGCTCAGTATAGGAGAAGGTGCTTTGGGTAAGCTTATTACAGTGGGTATAGAAAAAAAATGACCAGATAATGGTAGAATCATCAGCATATTGGATGAGGCTGGAGTTTGGCATGGCTTGGTAGAAGTCATTAATGAATATATTGAATAGTAGGGGGCCTAAAATGGAAACTTGGGGGGCACCTGTGGGAGTATTCTGGAAGGATGAATTGGCTTTATTCCACTTAACTGCTTGTTGTCTGGTTGTGAGGTAGTTGGAGAAACACTTGGTACAGGAAGGGGATAGCTTTAATTTGGAGAGTTTATTAAGAAGCAGGTTGTGGGAAATAGTGTCAAACACCTTGGAGAGGTTAAGGAGAAAGGTGGACAGGAAATGGCCAGAATCACGGGTTTTGTTAATTGTTTCAAGGAAGGACAGGAGGGCAGTGGAGGTGCTATGACCGGGTATAAAACCATGCTGTGTGGGGGTAAGAAGCTGGTTGTTGATGAGATAGGGTAAGAGTTGTTGGTGGATAGATTTTTCAAGAAACTTAGAAATAGGGGAAAGATAGCAATAGGGCCGAAGTTTGGAATATCATTATTATTGCCTCCTTTATGTAGAGGAATAATAAAGGCTTTCTTCCAGAGCTGGGGGACATAGCTTTCTGAGATAGACATATTAATTAGTATGCTGATAGGGAGAGCAATGGCTTCTGTGGCTACTTTCAGGAAGAAGGAAGGAATTTCATCAGGGGCATTGGAACAAGGTTTTAATTTTATGAGAAGTTTTATATGGTGTATATAGAGATGGGATTGATAGAGAAGAGTGGAGGTTGGGGGCAAGGGATGCTAGGGGAAGAAGGGATGGGTAAAGGCTGAGGAGGGGTCACAGAGGTGTTGGTAAAGGATGATGTTAGCTTGCTTATGGACTCTATGAAGAAAGAGTTAAATTGGGTGGCTAAGTCCATGTCAGAGGCATCTGGGTTAGGGCAAGGGTTTTATTTTTTTCCTGGGTTGAGGAGAGATGAGATTCCTTTCCAAAATAGATTGGGATTGATGTTGTGGTTGGTTTGGAGAGTGGAGAAATAGGCTTTGTGGTCTGAGGAAATGTGTTTTGACTTTATTTTGTACTGTTTTATATTCATTAAGGGTGATAGTGGTTTTATTTTTATGGTAACGTGTCAAGGCGTTGTCATGGAGTCACATAGTAATAGCTAAGGTGTTTTTGGTTAACCAGGGTACAGGGTTGCTTTTTGGACATTTTGTTGTTAGAGGGGCAAATGAGTTGAGCAGGTTTGTGAAAGTAGAGTTAAAGTAGGAGAGAGCATTATCTAGGGGAAGAGTCTTTAATGGGTTCCAGTTTGTGCTTTTAGTGCATATGAGAAGGGTTCAGAAATATAGGTGTGAGTTAGTTGTATGGAATAGGGGAGACGGCAGGCAAAATTGGGAAAGTCGTCAGCTAGTGAGTCTGGGAGAATACCACTGTCAGATATAGTGAGGGTGGGATACTAGAATCCAGTCTATTGTACTTCCAGCAATGAGTCAAGGGAAGGAAGAATCAAGGTCAAAAAACAATCAGTGGAGTGGAAGGTAAGTTTAGAGGAAAGTATGCAAGGGGGTAAGGGACATTCTAGCAGTGGTATAGGGAAAGGATTCAAGTGGTTCAGAGAGTTAAAGATGGCACCACAGGAAGGAAGGGAATGTTAAAGAGTTTGGGGGATAGGTCGGAAAGAAAAGAAAGTGACAAAAACTGGGGGAGGGGTTGGAGAGAGAGTGGAGATGGATGTCATAGTGGCCTAGCTGGTTGGAACCAGAACTGACAGGGTCAGGTCAGCAGTGTGAAACAGCACTGAAAATAATCAGAAAGGAAGCAACTGTGAAAATCAGAGCTGAAGAGGTAAGAAGAGAGCAAGCCAGAGATGGAAATGTTGCAGATATAAATTTAAAAACAGGAGACAAAGGATACAGAAGATATACTAGGGGTTAAATAACACTCTAGCATGTGGCTGGCAACATTAAACCTACATATACTTGAACCATTGAGAGTTAAAATAACAATTAAAAGCTATTGGTATGACTGTTGATTAAAACAACAAGGAATATGGTAGACTACTGGTGTTGTGCTGCCTCCTTGTTGCCAAAGTAAGTTACTACAGACAGAAAAACTAACCTGCGTGTATGCTCACTTGCCCTGTAGTAATACTTTAAATGATAAGGAGCAATTCACTTTTTAAAAAGCAGATAGTCTTAAAAACACATTCAAAGAGTGGATAAATTACAGTAGAAGGAACACCTACAGTTGAGCTAGAAAGCTGTGTTTTTTAGTTTGTTTTTGGAACTGCTTCAGGCAGGTAACTTAAGGAGATTTATAATACTTTCACAAGGTATTTTCCTGGGTGAGTCTGTTGGGCAGGGGATGACCACAGAGTGTTTAACCCGTCAAGAGAAGCTTCTAAAGCCAGAGACCACACATGCGGGGGGCAGGGGTAGAGTAGTAGTAGTAGTAGAGGGGTGGAGTAGAAGGGAGTAGAAGCTTCCATGTGGACTGCACAAAAGATAGAAAAGGTTTTTAAATATCTTGGATTAGACCTTTTGCATCAAATCCTTCACTTTGCAGGCACTCCATAACTTCAGCTTATATTTATTTAACTTCTACTTTACTAATCTTTTTTTCTGTGTTCCATCTTTGTGATATTTTTTTTTATTGTGAAATGTTTCATATCTGGGTGCCTTTGTCTGTATTTCTCTTTGAATATCTTGTGGGCTGCCTTCTTTATACTGATTATTTTGGCTTTCTCCTTTATATAAATATTGCACCACATCAACTCTCTCTTTCTTTTCAATGTCCATATTTCTTTTTTATACTTTTCAAATATCTCTAAGTTTTGTTGTTCATATTTTTGCACTTCCTCAGATGCTTCTTTTTCCAAACAGATCAAAGTTTCTTGATCTATATACTGTTTTTCACAAATCTGTTTTATAAATGAACGGAAATTTTCATTTGAAGCTTCTGACAGTTTTTCTTGTGGAAGTTTTTTTCTTTCCTCTAATTTCTCTCTTAATCGTTTTGTATATTTTCTGTCTGGAAATTCTGGGCTTTTTACATAATAGCAACAATACATAGTTTCTTTCTTATCCTCAATAGTCCACTCTGCCATCTTTGTGGCTCTTCTTTGGCCTATCAGTTTTTGTGATTTTTGTGGACCGCTACTTCCTTCTACAATGGGGGTGGAGGGCATCCTCCCCCTGGGTCTGGCCTGGCCCACTTGAAGGAATGTTTCCAAATTTTGAAGATTCTACACTGTCATTTTTTTCCAGTCTTGGCATCAGTGTGCTTACCAGGATTGGGCACTTTTTTTATCCTGGGTCTTGTGCACCCAGCTATCTCTTTTAATTTTTGACCTACTTCTGTCCACGAGCTATGCTATATAAATACAGTCTATATATCAGTGTCACCTTTGTAAGATTTTGTGAAAATGGTCCATGTCATGAAGGTACTCACCAAGACTTGAGGATGAATTCAATTTCAACACTACTACTCTCCTTTGCTTGGTAAATTTTCATCTCTCCATTTGGACCCCACACTCCTGTGCAGAATTGATAATGAATAGGTAGAATTTGTCCCCAAATTCCCCATTCCCCATAAAGACTTGGATACTTGCAGACATTGTGATCAGTTTATAATATATGCAGACATTCTGACCACCATATTATATATGTAAAACACATCATCTTATAATGACAGAATGTCAACAATTTATTAAAAGCATACTATAATATATAAGTATTAAATCATCATAACTATCATAGTAACCCAAGTATGCAGAATGCCCAAGTCAGCTGGCAGTTCGCAATGCACTCACTGCTCCTTCAGCAAAACTGACCAATGGCAAGGTGCAATATTGAACACGCTTGCAATTGTATTCCTGAAGCTTCAACTGGTCAAGAAAAGGAAAGGACTTAAGGTTTGAACAATATTCAGATTCCTACTTTAGGGATTTTAGTTACATTGATCAATAAGAAGCCCTTATTAAGGCCAGGAAACTGAAAAAAAACTTAAAGAGATGCCAATGCTTACAAAGCAAATTTAGCATACCTAGCTCCTAAATCTAGGGCAATGAATGATTTTACACTGAGAACCGTAGATTCAAATGGTAGGCTAGATTTAGAAGGCATGGGTCATGCAATGCTGGGACTTAATGATGTACAAAATTGTCCAGATAATTTTACCCACTCAGACCTTCCACCTGCTCCTTTTTTGGACAAGTCCACCAATTTGGACAAGCACATAACAAACAACTTGACCGTCATCATGAAAATGGAGAAACCACAATGCTCTGAGTGGATGATGCTGTAGTCGTCCAAAAAGATGATAATAATTGGTTTTCAGACATAAGTAAGCATTCATATGTGATTTCAAAAAATTTCTTCAAAATTTTTAATTATTCAAATGTTACTGTAATGGACATATGCTTGAGTCTTTTTGAGAGAGGTTTTACATTTTTACCTACTTCCTGGTTTAATGTGTCAGACACCTTGTTAGAGTTGACGTTTTTTGTTAGGAAGTTAAATTTTTCTGTTTTCTTTTTTTTTTAACAACAATGAGCTGGTACCTCGGGAATTGATTAGAAAAATACCTTCATTCCCCAAGTGTCTCATTATTAAATGTTTTTGAGAATTTGAGAATTTATGTTGGCGAGATATTCACCTATTAGGTCTAACTTCCCTTCATTACAGTAATAATTTAAGCAGTGCTGAGAAAGAAACACTACAGAATTTAATTTTAGATG
This sequence comes from Protopterus annectens, assembly GCF_019279795.1. Taxonomy (NCBI): domain Eukaryota; kingdom Metazoa; phylum Chordata; order Ceratodontiformes; family Protopteridae; genus Protopterus; species Protopterus annectens. The sequence continues at coordinate 789,310,515 of NC_056745.1, forward strand.
GGACCACAAGGATTATGAGAACTGATAAAGATGGAGGGGTGGTGCTTAAGGACTCCTCCGATTACAGTTATCATTAGATGTAAATAAATCTGTTGCAGTGTCTTTGAATGAGATCAGTTTGGCACACCTCAAAACTGACCTCTACCTAGATGGACTATTACATGATGGCCTTATCTCCCATACATTTTATGAAGTTTTACATAGGTTCATAGATAGATTTATAGGTTTATAGATTAGTACTAAGCTTACTGCCCTTGCAAGCCATTTTAAGCCTAGCCAATTATCCCTTGTGAGACTCCAACCCTGCACCTTGTGTTTGAAAGGCAAACACCTTAACCATTAGGCCACCCTCCCAACCATGTGGCGCAACCTCTGGTGCCAGTGATTTTTGATATTCCAAAGCTGGATATGGATGTTTCCATTCCACCTTTGCAGCCTATTGTTTCTACTAAAAATTCAATGATGTACTCTTTAGTGGTATATATTGAAAGAATGTTGAAACTGTTTATGTGTGAATTTAATTATATTTTCTGAGATTCATTGGATTTTCTGAGACAGCTAACTCCAAATTTAAAAGCTGAAGGGACTCTTTTTGTATATTTTTGTATCTATAGATGTAGCCAAACTTGTATAACTTGTTCAATAAAATATTATTTATTGTTTTTACTGTTTATTGGAAAATTTGTCACCTTCTGCAGAGCCTTTTTGTTTTAAAGGAAGGAATGGAAAGGCAGGAATGAAAATGAGGGAAGGCTTTGCTGTGGCTGCCTACATCTGGAGACATGTAAGGGGGAAGGTAGCCATTCGACTCTTAAACTAAAAAGATGGTGTAAGCCTGCACACCGGCACTTAAATACAGACTGACCCTCAAGAATGGACACAGGCAGTTTGAACTACGAGCAGTGCAGGGACAACTCATCCAGTGCTGCAAGCTTCATTTGTCCACAAGCCTAACTTTCCCCCTAAATAGTATGATTCTTGAATATGTTGCAACCCGTTTATTATTATATATATATATATAGTATTAAATATACAAAACACATTACTTTGTTAGAAATGAAAGCCAATATTTTATTATCAGAATACTATAAAATAACCCTTAAAACATCATGATAGGCTAAGTACACTACACAACCATATCAAATGAGTAGTGTGCAGACCATCCACTCTAGTCTGTGCTTTCCCAAATCAGCCAAGTGGCATTCACATACTGCTTCTCAGCAAACGGAGGGCTAGCCATATGTATCACTAAAGAGAGCTAACTGCTACATTCCTGAAGCTTCACTTGATCCAAAAAAGGAATGGAGGGTTGAAAATGGGTGGAGGGCTACACACTAACCAACACCAGGCTGCAGTCCAAGCAGCCCATTCCCCCTCTTTCCTGTCCTTGAGCAAAATATAAAATAGACAAATAAACCAACAATAAAACCCAGAACATAACAAGTACTAACTTTTTATTCAGAAACTGTAATTAAACTTTTACAAGCAACCTTTACTAAAAATTTAAGTTATCAATGGTTTAAACCTGTCTTGGAGTATCAAACAAAAATGACGAAAGATCAATATCGAACAAGATCTACCCCATTTTCCTGATACCAAATGAGGTATTTTCTAATTTCCGGTGGTCAATAACTGCAAAACTTAAGACTGCTCAGGTTACCCAACGGTTGAACAATTTTCACAGTGTCTCTAAATCTACAGGCCTATAATTCCCATGTCAAAACAAACTATGCTGGTCATACAACCAACAGATGAAGGTACAAATGGTGAATAGTTACACAATTTCTCAGAATCTTGAGAGTAACCTGCACTTGGGGATCATGCCAAATATTATAACCACCTAAATGAATAATGAGAATGTATGTTTGTCCTAATTCAGATATATGTTGATGTAGTGTTAGCTACAGATGACCCCAAATCATGCCAATAAAGCCTTTCCAGATCATGTTTCGAGATCACAGATCCATACCCAAATGTAAACTTCCTTGTTGATCATCAGCTCTGCTGGCTGCTAGACAAACAAGGAGGGACCCACAATAAAAAATATGAAAAGTATGTGCAAGAAGAAGATAACAATGAGATGAATGCCCCCCTCAGGGTTAAAATGTCACTATATCTAATGTCATCAAGAAGCCTTGTCATGACCATCCGCCCATTCTCACTCTATGTTCTACTGACTGTCCATGCCTAGCTTCATCAGATGTCCAGCCAATATGAAAGGAATGGGAGGAATAACTGATAGTGGGAAGGTTCTGACAAGATAAAGCTTGTTATAAACAGATACTGGTCATTAAGTAGTAAAAGGTCCTATTCAGGAAAAAAAAATGATCTTTAGAAACAACCTGTATGAGAAAACTATTGGAGGGTAATAAATCAATGGAAGGGGCAAAACAACATGGTAGGGGATCTGTCTCGTATACCCTGGTAGTCCAGCCCTGATTGATCAGTTTTGAATCTTGCAATGCACACTAAAATACCATCTTGGACCACAGTCACATTAGACCATCTTAGGGAGAGCAGCACTATTGCAGAAGGATCCTGCATATAATCAAGTGAACAGGGTAGCCCTTAGGCTATATGTGTGTGATAATCATTTGGTGTTGCAAGCACACCCCCCATAAAACAGTTTTTAGCAAAAGTTTCCCAATATGGTGGTGTGAGTCAGCAGTTTTAACCTGAGGACATTCCTAGTTTGTCAACAGTCCATACATGAGACAGTTCTTTATAAAGTTGCTAAATCCAGAAATTCTCACCAGTATAATAAGAGGTGCTAAATGGGAGCTTCTCTCTTCACCCAGTGGTATGCTATGAAATACTGTTATACATGGTGACCACACCCAGTCTTCATTTTGGGGATTCTGTCAGAAAAAAATAAATTACTTAACGACAGCTGCATGTTCTCTTTGTATTAGGAGCCCATGAATTACATTAGATCAGATGCACTGCGATTTTCCAATCATCCGCAGGTCAGCTGGGATTTGAGTAGGTGAAACAATTGCCTCCATGTATACTGGCAGGTGAGAAAGACTATTGGCAAACACAGTGAGAGCCCCCAAACTGTTTTCATTAGAAAAAGACAAATTGATATGTAAAATGTGTAGGACCAATAATCTTAAATGTGGCAGAACCTGAAAAGACATGAATGACTTTGTATGCAGTACATACACCACAGTGGAATTGCCAGAACAAAATATCACATCCTGGTAAATATATTTTCCCTACCCAAATGGGCATGTCTTCCAAGAAAGGGATGTGTAATTTGCTCTTGGAAGACCAATAAGAGAGCTGTGGCATGGAAAACCAGCTCTTCCAAAGGTAAGACTCAATGACCCCCTCCCCGCTGCATCTGTGATTAACTGAAAAGAGTCAGCAGTAAGGCATTTATCTTGTCAGAAAGACAAACCTTTAAAATCAATTAAAAATAGACTACCGAAGAAGGTCTGATTTCCCCCTTCTTTTATTTTGACCCTGTGATGCTACTGCATCCTCTCTGAAGCAAATTTGCTTGGAATCTTGAGAAGCATCTACTGTTAGTCATTCTTTTACATGCACAAATTAACAGGCCAAAAAGATCTATTAATCTGCTCACTCGAGAATTTTTACCTGATAAAAAATATCTAATAAAGGACTCAAACAATCCAGGGTAGCTTGTTATAATCTAAAAAGAGGAGAAAAGCTCATCCACTTCAAGCCCAAAATCTTATGGATATAATAGAGCCTTGCATTTTTATCACAGGCTGGAGTAACTCCACCCCAACTGATGACACACCTCATGGAATGTAACAATACCGTCTCAAATTTCTTGCTCCTGCTCACCCAGAATCAAAAAATGTTCAAGGTAACTAACCACTCATGACTTGGGTCCCTCTTTTCTCAGTACCATTGGAATGCTGTGCAATACATTTTAAAGGTGCTGCAAGCCAATGAAGACCACGTGGGCATAGTCATGTAAAAGTACTTGCCCTGAAAGTAAATGCTAACAAGGGTCAGTCCTGTTACTATACAGACAGATTCTGCAAAGCCAATTCCATATCCTGTCCATATGACAGCCGATATTTATTAAACTCGACAGCCAAGAATGACTACACTAATGAATTATCCATATTGCATCATCTAGGAATGAGCGGTGAGCCTTACCAACCCATTTGATGATAATACCATTTATTGATGACTGCTGAGGGAAGGCAAGATGGCGATTCAGCCAAAACTCACTCTTCTTATTTAAATCAGTGGGAGAATTCAAATGTTCCATTTGTGGATCTCATTATCTAGTAGAGCCTTCATGTCTCCCTCCTTGTCATAAATAAACTTTAAGTTTTTGCAAAGTGAGACACTGGAAACAGCAGTCAATTTTGTCAGGACAATCTTTTAGAAAATAAACAACTGTGTCAGACCTGAATCAAAATTCTGACTGCAGGAATCTTCCTACATTAAATGTTCAACAGGCTTTTAGCTTGGGCCTCACTTGATCATCACAAGCCTGTGATGATAAACACCATCTGCCAACCCTGATCTCCAGCCAGATGTTGACATGGTGATTATCTCACTTCAGTTGACTGTTATCTGCAATAAGATTTCACAGCTTCTAGCCATATCAAAGCCAGGCCAAACGTCTTTTCACATACTCTACTTTTCTAATGATTAAGAAATAATTCAGTTAAGAAAAGGCAAAGCCTGGGAAGAATAATTTTCAATTAATACAGCCATTAGGTGCACACATATAATCACCAAATTATCTCAGAATTGTGCCATAAACTTATTGTTCTGCTTTTTAACCAGGATCAATAAAGGTGATAACAGTTCTTTGGATCCAAGCCATTCAAGATCCAAAATACATTGAATCCCATCTACAATGACCATGTAAAAATGTTAAAGCACTTCTCTTACCCGATCCTTTTTTTTATGAAGCAGAGTATGTGAGAGGTGATTGTTGGACCTTGCTGAACGATGCCAGGATCGGGAGTATCTAATATACTCTGTACATTCCCTGCAGTTCCTAACTGACCAGTAGTAAGACTATTAGAAAATTCACCCATTAATAGTAAAAGAAGAAATGTGAAACCCCTAATCCAGTGCCGTCACCATTTGCATCCCTAGTTTCTGACCTTACATCTGGCTAAGTAGGCAACCCTGTGCCAAACACCAGTTCAAATATCCTGGCTCTCCACTCCTGACTGAGAGCTCCAATAAAACATTCTAGATGTTCATTGACTTACTGGTTCAACACCCTCATTGTGGTTTGATTTAATTGGGGCGCAGTATCTGATAGGTCTAAAGTGGGTAGGTCTCATTCTCATGGTATGCTTAGGTTATTTCTTAGCTTCTTCTTCAGTCTTGGAAACATGGCATTCCCAGCACTCCCACAAGACAACCCATGAAGGAATGCCTGCGGACATGTAGCAGTTTGCTGCAAGTTCTCATGAATACCCTGTATAGACATCATTATCCTAGAAAAAAAAAAAAAAAAAAAAACAAGAATAAATGATTACCAAAAGAAAAAAAAAGGGATAAGCATAGCAGTTGGTGTGAAAGCAGTGGCAGTAAAGGTTAGCAAGACATCGCCTACCTTAACAATGAATAATTAAGTGTAACATTGATAAACTATAATCTATGTCTACAAATCTGGTATACAGCATGCTACAACCACATTATAATTAAAATACTATATGTGGTATAATTAATGTACAGCATGAAATAGTAAAGAGTGACCTATACAGTAGATAAAATACTCATCTGGAGGACCAAAACAACCAGACAGCTATAGTAAATACTCACCCCAAACTATGATAGGTAAGGCCATTAATTATTAATCTGACATTATGTATTTGCAGCCAATTGTGAAAATAAAGTAAGATTAAAACCTCAAACCTTCTAAACTCATGTTAAACACAATACCAATAGGTCAGCAAACACCCAAAAGTTATTGACACCAATTAACATTTTTATTAATATATATATATATATATATATATATATATATATTGATTTATAAATAAAGTGGGTGAAAATACAATAATTGACAAAAAAATAAGCAACTTTACTGTTAAACTGAAATAGGTGAACCCTGAAAAATTCTATCCTCCCTTTTGAATAATGATGTATATATATATATAAACATTATACAGTAGTACATAAATTAATGACTGTATCATACATGAGCAACGCTAAATATTATAGAACTGTGTAAATGAAATATGCCTAACATATTTTAGGCAGGAAAACAGCAACAAACTCTGTGAGGGTGAGCTGCAGGTAACAACATTTGCATTACAAATGATTCAGCCAAAAAACTCCCATCCAAAAATCTGCTTATCCAGTGAAAAGCATCCAGTGAAGCAATGGAAGAACCTTTAGTGAAAGAGATTCTTACTAGCTTTCATTCTTTTTCTAACGTTATGTTTTAGATTAAGCAAAACCAAATGTCAATTGTGTGCCTCTCAATCTCATAGCACCAAAAAAAATAAAAAATTCCAGTAGCCAGGTTCACACCTGGGACCTTGTTGACAGTATACGAGAAATGCATACCAGTCAACAAATGGGATTGTACAAAACTATAAAAAAAAATCCAAATAACTATGAGAAAAAATACCTATGTAATATAACCTACATGCACTGCTTATGCTAACTGAAAGTTCTGGTTAAACTTAAAGAAAACACTAGTGGATTTAAACTGAGGTATCAGAAAAAATCTATGGTAACTTACTAATAAATTATTTTTGTGCACCTGTCTTAAGCCACTTTTATATCTTTTAACATATTTTATTCTATTTCATTGGACATATGATAAATGTATAGACTAACAAGCCCAAAAAAACAACGTGACAGTTTTCACCCCAAGGGTTATGACTTCAGGAAGCAAAATTCAGATATGTGTGAAATGCACTGGAAAAAAATAGTCACCGGCTGGCATTAATTTCACTTCACCTTTGAGTCAGGAGAATGCTTCCTGAGGTGAAAATTGGTAGGCATAGTCAACACAGCAAAATGACACAGAAATGACTTATTTTAAATCCAATTTTACACAGAGACATTGATACACATATATTTACAGAAGAAACCATAATAACATTTTCATGTAGTATGTGCATGTTTTGTTTTAAAGATCATCATTCATTCATCCAAATATTAAATACATTGTTCAATTCCTGCCTCCCTATAAACCTTAGTCCTCATCTTGAACACTGTTCTGCACGCATTGTTCCCACAAATTAAATTTATTTTTTTATAGAATTTGCTCATTCTCATGTTTTTAAAGGTCTCATCTTTATTCTGTTTATCTCCTTTAACATATTCAATACTTCCATTATAGCTGGTCTAGATGCTGATTTCCATTTTCCAGTAATAGCTTTTTTGGCAGTCACTGACATTAAACTAGTAACGCCTTACTATGTCTAGACAATTCAAGTCCTAAGTCACAAACTGAACAGAATTATTTCCTTGTTTGCCCAACATCTCTGACAAAGTACATTTAAAGTTGCTTTGAATACTTTTATGTCGAGACACTAAGAAAATTAATGAAGTGAGTTTGCCACTTATTTCATATCTTTATTTTGTTCACTTGTAGCCACTCATATATTTTGACAATAGATTTCATGGGACAGTTTTAAACTCTGCCAAAAAAAAAAAAAGACATGTTCTCTATTATCTCTCTATTTTGTATTAGACTTCCAACATTTGCTATCTACCCGAGGAAAACTTCTCTGCTTATTGAGGATGAATAGATTCAGTGATAAAACCTATGGCTGCCACAAAAGCCCACTATTTGGACCACACAGTAGAGAACGACAGTGCTCAGCTGCTCCAGATACAACCAATGGCTGATATAAACACGAATATTGACTAAGTGAAAGGGATACTTCATTTGGTTATGAAATGTAAACTCTAAATTATAACAATTATTTATTTTTTAGAATACCATGTGAAAGTCAAAGGTGAAGCAGTGCAAAAGGCACACCTAACCCAGTAAACTCAAAGCAAGCACACTCTCAACTATAACCCCCATATAGCCACAACATGTCCTATACATCAGCTTTTACTCTATGTACTCCCCAACTCTCTTACACTTTGTTATTGTTTGACAGCACATACTTGTACAATAATGCAATATTCAGTATATTCTGTATACTCTGTGCAATAATTGCTTTTCCACATGTGCAATTATTGATGAAGGCTGCTACAAGTGTTATAGTGGTATCTCAGATCTTGTCAGTCTTGTTTAGTATATGTATATGTTACTTTATCATTATATGTCCTTGTTAATTTCTGTAGTTGTATGTGATATATGCACCTGGAACCGAAGCAACGTAATTTAATTTTACTCGCACATTATGTGGGTCTGAATGACAATAAAGTTTACTTTGACTTTGACTTTGAGATGGATATTTTTTATCTCTTTTTGGAGCTCTAGAGTCACTGAATTATCCATCACACAGCTCACAGACCTCATTAAACATGTCATGTAATTTATGACCTTACCGACTTCTACTCGGGCCAGACAAATCCATTATACATGTTGCTTTTTAGCTTATAAGTAACTATTTTGTGAAACTTTTTAAATGTTCAGCAATATCCTGGAAACCTTATCCTTCTAGTTTTTCACTTCTAAATCAACTCTTAAAATAATTTTACAAACAAAACAGAATGCCTTTAGAATTTTACCTTTATTAACTTTTATATCCACTACTACTTATAAAAAACACATTAATTCATATTTTCTTTAAAAAAATAAGAAATACTCTTCACAGTGGCTTTTATGTTGCAATATTTATTTCTGCTTCACCAGTACATAAGTCACCTATATGTTGTATTAGATTTTAAATTTATTATGTATTGTTTATATTTGTGGGTGGCTGTGGTGGTGCAGTGGTTAGTGTTGCCACCTCACAGCAAGAGGTTCTCTGGTTTGATCCTTGGCTGGGGTGCCTTCTGTGCAGACTCTGCATGTCCGCCGTGTGGGTTTCCTCCAGGTGCTCCAGTTTTCTCTCACATTCCAAAGACATGCTCTAGGTGGATTGGACACTCTAAATTGGCCCTAGTTGTGAGTGCATGTGTGTTTGTGCCTTCTGTGGAAGGTTGGGCACCGGGCTGGCAACTCAACATGTAAAACTCCACTGCCAGTTACGGGCAGACAGGTGATCCACTGTGTCAACCCCTAACTGGGAAAAGCCAAAAGAAGAAGAAGATTGTTTATATTTGTCTTCACATTAACTGATTTCTAAATTCTAGCCTTTTGTTATATTTTCTTTGCATATTCATTGCTTGTTTATTCATTCACTGGAGTTTGACATGGAGGGATTTGAGTCATTGCATGGAAGTAAGCTATCAGGTAAATGACAGAAGATAGAATATACAGTAGAAATAAGCACACATGCCAGTGATTAACATTAACAATACAAATCTATATTATTTCTTAAGATATTTAAATGTAATGTTTTTAAACGCTGTTATATTCCTTCTACCATTCATGTTATGAAAAAACATACAAGATATTTAAATGTAATGTTTTTAAACGTTGTAATATTCCTTCTACCATTCATGTTATGAAAAACATACAGTATTCCAAGTGTACTGTGTATTTATAAATCATTTTAACTAATTCAGCCACTGTACCTTCTCTAGCAATGCTTTAAAAAATCACTAATCAGTATATATTTTAGCTTCTTGTGCTACTGCATTAATTTTCAGCACAAAAACAACATTATCAGTATATTCCTAACATTTGTATAAAACAAAACTAAATTTAAATCAACTAAAAATTATAAATCAGTGTATTGCTATGTTTTGACTGACACACTGATAAAAACTAAACATTCCTTTCACAAGTTTTCTAACATGAACCGTCTTATTAACTTTCATACCTTCTCCATATCTTTATTTGCCCTCCTGAATTATCATCTTATAATATTTGGTATTTAAAGTGTTTTACAAAGGCTTCTTTGACAAGTGTTTTTTTTTTATCAACATTAATATTTATGACATGTAAATCTGAGTGATTGTGATTGGCTGTTTCAAGTATATATATATATATATATATATATATATATATATATATATATATATATATATATATATATATATATATATATGGTAATTGGTTAATGTAGGAAATATACTCTGATGAAGTCCATGTTAAGATTACATAAGGAAGAAAGCACTCGGTATATCTATGTATTTTTACTAATAAATGTTAGTGATATTCATCATGTCTGGTTCTTTATCTATACAGTGGTTACTTGTGATTTGGTGGAAGATTTTACTTGATTGCCACTAAAGGTGTTTTTTACTGTTTGGTGGAATACTAGATGGCAAATCTAGATGATCACTCCCCTGCAGATCTTAGATTATTACTTGAACAGCTGACACAGCATGTTAAGAATATCCAGGTCACTATTTATGGTTTTACAGCTATTTGTAATAGAAGTAAAGCATGATGGTACTTCTAATGAATTGTATGAATTGAATTTTAACGGCACATCTTCTAATCTGTTTGCAAGTCTATTAGAACAAGGAAGTTCAATAGGTAGCAATGAAAACTAGTCTTCTTTCTACAAATTGCTTAAAACATGCAACCTGCAATTGCAGTAAGTTTGTGCAGATTCTTTGTGGCCATTTAAAATGCAGTTAATAGTACTTCAGCAGAAAGTTTTTCAGGAACCTACAAGTTGATAATTGTCATTTTTGATATTTTTATTTTAAATGTGTTCTGGAGCGATTAAGACTGTGGAAAAATCCTCATGGCACTGAACCTTTTTTTGGTTTTCCACAGTGAATTTATTGATTTATTTGATTGGACTGGCTGTGAGTTAATGCATTAACTTATTAAAGAAAATGAATGTAAATTAGTAAAGTTGGACTCTGATATAGGACTTAAAACTATAACCTTGAAAATGATTTATTGTTTCAAGTGTATCTGATTGATTATGTTAATGTTTTTAAGAAACTTAGGTTCATAGGTTGGTACTAGGCTACTTGCCCGAGGGCATTTATAAGCCTAGCCAGAATGTGTTGGCTTTCACCACCCTTTTAGATTAGTTTCCTGTGCCTCTGTCCAGCAGGGCCACTGAATTTATCCCCAAGATAAATTTTCGGTTTCCCATCCACTCGTCAAGATTTCTCTTGAAGAGGGTCAGTGAGTTGCTGTGCCTAATGTAGACTGGAATCTTGTTCCAAAGCAAGGGAACTCTCTGAGACAGGAACCTGTCCCTCTAGCATGTCCTATTTATTGTTGGGGTGAGGTTTAGATCCCTAAAGCGTGTGGCTCTAAGGAATTTGGTTTTCTTTAGGTGGAGCATGCCTATCACTTCTGGGTTTGGCATGGCCTTGTATGTCAGGCAGAGATCACCTGTGAGTAGGCAGTATGCAACCGAGTACAGCTGGAGTTTCTCTAGTCTGGCTGCATAGGGCATCTGTTTGAGACCGGTAATCCTCTTGGTGAAGTACTTTTGTGGTCTTTCCAGCTGTTGCAGGTGTCTAGTAAGGTACATCCCAAATGGGGCATTGTACTCTATGATGGGCCTGATGAGAGATGAGTAGAGGGGAGCAATAACTTCTTTTCTTCTAGATGCAAACCCTTTTGTGATTAGGTGGGCCATACAGAAGGATTTTCTAACCACTTTGGCAATGTGGTTATCAAAGGAGAGGTTACTATTCACTTGGGTCCCCAGATCCCTGATTACATTTTCCATATTTAGAGGACTACCACCTATGTGGTAGTTTGTGGGAACTTTCTTTTTCCCAAAGGGGATGACTATGCACTTGTTGGCATTTAGCTTGAGGCCATTCTTCTAACACCAGGTATCCGTCTCAGTGAGACCCTTCTGGAGGATGTCTGTGTCAGCCAGAGAGTCGATTATGGTCCCTAGTTTGCAGTCATCTGTGAACCTGGTAAGCCACAGCCCTCCTGTGTTTGTCTGTACCTCAGAGAAGTATATACCAAACAGGAGGTGTCCTAGGACTGAGCCCTGGGGACACCACTTGTAACTGGTTTAGAGTCGGATCACCCACAACTCTTACTGTGTGGGTTCTATCTGTGAGCCAGTTGGCAACCCATCTCATGACATAGGAGTTAATGTTTAGGCTGGTGTATCTGTCTATAATATCAGAGTGGGGAATGGTGTCAAAGGCCTTGGTGAGGTCTAGGTAGGCTGTGTGGATCACCTTTCCCTCATCTATAGCCTTGATAACTGTTTCAAAGAAGCCTACTAAGTTTAATAGGCAAGATCTGCCCTCAACAAAGCTGAATTGGGTAAGGTCCAATGTTTGGAGTTTCCCAATGTCCTTGCTAATGAGTTCCATGATGATGCGCTCCATACAGACCAAGCTAGTCAGGATTATAGGGCGATAGTTCCCTGGGTCTGTTGTGGCTCCACCTTTGTGGGGTGGGATAACTGTTGATGTACACCATTCCATGGGAACATAGCCTGTGGAAAGACTGAGTTTGAACAGTGTATTAAGGTGAGGGGTTAGTTCATTTTGGAGCTCGTGTAAGACACAGCCTGGGACACCATCTGGTCCCATTGATGCTGTGTTTGTGGCTTTTGAGAAGGCTGTCTTAACCTGTGTGTCTGTGATTACTGGGGCTCTATATTCCTCTGAAATGGTCATGGGCCCTTTCGGGGTTAGAGGGGGGTGAAGTTTGCACTGAACCTGTCAGCCAGTTTGTTGGCAATGTCAGTTGATTCAGTTTATTTTTTGCCATTCTGCACTAACTCAGAGCAGATCTGAGAGTTACCACTTAGGTTCTTGACGTAGCTAAAGAATGCTTTGTGGTTATCTTTAGAGTCTTTGGTGATTTTCCTTTCGAAACTAGCCTTGGATGATTTTATGAGGGATCATAGTTTCTTACTGATACTGATCAGGGATGTCTTCCCTTCTTGGGATTTTCCTCTGTTTTGTACCAGTTTCCTCCTTTTGTTTGTATAGCTTTTTTATGACAGGGGTCCACCAGACAGGGTTTCCTCTTTTTGGAGGAGGGAGTCTTGGTTTTGCTTGGGATAACCCAATCCATGCACTCTTGTAGGTGCTCAAAGAGTGCATTTGTAAAGGATAGTGCAGCTTGGACAGCATTATCCTTTACCATGGGAGCTTTGAAACTTACCACCTCGGTGTTAAGTAGTGAGAAGTTTGCTTTTGAAAAATTTTTCACAGTGGTTTCCTTGTCAGAGGGTGGGGTCGAGATGTGGATGTCCAGAGTGATTAGTTTTTGGTCTCTAAAATGGATGCTATGGTCATTCCTTTTAATAAGGATGCATACAACATTGTTAGTATTGTGACAATTAATTACTATTTGATTTCTACTGAGCAGTTGAAACAATAATTGATGAGACACTCCAGTTTTCATTTAGTACAGGTAAAAACCTAAAAGAATTAGCTGAAAAGGAGACAAAAGGTACAATGACTGATATATGCCAAGACTGTCTAAATGTGCCAGTTGTAATGCTTGCAGGTACATCAGTGATGGCTCATGTGTGAGTCTTAATAGTTACTATAGATTTATGAGTTGTACAGGTTATGTTAACTATAACACTTTAGAAGTGGTATACCTAGCAACATGTACCTCTTGTCGTACTTTTTATATTGGAAAGTCTAAGACAAAGTTAAATAAGAACATTTATGAACACTTGACGGATATTAAAAATAAAAGGACAACCAATGCTTTATTTAGGCATTTGATGGTGTGCACAGCTTTTAATAAGTTTCTCTTCATTATTATTGATAAAGTGATCTTCAGTTTAAGGGGTGCTGATATTGAGAACTTATTAGAGTATAAAGAGTTGGTTTGGAAATTATATTCAACTCATATCATTCATCAATTCTTAATGATAGTCTCTCATTGAAGAGCTTATTAAAAATGAGATCAGTCAATCTATAGGTGAACATCAGTTTCCTTAAAAGCAGTTAATTATTTTTGTTTATTTATTTTTGATCATTTACACACTACTATGTGTAATTTCTGTTTTTGATATTGGGGCAATGTTACTAACATATTTATAGTTTTTTGTGTGTATGTGTAATAATCATCTTGTTTACAGAACATAAAGTTTTTAAACTTAGCAATTTAGTAATTGAATGAAGTAGTTCTTGAATACATTTTCAAGTGGAAGCCTGATTAATGTATTTGGTATTTAATTTGGTATTTAAATGGTTTTACATTGGCTTGCTTGACAAGTGTTTCTTTATCAACATTAAGATTTATGACATGTAAATCTGAGCAATTGTGATTTTTATATATATATATATATATATATATATATATATATATATATATATATATATAGTAATTGGTGAATGTAGGAAATATACTTAGCAACATGTACCTCTTGTCCCATGTTTTATATCATAAAAAACTAAGAGAAAGTTAAATGAGAGAATTTATGAACACTTGAGGGATATTAAAAATAAAAGGACAACCAATGCCAGGCTTATTCTTAACCCCCCCCCAAAACAAAACTTCTTCTCTTTCTTCCTAAAAACCTCACCTACCTTAAAACCAATTTTTCCATACTATCCCTAGATAACACCTCTATCACTTTTGAAAATAACACAAAACATAATTGATGATCGACTTAAGTTTGACTTGCATGTGAACAACAGTATAAAAAAACACATCAAAAACTTGGACTCCTTTATCAAAACAAAGGTTCCTCACAAACAAAGCTAAAATCACTCTCTCTCTCTCTCTCTCTCTCTCTCTCATGCCTACCTCCTACATATCCTATTCTATAGCTCTCAAATTCTTATAAATCTGCACTCTACATTACTTGTCAAATTAGAGACAACTTGCAACAAGCTAGCTAGATTTGCCAGACATCAACCCTATAAATCTCGCCATTGTCTTTCCCTAAAACGCCTAAACTGTCTTGAGTTTCCCCACCAGCTACTTCTCTCTAAACTTCTTATAGTGTACTCATTCCTTTACCAGAAATCTTACTGTCCCAGCCTATCTCCTCTTATCTTATATTACAACCCCACCTGGCCACTACACAGCTCTGACCAAGATCTGCTAGAAATATACAAACCCAAGACCAAAACTAGTCAAAACCTCTACAGCTACCATCCTTCTATATCATGGAACAAACTCCCACATGAAATCAGGTCCCTTAAAAATATTAATCTATTCAAAGCTGCAGTAAGAGAATATCTAAAATCTCAATGGTCCTGCCTCTGCACCCAACCACCTTAACCCTAGACAGTCAAACTATGGCCTTTGGTATACCACTACTGTTAGGTCTTTTATACTATAAATGTCTCTAGCCTGGATATTTACTGCTATTGTATAACACTATAACAATCAAAAAATAAGATTGTTATATTTGATTATTTGCTTTAGGTTGACTATCTTCTGCAGTGAACTACTGAACATTGTATTTGCCTGATTGCCATATGTGCCAGCTATTCTCTGTAAATCCTATTTTATCTTGTCTTTTGTCTTTCAAATATAAACCTAATGTATATAATACATTGTAATATTATGGAGATTTCTCCCCGGGCCTCTGCTGAAAAAGAAATACTCAGCTCAGTCAGACAATCCCGGTCAACAAATGTAAAATAAATAAATATAAATAAATACTCTGATGAAGTTCATGTTAAGATTACTGAAGGATGAAAGCACTCAGTATATCTATGTATTTTTACTAATAATTGTTGGTGGTATTCATCGTGTCTGGTTCTTCACCTTATGTTTTGAACATTGACATTATGCTTAGCCAATCAGATTGTGTCTACTAAACAGATGTCAACTAAAAATTTTTTCAATCAAATTTACTGCTGCTTTATAGACAGATAGATAGGTAGATAGACAGAGACATATATAGATACTAACATAGCTATAAGTATAGATAGATATTTACACTACATGCAGCCTTTCAAATGTATATACATTATCACTATACTGTGTGCATCACATGATATGGGTAGACACATATGACAAAAAAAGAACATTTAGCTAGTGCATGCACAATATTGAAATGTTATTTTGGTCAGTCTTCTCTATCGTAAAAATCAATTTATAGAGGTGGGAATAATATTGTCATTGATAGAACTGTGTACCTCTGACGGAATAAACACTGGCAGAATCATATATAGAGAGTTTTCAGGGTGACCAGAATTGTTACTCATGGAAAAAGCTTCATGCTGTAAAAGTGGTGGTTATTTATCTAGATCTTGTAGTATCAAAATTTGTGGTTGGGATCATGCACGCAGACCGTAGAATTCAGCATAGTTGCAACCACCTTCTCTTCAACTGTTTGTAGTTGGTAATTTTCAGATTTGTCCCATTTGATTTCATCTTCATGATCTATACATTTCAATTTATCCTCAAAATACATTTAATTTATCCTCCAAATTCATTTTCCAAATGACTCAGCTCTTATAATGGTTTTTACTGAGTCATTTAGATCATCTTAGGTTATTATTCTCTAATAGCACCTTAATTCTGGGTTAATTTTATACCTGAGGACAAAGACATTTTCTTGGATTATAAATGACTTGTGTGACTTCATGATAAATTTTAATTTTATACTCTCCATGTAGACAACCCATGCCTATAACCAAGTTAGAATAGATTTGTCACATATAATTAGTATTTTGAAGTGCACATTTGTCACATTGGAAAGTATTCAATCTTTAATTGAAGTATACATGACAGAAGTCCTCTTAGTGTGTCTCATAGTCACATTAGATATATTTCTGACAATGCACACATCGTTACCAGGAAGGACTGACTCCGGACCCACCTCTACCAAACTTTCTTCTATATTTTTCTGTGATTTCAAAACAAGAAAAAAGGAAAAGCTGTGTGTACTCAGAATATTCATATTTAAGGGTTACCATGATCTCTTAACTCAACTTGCAGGGTTTACAGACATATCTGCAAGAACAAATCTCATTATCACGTGCTTGCACATGAGAGTCAAGGATGATTGCAGATAGGCTGGTGTTATATACTGCACACAGTAACGACATCTTGCTAAAATTCTATGTGAATAATTTCCTCTTTAAAGATGACCCAGGACTTTCTTCAGCAGTGTGGGCACATTTTTAATTTCACTAAATACAACAGCTGACATTATACCAAATCTGGGGATGGTACTCATTAACCATATGGTATCTGCAAAAGCTCAGTTTTGATATTACATTATGATATTGTGGTTTTCATTTGCATGAGTAAAATTCTTTTACTGTTGTGGTAAAGGTCTGTGTAGTGAATAGAAGTCCCGTTATACCTGATATTTAAAATAAATAATTCAGTACCACTGACTTGCTGAAAAAAAATGTTACCTTTAAGCATGTCCGAGTGAAGAGAAATAAAATTTCATGTTTTCCCTCACATTTTATATTTGATAGGGTTGCACAGATAAGTACTGGGTTAGCTACCAGTGGAAGAATGTTGTTGCACCTATGCAGTGAATGTAACTGTTAGTATTAGAGAAATATTAATAGGAAAAGAAGAAATAGCCAGGAGATACATTAAACAAAAATAAAATTACTGGTGGTATCAATTATGGAAGTTATGATATGTTCAACTAACTTTACTAAAGAACTGAATGCTCTTGCTACCTTATTCTGTTTTTAAGTCTTTTACATCTTCTAATACATTGTGGTTTTATTTCTTACTTTCTTTTATTTTTGTATTAATGTATCTATTTATTTATTTATTTTTAGCTGATGGACAAACTACCAAAAATTGTCTTTATGAAATTGGTGTTCACCTCTTTTGACAACGTGGCATCATTGCTATGAATTTCATAACTCGTCAGTTTCTTCATAGCTAATTTCATCAGAGGAGTATAGACCAGTCTCACTGGAAAGTAACAACATTTATGGGTAAAGTAAGTAATATATTAGTATTTATCTCATATAATTTAGGGTCATGTTGGATGTAGTTATATTGCCTCCCATGCATTAGTAGCCTCCAAAAGAATTATGTTTTTTGTAGTCATTGGACAACATGTTGTTTCAATTATACTCAGAGTGAAATGTTTTATTAAGTATTTATCAGTGAAATATGTATGCTCATCCTTCTTGATCTCTTTTGTGATGGGATCCAAGTTAGTGACAATATCTGATGTAAAGTAAGAGAAATGACTGCATTAAGTAAGAAATAGTGAGATTAAACTTCAATCCTGCAATACATATCAAAGATGTAATGTAACCTGAGTAATATAACTATAAATTTAAGGAACCATCACTGAAAGTGGGTAGGAGGATACCATCAGCTGTGTTGAGTTAATTGGAATGTGCTCAGATGATAAATAATTTATACAGTACATATAATTATCCTGAGTAACGTTAGCATAAAGGATTGGGTACAGAGTAGTAGCTGAATCTTTCAAGACATTAAACGAAAAGTGTTGTCAGTCATCTAGAATCAATTGAAGATACTCCAAATGAGAGATGCTATTGTCAAGCAGAAGTTCTGGGAAAGATTATTTATGTTTTCACTCCATTAGTGGCTAGATAAATTGTGAGCAAGATGGTAGGGGGTAATCTAGTTTCAAAACTAGTACAGTTTGAAAGTTACTTATTTTATTCATTTATGCATGTATCTATTTATTAATTTAAACACATCAATCAATAAATACATATATTTTAATTTATTCAATTTTAGTGTGTGTGTGTGTGTGTGTGTGTGTGTGTGTGTGTGTGTGTGTGTGTGTGTGTGTGTGTGTGTGTGTTTGTGTTTATGTGTCCGTGTGTGTGTTTGTCTGTGTGTGTAATCAGGTAAATCTTTTAATGCCTGACCTGAACTTTTTCATTTAGATACTGTATAGCAACTGCCAGGCATTGATCAGGACAAGGTAGAATTTATAAATTATTCACAGCCTGACTTGAGAAATGGTTGTTATTACTCCATAATGGATACATGTCATCAATGACAAGTAAAAAATGGGGGCTTAAAGCAAGATGACCTTGACATACCAGATATTTTTTAAGTTTTTTAAGGAATGGTTAATGCAAATAGTAGTAAGTTTTCATTCATTTGTTGCATGCTAGTGGTGTGATGCTTCCAATCACTCCCTTACGTGCAATATCACCCAATCTCACATCTGTACAGTATGCTTTTCATGTGTTGATCATCTAGTAGTCAGTGTTATTACTGTATATAAATAGTGTACAAGCATGTGCATCACCTACCTAGATATTTACTTTTGTACTATACCTTTGTTCATTCTATAATACCTATCGTAGGTTCATAGGTAGGTACTAGGCTATTGGCACTAGGGCCTATATAAGCCTAGCCAAACAGTACCCTGGCTTTTGCCACCCAACAAAATTATTTTCCTGTGCCCCTGTCAAGTAGAGCCACAGAAGTGATCCCCAGGGTGAATTTCCTATCTTCCATCCAATCATCAAGATTTTTCTTGAAGAGTGCTAATGAGGAGCTTTGTTTGATATAGATAGGTAGTTTTTTCCAGAGTATGGGAAGTCTCTGAGATAGGAATCTATCCCTCCAGCATGTTCTGTTTATTGTGGTGTCAAGGTTTAGGTCCCTTGAGCGTGTAGCTTGGAGGGATTGGGATTTCTTTACATGGAGCATGTCCAATAGCTCTGGGTTTGACATAGCTTTGTATGTTTTGCAGAGATCACCTCTGAGTAGGCGATATGCAACAGAGTAAAGCTGGAGTTTTTTGAGACAGTCTGCGTAGGGCATCTGTTTGAGGCCAGTAATCCTCTTTGTGAGGTATTTTTGTGGGCTTTCCAGTTGTAGATGTCTTGTGAGGTACATACCAAAAGGGGCGTTGTACTCTATAATGGGTCTAATGATTGATGAGTAGAGGGGAACAATGACCTCTTTTTTCCTGGATGAGAAACCTTTTGTGATGAGGTGTGCCATGTAGAAGGATTTTCTGACTACTGTGGCAATGTGATTATCAAAGGAGAGACTAATGTCCACTTGTGTCCTAAGGTCTCTTATCACACTTTTGGTGTTAAGTAGACTACCGCCTATGTGGTAGTTCATGGGTACAAAGTTTTTACCTAAAGGGATGACAGTGCACTTTCTGGTATTGAGCTTGAGGCCATGCCTTTGACACCAGACATCTGTCTCAGTGAGGCCCTTTTGTAGGATGTCCACACCGTTAGGAGATTTGATTATGGCTCCTAGTTTGCAGTCATCTGTGAACTCTGTTAGCCAAAGACTTTCTCTGTTAGCCTGTACTTCAGAGAAGTAGATACCAAACATGAGAAGACCTAGGACTGAATGCTGTGGTACTCCACTTGTCACTGGTCACAGTGTGGGTTCGTTCAGTGAGCCAGTTGGCAAACCATCTTGGACATAGGGATTTATACCTAGTTTAGTGAGTTTGTCTATAATTCCAGAGTGGGGCATGGTGTCAAAAGCCTTGGCGAGATCTAGATAGGCTGTGTGTACCACCTTACCCTCATCTACAGCTTTGGTGACCGCTTCAAAGAAATCTATAAGGTTTAGAAGACATGATCTTCCTTTTAGAAACACGAACTGGGTAGAGTCCAGAGTTTGGAGATTACCAATTTCATTGTTTATAAGTTGCATGATGATTCGCTCCATAGCCTTGCAGACCTGGCTCATCAGGCTAATAGGGCTGTAGATCCCCAGGGTCTATGGTGGCTCCCCCTTTGTGGAGTGGGTTAACCGTTGCTGTGCGCCATTCAGTGGGCAAAAAGCCTGAGGTGAGGCTATGACTGAACATGGTACTTAGGTGGGGTGCCAGTTCATTCTGTAGTTCATGTAGAACACAGCCTGTCTGTCTTTTTGTATTTGTTTTCTCTGGTAAAAGAGCTGACACTTAAAATTTCATTTAGGTAGCACTTGTGTTTCCTAAATGACAATAACAGTTATTTGAATCATTGAATCTGTTTGCACAGGAAGAAATAAGTACATACTTTCCTAGGGTAGCAAACATTCAATTCATTTGGTTTTATACCAAGATAATATATCAATATGCCAAATGAGTAGTAATATGGACATTAAGAAAATTATGGGAAAAGACCATCAGATAGTTGGAAGACATAGCTGTTAAATAATGTTCAAAATAATATTTCCTTCATGTTATAAGAACATAGAACATTT